>NC_133617.1:340759066-341089066 GCF_048593235.1 Sminthopsis crassicaudata | reverse complement strand
GACATATTTTTGTTTCTCATCCTTTTCCCCTCCCCCTAACCACCTATATCTTACCACTGATGTTTTTGCTACTTAGAACATGAGGAAAGCTACAGCCATGACATCTTGATGGCACTACATAAGTCTTAGCCTACAGGGGAAATCTGACAATCATTATGAGAATCTTATCCATGTCAGAGACTGGCAAGCTCAGGAACATGAATTTCTGTCATTTGAGTCATATCTCACACCAGCAGCAGTAATGCTAATGTGCATTGCAGTTGGCAGAAGAGCTTGTTATTACATCAATTTTTATCCTTTCTAAAAACATAGGAATAAGAATAATGCTATGATATTTTGAGTCCTCAAATTAAAACTAAAAAAGAAATCCATTCTTTTGTTGAGTAGGAGATAGTTTGGGTCCACATACTGAACTCACTAAGAGATCATGGGAAAATTCATGCTGGAACTAATTGAATTGTGTATCAGCTGCCTAAGATATTGCCTATTATTTATCTCATTTTTTTTTCCTGCACAATAAAACAAATAAGACCATTAATCTACCATGAATGAATATTATTACACGCTTTAATAGGGACACAAAGGCAAATTGGGTTCACCATGGAAATTATCTTACTCTTCATTTCATATTAAAATATCTTGAAGTCTCCAGAGAGATCCTGTCAGAGATCAAATTTACCCACTGCAGTGTGTCTGCAAATATGGCAAGAGCTCCAACCTCATCTATAAAGTCTCACATAAAAAAAAAAAAAAAAAAAACAGTGAGCCTGAATAGGCAAATGGAAATCTGTGATTTGTAGCATGTGTATTAAAAATATCTCTGCATATATACATACATAGAAGCCCAAGTCTTTAAATAGGAAATCCTAAGCAGAACATCTAAGTAAAAAGTGAGAAGTGTCTTTCAAATTTTATATTTATATCACGTTTTCCACCATTTTGACAGTAATATTTCCTTCATTTAAGGCACATCATTGAGCTCATCACAGGCTTTTCCTATTCCATTTTAATACAATAATAGTTGCATTAAGATATGTAACGAGTACAAGGTAAATATGATCTTGCACCAGCATCTAAAGGGACTAGGCTTTTCCCTTGTGTCAACTATAATCTCTGCCTCCTCATATCTGATTCATCACTGTAGTCTAGTTACCATGGTGCCTCTCTCCTAGGACTTGCTTTCATCACATGGAACCAGAGGCTGGACTTTTTAGGTAACTGTGCCCACCCATAAACGTTCACCAAACTCCCATCATCCCTCCAAATGAACTTTCTCCATGTTCAGTTATAATTAAATATGGCTCTAGTCATTTCCATTAGTGTCCCATCCCAACATTACACTATAAATATTGTTTTCAAATTTTATAACTGAGGAAACTGAGGCTTGAAGAGATTATGTCAAACCAAGTATAGTGGTATATATATATATATATCTTAATTTCTGCTATTGGAGAAGCTGTGGCTGATATGGCTATTGAGCTCATGGGTCTGAGATGAAGTGCTTTAGGTTGTGTATCCACACCAAATCTATCATTAGTGTGGTAAGCCTCCAGGAAATGAGAAAAGATTGACACACAATGAATTCTGGATTTCTATGATAAGGTAATGAATGCTTTAGTTCTGTCCACTGAATCATAGTGGTGTGGGAAAATGAATTGATGGGAAAATACTCATAGAGTAAATTAAGTATGCATGGAATATCAAAAGAAGTCCCAGATAGATATCACTGTGCTGTTTACAAATGACTTTCCTCATTATACCCTAGAGATGTGCAATTATTCTCACTTTATAGATAAGAATACTGAGTTTCTTTTTTAAAATTAATTTTATAATTATAACATTTTTTTGATAATACATATGCATAGATAATTTTTTTTTTTTACAAAATTATCCCTTGTACTCCCTTCTGTTCTGAATTTTTCCCCTCCTTCCTTCCACCCCCTCCCTCCCTCCACCCCCTCCCCTAGATGACAGGCATTCCCATACATATTAAATATCTTATAGTATATGCTTGGTACAATATATATGTGCAGAACCGAATTTTGTTGCTGTTGTTGTTGTTGTTGTTGTTGTTGTTGTTACAAAGGAAGAATTGTATTTGGAAGGTAAAAATAATCTGGGAAGAAAAACAAGCAAGCAAACAAAAAATGCTCACAGTATACACTCATTTCCCAGTGTTCCTTTTCTGGATGTAGCTGATTATGTCCACCATTGATCAATTGGAATTGGATTAGCTCTTCTCTATGTTGAACATATCCACTTCCATCAGAATACATCCTCATACAGTATCATTGTTAAAGTGTATAATGATCTCCTAGTTCTGTTCGTTTCACTCAGCATCAGTTGATGTAAGTCTCTCCAAGCCTCTCTGTATTCATCCTGTTGGTCATTTCTTACAGAACAATAATATTCCATAACAGAATACTGAGTTTCTAAGAACTTAAGTAACTTGACAAAGGTCATGGAAATAGTGAATAATAGCAAAATCAGCATGCAAACTCTGATGTTTTGACCCTAAATTTAGGTTTCTTCCCTTTAGACAATAGTACTTATATAGTCTTATATATTATAAGCCTACATAATTGCTATCATAATCTCTAATAACTCAAATTAATTATTACAGTATGTAAATTCTATATTATGGAAGATATTATGCAACCTAAGCCATTTGCATTAGATTTTGTATGTAGGCTAATGCTGAACAATATCAGTTATTTATCTGTGAAGTGCAAGTTACAATTCTACGTAGTCCAAAAGTCTCTGTGAATTGAAGCTACTTAAAAGTGCACTGAGACTTTCAGAATACCCTGATTGAATATCATGTCGACTCTTTCTCTGGGGCTAGAGATTGTTTGACCATTTTCTCAGTGTTCTCTATTCCTTGCACAGTGTCTGGCACAGATGAGCTACTTAATGAATATTTGTTGATTGATTAATTGTATTAACATAAATATAGACCCTTACCTCACTATTCCAAATCTGGCTTTCATAAAACTTGATTATAGTATTAATTATTACTATTCTCTCTCTCTTTCTCTCTCTCTCTGTCTCTCTTTTTCACTCTGTCTTTCTCTATCTCTGTCTCTCTCCTGTCTCTCTTTCTGTCTCTCTGTCTGTCTATCTGTCTTATCTGTCGCTCTCTCTTTCTCATTTAGCATTTCAAAATTTCATTGACAGAGTGTGGCATATATTTGAAGATGGACTCTATATGTAATATTTGTATATTAATATTATTATATTTATCATTATAAATCAGTAAATTATTTTCAATAATATATCATACAACAATATATCATGTAATAATATATCATACATTGAACTCTCAAAACCTCAGTAATACTCAAATATAGTAATAATTCATTTAGAGTTATAATTTTAAAACTAATACCATTACAGTTCTCTGTGTCAAAATTCAATTTCTCTCAACCTATGATATTAATGTTTTCTTTATTCTGTTGAATGGATCTCTCAACGATAGCAGTTCTTTAATTTGAACTCAGAAATGAGACACATTTTTGATTTGTACCAGGGTAGCATTAATGAAAAAAAATAATAATGTTTAAGTTAAAAGTATAATTATTGGATTATAAGTAGGAAAGAGTTATAGAGACTTACTAGTCCAAGCTTGCCTCATTCTCTAGAAGATAAAATATAGATTATAATCTGCTGAAAGCTAAACTAAAAACCATGGGTAGAAGTTTCTGAGAAGATTTTGGCTTAATTTAATAAAAAAAACTTCCTAACATTTAGAGCCATCCTCAAGAGAAATCAGTTTCCTTGGAAGGGTAGATTTCTTCTTACCATAATTTTTCAAGAAGAAACTCTATAAATACTTCTTGAGGATATCATAATCGATCAGTAAATATTTATTAAGTAAATATTATGTGCCAAAGATTGTGCTAAACTCTGGGGTTACAAAAAAGGTAAAAGACAGTTTGCTTTTGAGAATGTCACAGATCTAATAAGGGAGGGATGATCTACCTGGCTTTTGAGATTTTTTTTAACTTTGAAAATCTCTGATTATCCTTTAATTTCACAAAATCACAAAAGACCTTTCTCTTGTACTTTTAAAGATCAAGTGAAAAGGTTGTATAAGGTAACCTCAAACCCTAATTCTTTAACCCTAATTTTTATTTTATATTGGCCATTAAATTCCTGTCTGGTGCTTTAGCATGATATGAATATTTTCTATGCTTCACAAAGGCTATGCAAGAGGAATGCAAACTTTCCCAGGTCTTGGCAAGACAAACATTTCAAGGACAGGCATAGAGAAAAATATTATATATTATCCAGTATCAACTTGACTAAGTTTGTGGAGATTCACCACTATAAGAATGGCTACCAAATGATGGCTTTCCTGATAACAAAACTCAGGAAGACTAGGGATAAAAGGTAGAACTTACAGGGATGAAATCAGGGAAGCTTGAAGTATAAATTACATAGTACATTATTTTGTCCTATTATTACAACCATTTGTCAGGTTATAATGATGGGCAGCAAATCAATGAGATGATGGGAATTCAGGATGTTAGATCTAATATGCCCCAGAGACAACATGGGTTTATGGCCAGTTTTATGGCCCCAAAGCAATGTATCTTATGATAGCAACCGAGTCATTTAAAATTTAATGCCTACAGAGAGTGCAGGAGAACTTTACAGAATCTCACATTGTTCTTTACTAGAATCTATAAAATAGACCACCAGTGGCAAATCATATTATACTGTTAGTACATTTGAGAATATCATTGGCTTGATGAATGATGAAAATATAGCGTTACTATAGAATTCAAGATTTGTAAGAGGAAAGAATTAGTGGTAATAAGTGTAATTTAGCAGAAAGCAAGACTAAGGTTAAGACTAAAACTGTTTGAATAATGTGACTTTTGAAAAATTGCAATCAAATAATTTTTTCTTCCCAAAAATATTTTGTATGCTAAAATTTAACAATTTTTTTCTAAGAAAAAAGAATGTTTTGGAAATTCTGATATAATCATTTAAAATCACCTTAAAATAAAAAATATATATATTTAAAGCTCACAATGGTAACTGCAAATAGTGGATAAAACACAAAATGAATAAAATTTTAGTTTTGTAGTATAAAACATTGAATTACTAAACTCCAACTGGTTGCTAATTTTTACCTTCTTACTGCTAAAAAAAAAAAATTGTAAGGGAGGCGAATGGGAGACATTTTATAACAAATTCAAGAAAAAGAGACTGTATGATCAATCTTATTGAAATATGTATTTTTCTTACCTTCACTGGGCTTGGGGCTCAATGGTTGAACTATATAATGTGTTAGCCTATGTGTGACTTTTGCATTCATTGGTGGTATCCCAGTGAGAAATTAAATTAATGAAAGTGCTAAGCACTGTGCTAAGTACTTGAGAGTAAAATTAAAACAAGAAAAAAGCCAGTCCTTATATGATAATGAGAGAAAACAATATATAGTCTGGAAGTGAGGTTTTAGTCTAGAAAGTCACATTGATGGTAAGGAAAACCAGAGGACAGTTGATTTTTTTGTTATTACCAGGAATAGTGGAAAGTGAAGTTGTACCATAGTTCATAGAGTACAGGGATTGGAGTTAGGAAGATTCACCTCCCTGCATTCAAATTTGACATCAGACACTACTAATTGTGTGATCCTGGGCAAATCACTTAACCATGTTTATCTCAGTTCCTCATCTGTCAAAAGAGCTGAAGAAGAAAATGACAAATGACTCCTGTATCTTTGCCAAGAAAACTCAAAAATAGATCACAAAGAGTTGAATATGCCTACAAATGAGTAAAGAATAATCAGGAATTGTGAATACATACAGACATTCTGGAGAGCAATTTGGAACTATGCTTAAACAGTTATCAAACTGTGCATACTCTTTGACCCAGCAGTGGTACTACTGGATTTGTATCCCAAAGAGATCTTAAAGAAGGGAAAGGGACCTGTATGTGCAAGAATGCTTGTGTCAGCCCTCTTTGTAATAGCCAGAAACTGGAAACTACGTGGATGCCCATCAATTGGAGATTGGCTGAATAAATTGTGGTATATGAATATTATGGAATGTTATTGTTCTGTAAGAAATGACCAACAGGATGACTTCAGAAAGGCCTGGAGAGACTTACATAAACTGATGCTGAGTGAAATGAGCAGGACCAGGAGATTGTTGTATACTTCAATACTGTATACTCTGGGAGATGACTATGAACCACTACGTAGAATTCCCAATCCCTCTATTTTTGTCTGCCTGCATTTTGCATTTCCTTCACAGGCTAATTGCATACTATCTCAAAGTGTGATTCTTTTTGTACAGCAAAACAACTGTTTGAATATGCATACATATATTGTGCTTGATTTATACTTCAACGTGTTTAGCATGTATTGGTCAGCCTGCCATTGGGGGGGAAAGAGGGGAAAGGTTGGAGCAGGGGGTTTGGCAATTGTCAATGTTGTAAAATTATCCATGCATATATCTGGCAAATAAAAACTATTAAAAAAGAATAATCAGGAATGGAAGTGTTCATTTTATTACAGTTTTCAGAATTGGAAGTGGGAAAGATGAGAATGGAATACATATTATCGTGTGACATGAAGATGTCTGTAGAATAGTATTTTTGATCTGGGACTGATAGATATGGAGAGCTCTCACAAATGAGAAACTCTGTTTTCCAGGAGGTAAAATACCTGGTTGAGGATGGGGCTTGGAGCCAGGAAACATTGCAAGACTATATTCAGAAAGCATCCTGTAGGTACTATGAAAAAAAAAATCACTAGATGTAATTAAAGTGTGTGATATTTAGAGCAACTGGATCTTTAGAATAAGCAAAAGCATTATGAAAAGCATTCTTCTACTATTTCCCCTTAGTAATATAGCATTATTATTATTATTATTATTATTAATATTATTAATATTAGGGCTAGGTCAGAAGTTTTCTATTTAGTTTCCAAATCCAAAAATAATTTCTGTTTTTATGAATGAAAGATTTTAACATATTATTTCTTTAGCATTCCTTCTAAAGTAAAAGAAAATGAAATAAACATAGGTAATCCTTAAATACTTATATGATTAAATGTAATAATTACAAGCTTAGTTATTTCCTTATATCCAAATTTTGTTGCTTCCTATTGTCCACAAGTCATTTTGCTTCTCAATACGAGTGACATGAGTTATATAATGTTTCATTAAACTTCATATTTATTTAAAATTTGTTTATTTCAAGCCATAACCTAAGAGTTTATATTAGTTTGCACAACCCAATTGACACAACCGTTTGCCTCTTTGGTGCTTGTTAAGTGGGAAATTTTCATCTGGAGTCTGCCACCCAAGAATTTCTTCTTTCCAGGGATCTGCCTCCAAAAATCTCCAAAGGCAGATACTCTCAAAAGTTCCAAACAAAGATTCAATACCCTGTAATTGATTAAGTATCTTCTATCTTCCTCTTCTCCAGTAAATTTTGAATGAATTCTACAATTATTTAGTGACTCATATTCACAAAGTTCTGGAGGAGACAAATATTAGGGAGGCTATTTGTGAATGAATGGAAATATGACTCGTATAACTCATAGTCAGAAGATAGGATTCTGAGATTTACTTGTGTTCTGAGATGTCACCTGACCCCTGGATGTATCAGTTTCTCTATCTTAAAAGCATAATTTATAACCAATTTATATTATTTATAACCAATAAATGCACTGCCTACTTCACAGACCTGTTGTGTGGATCCATTGAGATAATATATTTGAAGTGCTTTACTATCAACTCTCAGCCTTACAATGTGTGCATTATCTCTTTGCATTGCACATAGACTTTTTCCATGTGGATCACATTTTACTTGGGTTTGATTGGCCCAAGAGGGATTCTCTTAATTTGGAATATTGGTAAAGGATATGACTATATGACAAAAATGCAAAGAAAAAGTAACACATTGGTCCTGCTCTGAAGGAGTTTAAAATTAAACACCTGCATTCCTATCTCACCCTAATAGAAAAGTTTTGCTCCTTCTTTTATAGTTCATAATTCTTCAAAATCAAGAGAGAATTGAGTTGCTACCATCAGTAAAATTTAGAGCCAGAACATTGGCTGATGAGCTTTCTGTTGAATCAAATTTGTTTCTTTTGGACATTTTTTTATTACTGGATTTGTTTTTCTTTGTCTCTTCAGAATTTCATTTATGATTTATTTTCATTCCTCTTGGGCTGTAGATATATTTTTTAAAAAGTCCCTGTAGACATTTAAGTTAATTAGACTGTGCCAGTTATTTATATTATTACTTTAATTTTTACCCTAAGAATTTAGAGTGCAAAACTACATCCAAGTTTACTTTTCTTCCTATCCTACTAATTCCAATATGAGAACAGTGATTTTTCCATAACACTTTGTGACCTCCAAACCAAATTATATATATTTTTGGTTGGTTGAGTATCAGATCTGGGATAGCAGTTCCCTATATTACATCCTTCAGTTTTAGAAGGAAACTTGAAATAGTTGAAGAGAGAGGGGAAGAAATAGGAAAGAGAGTGATGGAGAGACAAAGACAGAAAAAGACAGAGAGAAGAGAGAGACAGAGAAAGACATACAGAGATAGAGAGAGAAGAGAGAGATACATAGAGTGAGAAATAGAGACAGAGAGATTGACCAGCCTTGGCTGCTTTAATGTATGCATGAACATATGTTTGTAATTATATGAATTATATGTGAATACATCTATGTATGTTTCTGGCTTTCTGCCTGTATCTCCTTTGACATGCTCCTGACCTTATTTCCTTTCTTTGTAAGATTTACAATAGTTTTGGTCTCTTTATAGTCAGTGGTTCTTAACTTTTCTTGTGCCATGCATCCCTTTGGCCATCTTTTCAGAATAATGTTTTTTAATGCATAAAACAAAAGACATGGGATTACAAAGAAAGGGAGTTATCTTAAATATGGTTATGAAAAAATATTTTTTCTAAAAAACTCACAGACTACAGATTAAGAACCTCAGTTTTATAACTTCTCAACTACATGAAAAACTGATTTGACTCCTTGGAATTACTTTGAATTTACTTATTTGAATTATATTAATATTCTCCTAGTAGCGCATAAGTTCTTTGAGGGCAGGAACAAATTCATTTTAATCTTTGTAGCTCCATAGCATAACATGGTGTGTTGCACAGAGGAGCAATTTAATAAAATCTGATTGTTGTTACCCTTTTTAGCACCTGATTGCCTTGTGCTTGGTTCTGGCATGCTTCTCTACTATGATTCCTTATCCCTACTTTCCATATCCTAGTTAATCATAACCTAGTTGTGTATTTATTGAGCAAGTACAATATTCTCAGCACTCTGGACACATAAGAATTATAAAGCATCCTTTGTTCTCAAGGAGTTTACTATTTCTTATGATACCAAACTAAAATAAGAAATAATAGGGCCTTAAGTACTCAATTTTATAGCATAGATCACTAATTTCCTACCCATGAAACTCAGGGCACTGGGAAATTATAAAGCTACTTTAGTGGAATCATGAAGTCATACACACACATGAATGCTGTATGTATATATATATATATATATATATATTCATGTATGTGTGTATATATAGCCACATATATTGCATACGTTTGTATATGTATGCATATATAGCAATTATGGCCATTTATCAATTTAAAAAAGTCTATTTTCTTTCCCTCCCACCATTCTCCCCTACACACACACACACAAAGCACAAAATTCTTGAAATTATTATGCATAATCAAGCAAAACTCCTACATTGCCCATGTTCAAAATAATAAGTCTCATTTTGCACTTGATTCCATTGCCTTTCCAAGAAGACATAAGTAATATGTGTTATTATCAATCCTGGGAAATCATGGTTAGTCATTGTATTTACTCAAATTCTTTTTTTTTTTTTTTTTACAATTTTGTTATTTTATAGATAGTTTTTTTTTTGTTGTTGTTGTTATTGTTCTATATTAGCTGATAAAATATTTCCAGGTTCTCTGAAAATATTTCTCCAGAATTTTTTTTGTTGTTATTGTTGATTATTTCATTTTTAATCTATGTAGTAAAACAAACATTTCCATAATATAGGATTTTTCTTCATTTATAGGTAATTTGGGTCTTTATCATATACTATATAACTTATTCAGCATTTCTTACAACACTATAATATTCTTTTATATTAATATATCTTATTTTTTTTCAGCTATACCTCAATTGAAGGACACCCTATTAGTTTCTAGCTCTTTGCCATCATAAAATATTTTACATTCTTGGATTCTTTTCATTTTTCTTTGATAATTTTAGGGTATAGCTCTATTAGTAGTATTGCCAACTTAAAAGAGTATGCACAATTAAGGAATTCTTGGGACATAATTCCAAATTGCTTTCCAGGATGGCTGGACCAATTTATAAACTGCATTAATGTCTCTTTTTCCTCATAGTCACATGATTTTTTTTGGTTAACTTTGCCAACCCATTAAGTATGAAATAGAAACTCAGGACCTTTAATTTACATTTTCCTAATTATCAATGATTTGGAGAATTTTATAAGGATATTGGCAGTTTACATTTCATCTTGTTTATATTTATTTGTTGTTTTGGTTATTGTGAGGACTTTTTCTTTCTTATTTGCTTCTCTCTTAGAAATATTAGTTTAAAAAGAAGCCATAATGTGTATTGGGAGTTTCTCAATATTCTTAGTCATGGATCTTGGTTCTATAAAATCTTCCTAGCAAGAGTAGCTCACTGGTTCTAAATCAGTGACCTTCCTAACTCTACTTATTAACTAGCCTTCTTTTACTACTCTGTCCAATTTCTTTTTTCTTAAGCAATATCTTTGAAACATTACATAATGAATTTTATTACCTGAACAGTTTTAACTATTTATTTTTCTAATATTTCTTTCATTTTTTAGTTTTTCTATGATATACACACTTTTTATCTATGTTTTGTTTTACAAGAATACATCAGATACCTGTCTTATTTTGGAAATCCATTTTCTAAATTGATGACCGTGCTTAGCTCTGCATATACATATATGTATGTGTACATATATATATATGTATATATATATATAGTATTATATTATATGTATATACACATAATTTACATTACATATGTACATATGTACATACACATATATTTCAAAATATACTATTTCATGCTTTTCTTCATTTGTTTTTTGTTTTGTTTGGGATTATACTGAAGGAGTTAGACCAGATGACTTATTGGGTCTCTTCCAGCTTCCAATCCATGCCCCTTGCTTTAAGCCGTCTGTACGAGAGGACCACAAGAAATCGAACTATTTCAAGAAAGGACTAAGAAAGGATGATGCTATATGGCAGGGAGAGAAGCTGGGGCCATCAGCTCCTCACCTTTTAAAACACTTTAACAAAACAAACAATAGGGATGGAATTCTGAAAGGGATGACCTGATTTAGCCACTTTTTTCTAGCATCTGGCTCTGGGTCACTCATTAAGGATGAACATAAGTGAGTAGAGTATTTTCTTTATAATGCTAGAAGAGCAGGAATCCCTGGGAAGGGATCCCATTACCAGACTATGTCCTTGAAAATGAAGTGTTAGGACAAGTAGTTGTTTGAGAATTTGGCATTAGTCTAAATGAATCTACTTCTTGTTAGTAGAGAATAATAACTTCTTACAAAATAAGAAAAGTTGTTGATTCGTGTGTATATGTATGTATTTATCCCTTAGCTCATTTGAAAATTATATTTTTGACATAGCCTTAACTCAGGGTTTCCCTTCTACATTTAAATGTTAACTGTTCCCTAGTTATTCAAACTAGTTTTTCTATTTCCTTCAAGTTTAATATTTTCATATTATTTTCATATATTGATTACATTGCCTAAATTTAACTTGCCTATTTCCTTACAATTATTCCTTATTACCAAACTTCAATATATTAAGTTCTTTGATATTCATTTGAAATGTACTGTAAAACATCCCCAAAGCATTAGTACAATCTCTGATTTCCTGCAATTAATCCTGGAATATATTAAATATCTAGACTAATGGTTTAAAAAGAAAAATTTAGAAATACTTTGTTCTTGTTTAGTCAATAATAACAGGACATCAACTACATATACTGTTTCCTCAGATTTCCTTCCCACCTTCTAGTTAAAATAGACCTAATTATCTTTATTGGATATTGCTTCCATCTGAATAGAGTTCCCTTGACAATATGATGCTGGATTATTAGGAAGGACTTCAGGATTATTGCCAAATTCAATTTAGTTCTGGATTAACCAAACATTTCTGGATTTCTTCTTTTAATGTATATAAGCCAATTAACATCTTAAGGCCTTACTATGGTTTAGGAACTGAGAAACTATAAAAGATAGTTTTGCTCTCAAAAAGCTAATAGTCTAATGGGTGAGACAACATGTAAATAAGATATATAGGCTAAACAAGATATAATTACCAGACACTAGCAGTGAGAGTTATCTGGAAAGGCTTCCCACAAAAGTTGTGAATTCTGCTGGGAATTGAAAAAAGCCAGGAGATGAGAAGAACATTCTAAGCCTGAGGGACAGCCAGTGAAAATGCCATCAAAGCTGGCAGAATGGAACGACAGTTAAACTCAATGGAAAATTTTTATGTCTACAAACATGGGAGATAGGAAAGGGATCCTTGAGTTCTGATTGAAGAGGTTAAGTGCTTAAACTTAAAAAAATTAGCATACCTGGATTTGGCTAAAGTAATTGCCTGCCTGCAAGACTTTGTGTGTGTGTGTGTGTGTGTGTGTGTGTGTGTGTGTGTGTGTGTGCGCGCGTGCTTGTGTATGTTTGTGTGTGTTTGTATATGTGCATATATATTGGAGAGTCTCTGGGGAAGGTTGAAGCAGCAATAATTCTGATAAAACTAAAGAACTGCTACAGAGGATATACATCTTTTCTTATCATCTCAAGTCTTCACATATTCTCTGAAGCCATAATGATTCTCATTTTCTCTCTTGCCATATTCTCCCATGGAAGTTGTTAGCTTATGTTACCTCTCAAGCTAGTCTGGATTGATAAACTTCTGATGTGTAATGAAGTATATCTAATTAAACCTGGTATCATTCGTTTTGCTTGATATAAATTTAATCTAAATAATTTAAAACTACATATTATTAAAACTGTAAAAGGAAGAGAAAATTGCATAGACACATAGATTCACTATGATAGATATCAGAGAAAAGCTATCATTGAAGAAAAACAGTAGATAAAAGAAGTTTGAAGGAAATGAAGTGCAAGAAAGAAAAAAATTAGTAAAATCTACAGCCTTTGATATCTACACAAATGGACAAAATTTAGGCAACAAACAAATTGAACTGTAGGTCCTAATGAAAATATATAATTTTGATTTCACAGATATTGCTGAGATTTGATAGGATAAGAAGGAGTAGATGAGGATAACTCACTTAAAAGATACAGATATAATAAAAACTTAAGGGAAGACATTTAGCACTCAGTTTATTTTAAGAAGAATTATGTATGTGGAGAAATCTAAGAACCAGAGAGTGGAATGAAACATAGTGGAGAACATTTCACTAAAGCTCAATGAAAAGTGAGAATCTCATCAGAATCTGTCCACATTGCCTGGACATAGAGAGAAAATAGATGAGGCATTTGAGGGGGTGAGGGAAAAAAAACCAAAACAACCTATTACAGTCCTGAAACAATCATTATAAGATAGTAGTTATGAAGAACTTCAATTTGCCAATCATCTTGTAGAATGAATTCCTCTCTGTGTCTCTCTGACTCTTTTTCTTTCTCTGTCTCTCTCTTTCTTCCCTTTCTCTGTCCCTCTCTTTCCCTTTGTATCTCATTTTTCTCTCTGTGTCTTTCTTTCTCTACCTTTCTATGTCCCTCTCTTTCCCTCTGTCTTGCTTCTCTCTCTCTCTCTCTTTCCCCCTCTCCCTCTCCCTCTCTCTCTCATGCTCTTTCTTCCTCCTTCCATCTCTCTCCCTTTTCTCCCTTCTCTTCTTCCCTCCCTCCTCTCTCTTTCCCTATCTTTCTTTCTCTCTCCTTCTTTCTTTGTTCTCTCTCTTCTTCTTTCTTTCCCTTTCTTTCTTCTGTTCTCTTTTTCCCCCTTTCTCTTCTACTTTCTCTTTCACCTCTCCTTCTTGCTCCCTGTATTTCTTCCTCCTCCTTCATTCTCCTTTTGAAACCC
Source organism: Sminthopsis crassicaudata (assembly GCF_048593235.1). NCBI lineage: Eukaryota > Metazoa > Chordata > Mammalia > Dasyuromorphia > Dasyuridae > Sminthopsis > Sminthopsis crassicaudata. Next base: position 341,074,917 of record NC_133617.1, on the reverse strand, counting down.
AAAGAAAAGTAGATAATAACTTGATTGACTTCTTGTTTTTGTGATAATTTCACCCCCCCCCCCAAAAAAAGACCAAAGTACCAACTAAAGTAAATTTCATTCTGTATCTAACTCTGGTTAACAAATAATAGATGGTCGCTGGGATGGAAATAATAAGAATCTGGAATGGAGTGTATGGATGAAGGGTAGCAATGAAAACCTATTAATATTCTATAACTGTGAGAAGTCAGGCATAGTTTGATATATTCACTCTAGATTTAGGAACAGCAAGTTTTAAAAAGGAAGGAAGAAAACAAGCATTTATTAAAAACCTACTATGAGCCACAAAATATGATGTGTTTTATAAATATCTTTCATTTGGATTAAAAAACTTGACCTTGTTCTTGAGAGAAGCTTAGTGATATCTAACTTCATTGGAATAAAGAAAGCATCTTAGAGTGTTAAAGAACAGGAAGCTCAATGTGAGGTGAATAGTGTGATATGACAGCCAAAAAAAATTCAATACCTTTGTAGGTGCCATTAAGAGAAATATAACTAGGGACATAGGTGACACAGTGGATAGAGCACCAGAACTGAGGTCAGGAGGACCTGAGTTCAAATCTAGTCTCAGACAGTTATTTCCTAGCTGTGTGACTCTGGGCAAGTAATTTAATCTCAATTGCCTCAGCAAAAACAAAACAAAACAAAACAAACAAAAAACAGCATAACATACATGGACAGCAGAACAAAGGTAAGAGAACTGCTGTTCTCTCTCCTAATTAAGTCACACCTGCAGTATTATATTTAGCTCTAGAACCTCAGTTTAGAAAGAATATTGATGACAGAAAGTGCTTGAAAAAGACAAATTTCATGCTAAAAGCCCTTAAATACAAGGATTGAGGTAATTGTGGAAGTTTATCCTGAAGAGAAAGACCCTTAGCCAGGTCTTGAGTCAGAAAGACTCCTTTTCATGAATTCAAAAGTGACCAGACACAATATCTGTGGGACTCTGGGCAAGTCACTTAAACCTTTTTGCCACAGTTTCTCCATCAGTAAAATTAAGTAGAGGAGGGAAATGGAAAACCACTCCAGTATTTCTGCCAATAAAACCCAAATGGAGTCATGAAGAGGGAGACATGACTGAAACAAATGAACAGCAACAATCTTTAAGAGAAAACCCAGCAAAAACCCAGAAAGCTATATTCAAGTATTTTAAAGGCTCTCATAAATTAAATGTTTTCTTTGTAGAACTGAGTAATAATAAAAAATGCAATGAGGCAAATTTAGATTTGATTGGGTGGCAATTAACCACTTTTCTACTATGTTATAGTGGAGATTCTGGTCTAGACCAGTTGGGACATGGAGATCACTAAAATCCCTCCTTTCTTCCTTACCCCTTACCATGCTGCTAGTCTGTGATTCTTTTTTTTTATCAAGATATTGTGGGATCAGAAAGTAGATCAACACTTCATCGTTATTGATTAAGCTCCTCGATTTAATTTTTTCTGGTAGTAACCACTTATTTATATGATATTTATTTTTACTTTTATTGTTATTTTTCCTATTTGAGATACTGTGATAATCAATATTGAACTAAGAGTAATAATAGAAGATGCAAAGAGGCAAATTTAGGTTTGATTGGATGGCAATTAACCACCTTCCCACCATACTGTAGTGGAGATTCTTGTCTGTGTATAGTTTGGACGAGGTGACCACTAATTCTGCTCCCCCCTACCCCCCAGCCCATGCTGTTAGTCTGTGATTCTGTTTTATCAAGATTCTAGAGGGATTAGAAAGTAGGTCAACATTTTAGTCCTTATTGATTAAGTTCCTGGATTGATTTTTTTTTCTAGTAGTAATAACTGGTTTATGATTTTTTTTTAATTTATTTTTTTCTATTTGAAATACTGTGATAATCAATACTTTAACACTTTAAAAAATGTATTCCTATCCTTCCCTCAGCACAGACCCTTACACTGTCCTCTAGATCTGGCACTGCTGCTTTACTCATCTTTGCTCTTAATTGAGCTGTCTCTACCTTTTCATGCACTATAGCATATCAGAGACTGTGATCCTAGAGTCCAAGTGAAAATGGTTCCCTTGCCATTGATAAAGAGGGTGGTTCATTGTATAAACTTTGACAGATAATTTTTTTCAATTTCTTTTTCATTTCCTCCTTCCATTTTCATCCTTAAATGTTTTCTGCATGACCTTGTTTCTTTAGGTATCATAGCAAGGTATTTGTTTTCCCTTCATTGTTTAGCACCACTTTACACAGTAATGCTGTTCACAGTCTTCCTTTATCATTCTTTCCTTCAAATCTACAGAATAATTTATATTATAAGTTGTTGCTATTGATCACTATATCTTTTTTATTTAGAAAAGAAACTGTTTGCTGGCTAGGGTGATTTTAAAGCAATTTTGACTTCCCCATTTTGGTAATTGTTCATAAATTAATTAATTTATTAAGTTGCCAATAATTTGATCGATGATCTGTGTCTTTTTGGCTTTTAAAGCCCTTCATAACCATACCTCTTCCTACCATTTCATACCTTTTTCCCTTCCATGAATTCTCTGATCTAGTGATATTGACCTCTCTGTATTTTGCACAAGACACTGCATCTTTTGACACAGAATTTTCACTGACTGCCATCCATTCCTGAAATAGTTTTCTTTCTGGCTTATGAATTCTAGATTTCTTAGCTTCCCTCAGGTCTTAGAAAAAAAGTCTGCCTTCTTCAAGAAGTCTTTCTCAGGCTCTCTTAATGCTCATGCTGTTTCTCTCTCTCTCTCTCTCTCTCTCTCTCTCTCTCTCTCTCTCTCTCTCTCTCTCTCTCACACACACACACACACACACACACACACACACACACACACACACACACACACAGGATTTCAAGTCTTAGTGCAGTATTAAACTTTAATGCCTTAAAACTGAAAGATTAGGCTTTATTAGCTTAAAATTGCTCCACAATATTAACACACATAAGAGTATTTATATATAGATGTGTGTATATGTGTTTTTATATATGTGTGTCTGTAGAGAGAGATAAAGTGAGATAAGAGATAGAAATAGATAAAGGTAGTCTCCCTATGAAATCGTGACCCTTTGAAGGGCAAAGACTACTTTTGCTTTTAGTTGTATCCTTGGCACAAAACATATATTTAATAAATGCTTTTGATTTTACAATACCAATTTTCCAGAAATAACATTTTGGAATAAATCATATTGGAATATATTTTGTATATAACTTGTATGTATCTAGTTATATCTATCTTGTCTCTCTTATTATATTGTGATGCCTTTGATTGTTATTTTTGCCTTTATCTTCATTGCCATTACCTGGTACAATGCTTGGCATAGAGTAAATGTTTGATAAATACTTGTTGAGTGACTTACACAAATCTTTTCCCTTTGCATTTCTCCTAATTTCTGCTTTCTTCATGGAGGTTTCTAGATATTTTAAACAAATTATGTATAATAATGATATTACTGTGGTACAATTAGAATATTTTATAGGATTTTCCATTTATTATGGAATTTAATTTATCAAATTTATATTTTAGAAAAACAGACTTCTCAACTAAGTAGCATTTATTGCTGTGCTGAATTGAATTTATAGCATAGTTTTGAATCAGTATGATCGCATATAACATATGTATATATGTACATATACACATAAAGGATGGATGTTAACATATATGCATATTTTGTATATAGATAATCATACAAAGAGATAGTTTATAAACATATATGTGTATATATAGACAGTTGTTAACCCTCTCTATAAATGTTTATATATTTGTATATATATATGTTAATATAGTTTATGTGTATGTATATATTTATGTATCTAATATATGTATATGCAATGCACACACACATATATATATATGTATACATACACACATATATGTAGTATATGTGTATGCATATGCATGTTGAAAGGAAGTAAGCATCTACCCTAAAACACAAATAAGATAACTGCAGTATTCTATGGACTACTAATTAATTGATCAGTGGTTATAATGACAAATGAAGCAGAAGATCTTGGACTAGCTTTACCTTCTGCTGCACATTTTATCTGGCCTCTATTTCATTAAGTTCTTATGTACTGAAATTTTCTATCCACAACTGACATTGCTGGAGCCTTTTGGTTTATCAGCAGTGTGCTTGAGTACACAGTAATAATCCACCAGGATCTCTTGTCAATATTTATGTCATATTTTGATGAGAGTTTTTGTTTGTACCTGGATAATTTATCCATTCTTTAAAAATATTTAGGAGTACATTGTGTGTGTGTGTGTGTGTGTGTGTGTGTGTGTGTGTGTGTGTGTTAAACTGAAAGCTAGTGGAAATGCAAGGATATAAGATATATGGTTCTCATCTTTAAGGAGATTATAATTAGTAACATAACAAAATATAGCAAAAATATATATGACATAATATGGGGCAGGAATGGCTAAATGTTGTTTGTATTGTTTGTGCATTCACAGATCTGAAAATAACTAAAACACAGTTGAATTTTCAAGAGAATTTTTAAAAGTCTATGTGTGGGATATGCTGCTAAATTTTTAACATCTATCTATCTCAGGGAGAAAAATGTATCCAAAAACACACATTTAAGTTTAATCTCCATTATGATAATTTTATCTATCATTTTTTTTTTGTCAAGATAGACCATAAAATACCAAATCCAGCTCAGATGTGTTGTACTGGCAAATTTCCAAGGTATAAATGCTTATCCAGAGCATTTAACCATCATTTCTCTTAATCATGTTAGAACTGTCTCCAGCATGTATCTAGGCATGCAAATACATACTTACATATATGAAATCTATGTTTATATGTGTATACATCATAGCTATCTATATGTCTGTTTATGTTAGGTCTGTTTATCCATGTTTTTATGTATGCTATTATGGGAACTCCTTTCAAATAGCTTAGACTAAACCACTAATGTCACCCCAACTAATTTATTTATTCCATGATGTATATGTATGTATATATAGTTACAATTCTATTTATTATTATTAATTTCATATTAAGGCATTAATGATGTGTAATATGCCAGCAATGCAATAATAATAATAAGTCAATGTTCCAATAATGAATCAAAAGCCAGAACTTAGAAATGGAGAGTATACTAATAGGCTGCTTTATGTGAAAGTTATCAGTAAGCTGAATTTTCTATTTAAAATATTTACTCAAGAATGAGGCTGTTACCTTCTTCTTTTGATGTTTATTTGAAATCAATTAAGCTTTTACAGTAATTAGTGACAGTTTGTGTCCTTTATATTTTTTTCTGTTCCTAGAAATGCCTCCTCTAAGATGTCTGAAGACAAAGCTAAGAGAATAGATTAGCAAATTGTGGACAATAGATCAGATGCACTGTTGGATAACCTAATATAAGCTGAATACATATTATTACTGTTCTACTGAAAAGTATCATCCAAAGAAGAAACATGCAGCAAAATAAAAAGACTGAAACTAGATTTTTTACTTATTCATTGGTCTTCATTAAAAGGAAGAGGCTGTATTAGAGATACTATGGTAATCTATGTAACTCTAATTTATATGATTTTCAAGTGGGAATACCATCAAAGTGATTTTCTATAATTTGTGGGGAGAATTGGACTAAAAAGCTACACTAATGCATGTGTAAATGATGGGTTTCTTGCATTCATATTCTCTTAATGGTTTTGATTTGAGTATGGTAGAAAAAAATAATTAAATTGATAGAAGATACAAAAAAGATGTATGGCAAGAAGGAATGCAAAGAAAATTATATATAATAATTAAAGCCTAGAGTGACTAAATAATTCCTCTTCTTATTAGAACACCCTCCCCATACCCCTAGTTTGTCATTCTAGCTAAAGAAATTACACTGTGAGGATGTCCTTAAAAATGACCACTTCCCTCCCTAAGATAACTGCCCATTATATTTGAGAGAAAGAAAGGAGGGGGATGAACATAGTGTGTATGAATAGACATATTCGATTTATGGTGAAACTTCTTCCACTTCATTGAAAAGTGAGAGGGAAGGAGTAAGCTAAGGGGAAGGAAATACAAAAATTGTGAGGAAAAGGGGTAAAATAGGGGGAGGAACTATAAGGTGGGGGAGGGATACTAAAAAGGGAGGGCTGTGAAAAGCAAGTGGTGCTCACAAGTTTAATACTGGGAGGGGGGTAAGAGGGAAGGAAAGGAGAAAAGCATAAGCAGGGGTTAACAGGATGGCAAGCAATATAGAATTAATCATTCTAACCACAAATGTGAATGGGGTAAACTCCCTCATAAAGAGGAAGCAGTTAGCAGACTAGATTAAAAGCCAGAATCCTACTATATGTTGTTTATAGGAAACACACCTGAAACAGGGTGATACATTCAGAATAAAAGTAAAAGGGTGGAGCAGAATCTACTATGCTTCAGGTGAAGCCAAAAAACCAGGGGTAGCCATCCTCATCTCAGATCCAGAAAAACAAACATTGATCTAATTAAAAGAGATAAGGGAGGGCATTATATCTTGCTAAAGGGTAGCATAGATAATGAAGCAGTATCAATATTAAACATATACACACCAAGTGGTGCAGCATCTAAATTCTTAAAAGAGAAATTAAGAGAGCTGCAAAAAGAAATAGATAGAAAAAATGTAATAGTGGGAGATCTCAACCTTGCACTCTCAGAATTAGATAAATCAAACCACAAAATAAATGAGAAAGAAGTCAAAGAGGTAAATAGAATACTAGAAAAATTTGATATGACAGATCTTTGGCGAAAGCTAAATGGAGACAGAAAAGAGTACACTTTCTTCTCAGCAGTTCATAGAACAAAAATTGATCATATACTAGGACATAAAATCAAATGCAGTAAGATAGAAATAGTAAATGCATCATTTTCAGTCCACAATGCAATGAAAATTACATTCAATAAAAAGCCAGGGGAAAATAGACCAAAAATAATTGAAAACTAAATAATCTTATACTAAAGAAACAGCAAATCATAGACATAATTAATAACTTCACCCAAGAAAATGACAATAACGAGACATCATACCAAAATGTGTGGGATACAGCCAAAGCAGTAATAATGGAAAGTTCTATATCTCTAGAGGCCTACTTGCATAAAATAGAGAAAGAGAAGGTCAACGAATTGGGCTTACAACTAAGATAACTGCCCACTTTGAATATGTTTGAAATATATTTTACCTTCCTTTAGTGTACTTGTTAAAATTACCAGGGAAGGATGGGTCCTAGAAACTTCTCTGATTTCATTTTGGTAACCAAGCTATTAAAGATAATATAACAATTTGATGTATCATAAACTGTTTTTAATTATGAAGAAATTCAATTTTTTAAATCATAAGACATGTAAAGCACTTAGCACAATACCTGGAATGTAGTAGGTGTTTAATAAATGTTTATTGACTGAATGACTTGAGTTAGCTAATATTTTACCTTCTGCATTAACAAAACTCCATATGCTGGATGTAAACAGAGTTTCAGCTTCAAATATAAGGATTAACATATAATGATTCCCAATATTTATTTGATGCTCCCACAAGAAAAATTTAAAACTTACATGTATTTTTATAATATATATATATATATTATATATATATATATATATATATATATATATATATATATATATATATATATATATATATAATATGTATTGTTTCAGATACAATATTGACTTTCTTGACTAGGAAATGTAATTCATTATCAAGTTCACATGAAGAACAGCACACACAAATGCCCAAATCTATCTAATCCCCAAAGAGAATGAACATTTAAATGAATCCATTCCATTTGCCATTTTTTTTTTTTATTGAAAGTGACAGAGACATAAATAAAATATCATTTGGTTTCCCCTGGAGGTCTTGGTAGTTCTTAGAAGTAATATAATATTTAGTGATCACAGATAGTTTATGTCCAGGAACACCTTGTGTATTATGATTTTGCTTTGAAAGTATAAGTGACAACATTATTTTGACTGCTAAAGGAATAGCAAACCATCTCTTGGGACTAAAAAATGACAGTAAACATTTGAAAATGGAAGTATTATTGTAGTAATCTCTCTGCCTTGTATTCACCAAACTAATTTCCTTTAAAAAAATGAACATTACTGTAATGGTAGCCATCTCATAAAAAACATGGCAACTCAGTCTTAATATTTCCCTAGATAGCTCACACAGTAAACAGCAATTATTTAACTTATTAAGAATATTATAATTTTCAATCTTCCTTGTCTTTTGATTTAAGAACAAATACCACCATAAATCAGGTTGATGTGAGTCAAACTAGAGGCAATTGTTCTCATTTACTTACGATGACATTGATTGGACCAAGAAATGAATTAATCCATTAATACCATCACCTATCTTCTCTCTGACTTCATTTTATTTATTGCATAGAAATCAGAGATTGAGAGAAACTGAAAAATCATCTGAACCAAAGCCATCATTTTATAAATGAGTTCTAAATAAAGTCATTTTAGTAATCGAAGATCATATGCTAATTTGAAGGAAGAGACAAGATTAGAACTTCATCATCCTTTTGATTTGTGGTCCAATGCTAATTCCCATATACCATGCAAAACTTATACCAAGAATAAGGCTATATCTATAAGGCACAAAGGAAAATGGATTTGTTCACTGATTTGAATTATTTGATAAGAATATATATATATATATGTATATATATGTATATATATATATGTATGATTATTGATTAAATGTTAATAAATATTTGGCTTACAGAAATCCCTACTTTAATTTGAATTAGCTAGATACAAACTTTAAAGAAAAAAAATTAGGAAAAGAAAGGCATGACTCAATTTGTCATAACAATTGGTGAATGACCTTTATCTAATTGGTTAAGAAGCACTAGTGTATGGAAAGATGGAAAGAAAAGACTACATTTCCAAATGTCTTAGCCAAGATAACACAGTCAAGACAGATCTGAGGTAGGGTTACATTTCCCAGGAAGCATAACTTCAGAGAATGAACTATTATAGGGAAAACAAGCACACCAATTTCTAGTTATATATGCTTCTAGAACAAGTTGATTTTATCTAGGTTTTTGAGGTAAAATGGTAGAAAAATGGAGGATTAATGAGAGGTTGTTACCACAACAAAATAGAATGGCAAGTTGATAACTGAATGATGAACAGGTAATCTAGTGAAGCATGTGTAGTGCTTTAATTAAGCTAAACTGGGAGCAGCATATAGAATAATCCATTTTTTGATGTGAGAACCTATTGAAATAATGATTTTCTAACTATTAAGAGGAATTTGAGAGTAGGATGGGAAATGAGACTGTGATCCTCAGGTGTTAGGTTGTTACTAAGTGCTAAGTTGGTATTTAACAATTCTTTAGCTCAAAGTTCACACCTTTAGTTCAAACAAGCAAGTTCATTGGTTGTAAGTAGTTCCCACAAGCTCCTGCAGTACCCACAAGCCCATTCTCTGGGAGGATAAAAAGAAGCAACATGGGACGGCTCTCTAGAGGAAGAAGAGTCTGGCCAGGAGATTGAGTTGAGACAACAGATCTCCCAGAGAGCGATTGGCAGTTTCTGGAGACAACAGAACATTGCACTCAGGTATGTTTACAATTCCTTTTTAGCCCAATCAAATGTTTACAATTTCAGTGCTTTTCCTTTTCTGCACTTGTCAATATATTGAACAACTGAACTCTAAACTTGAATTAACTTTAGAAATTCTCAGTTTTCTAAATGGGTAGAATCCAAAGAGAGATATAGAGCTGATACTGTTTTAAAATCCTATGATTTGAACCCAGGTGCAATAAGGTCCAGAGCTGGTTAGAACATAGGCCATAGTTACTTGACTAAATTTAACAATTATGGGAGGTGAGAATTCTGTTTAATTGAATTTCTTTAAGGATCCAAAGGGAAGAGCTGTCTCTGGACATAGCAAAATCCCAATTACTTTACCTCAGACATTTGTTCCAGTCTGTTCTATGCTCTCCTTGTTCTGCTGAACAAAATTTATGATTTCTCAACTTGAGTGACATCAAATTTCTTCTCCACTTTCATCATGAAACCAAGTTACTAGTTTTAAGTTCTTAAGAATGTCTTGAACTCACAAATAAACTGGGTTTGTTTGTATGTAGCATTAGGTTCCTTCCTCCTCTACTGAGTAAATTTGAGCCATCAACATTTTCCCAAACCCTTCTCTTATCCTTCTGCTTGGAGCCCAGCTGCCACTCTTCAGTCCATATCAAGCAAAACACAAGGAGAATCCAACCTGCTACAGAGTACAATATGGCGTTAAATTGGAAAACAAGTATCCAGTTTATTTTATTTAAAAATCACAAGACTGACAACAGAAAGGAGTCTTGGAGATCATTCAATCCAATGCATTTATTGATTTTCTAAAGGTCACAAAGGATTTATAAAATAGTTTTGACTCCAAATCTTCTGATCAAATCCAGTGCTTATATCATTTCTATATATCATATATAATAGCTATCTTCATAGCTGAATCACTTATTCTATGCAAGAAATCTTTCTTTGATGTCCCCTACATAGAACCATCCTGTATCTACTTAAATTTTTTCACTGATAGACACATTACTACTTCACAAGGTAGCCTATTCTATTTTTAGGCAGTACTAATTATTCCAGAAGTTGGTCTCTTTGTAACTATTATTCATTGGTTATAATTCTGTTTTTTAAAGTCACAGTTCTACTGTCTATTCTCTTTCCCTATAGAATAACTCTTAATAACAAGGAGTTACAAACATTTATATAAGCATGTAACTGTAGCCTTAGATCACAGATATAAAAGCGTGCTGAAATTTTGCTAAGAAAAATATCATTTCATGATGGTATTTTATTTCTAAAGTATTCTGAATATTAAACAAAAATGCCCTAACCATTTCTGATGAAATATTGATTTTTTTTTTTTTTGCTTTTTACCAAATTGTATTTCATAGAACATTGATGTTGGGATAAGTTAATTGACACTGGCGACAATATGAAATAGGAAAAGGGAAAAAGAAATGAGGTGCTGCTTTTATGTAGCCTTCCCTTTTGACCAAAGATAGCTCTATCTTCAGCTCCAGGATTTAAAAAAAAAAAAAGAAGCTCTGTGGCATCCCTTCAGGGACTACAGAAATAAAAATTGATGTGGACACATTTGTTGGTATCAAAACAAACTGATCCCAGAATCAGAAAGTTTTGGAACCAATAAGGATTTATTGAATTTACAAGTAAGTGAGTCCTACCCCCAAAGACTCCTAAAAAACACGCTTATATGAGTTTCATATGGAGTTGGTGCATTTCTTGATTGGACAGGGCTTGATAAGGGCTTGGAAATTAGACTTGGGGACATATCAGACTTTTCTTTGCCTTACTATCCCTCATGCCCAAGCTTTAAAGTGGGTTCTGAATACTTACTATTTCAGCAGAGAAAGTTTGCAAACAGAAAAGAGGCTGTAATACAAACAAGACTGGGACAAGATGGAGGAACTATTTACAAAATGGAATTGCTTTAGTTTTCTCTGCCAACTACATTGACCTCTTCCTGATTCATCTGTGACACAGAATCACTCCTTTTACTCAATTGTTTGATTTGCTCCTCAAGATGCTGCAAACACATTTTGGAGATTAAAAGTTGGGAAATTATGGTTCTCCAGGAGCAGAGTATTTCTATATAAAGCTAAGTGCTTCAAATATTCGAGTGAAGGAGTTCCTTTTTTGCTCCCCTTTCCCTCTGAAATCCCCAACATGTAAATTAATGGAAAAAAATGACAAGATGGTATCAACTCATTCTCCTGTCACCTATTGTGAAAATTCTTGTCAAGAGTGGATTGCATTACCACAATGAGCCATGACATATATTATCCCATATAATAAAATTTTAATTTATTAAATACTGCATTCTAGGCATTGTGCCAGGTTTTGGACAAAAATGAACCAATTTCTGTTATAAGAAGGAGTTTCATGTAAACAGGTTAAATATACAAATGATAATTTGAGGAAAAAGTGATAAGGTTTTTCAGAAACACTTGTTTACTCAAACTCACTATGTGATGTCCCTTGACTGTCGTCTTATTTCTAATTTAGAAGTACTATATTAAATATTACTAAGTATGGTTCTATGATTCATGCTTTCTATCATTAAAACTAAAAGCCTAATCAAAATATCATGAGATCATAGATCAAGAGCTTGGAGAGACCTCAGGAATTATCTAGTTCAATGACACACTTTTTACACAGAAAGGTAAAAGGACTTGCCATGGATATATAGCTAGTAAATAGATGGTCATGGCATCCCTGATCAAGAATCATCTCATTATTTTGGAGAAATATATCACAATACTTTTCTATGATTCATGTTTCCCATCTTCCCCAAGAAATACATTAGAATTTCATACCATTTTGATATTTAGTGCCTTTTTATGCACAATATAATCTGAACCGTTCAGTGGAGATACATAATATTAAAAATGATTTAAGGTGTCAAGTATGCTTACATATAATCTGTCTAGATAATTATTTTTCAGCTTCATAACCTGATTCACGTTTCTATAATCTCTTGTGAAATGTGATATGAGCACGATGAGAAAGGACAAAAGGAAAAGGAAGATGTGTCCATAATAACTTAATTTTCCTTTATTGCCATCCTTTTATCTCAGTTGCCAAGCAAATGTCATCTGCCATGGGATGTGGCTGGCAATTAAAGTCCACTTAAATGTTCCCTAAATACACACATGCATTGGTTTCTTAAATATTTCCAATGAAAGTCAGGATCGAACATTTCTAAACTTCTTTTAAAAATTGGATTTAGAGAAACACCACACAATGTATTCCTCCTAAATATTAATGATCTTCAATAAAGAAAATCATAAACCATTTCTAAAAGAAGTTTTTTTAAGACTATAAGGAAATTTTACCAAAAATTCAAGTAATCTAACAACCATAATTTTTGTGCTCATTGGTAAAAATATGTACAATTATGCAACAGGAAAGTAAAAAGCTCAGGAAAGGGAAAATAAAACAAAAAACAATGATTTTATAAATTGAGCCTTGACATAAAATATAGAATACATAGAAAGTTAAATTTATCTGTACTTGGAAAAATGTTTAAAATGATAAATAATTTAACATTTTGAAATGAAAAATAAAAAAATAAAAAATAAAAAAACAAACAAAAAACCTATAAACATAAAAATATTACTGTCAGTAATCTTGATAATTACTGTCAGTTATCTTGATAATCATTTTTTTCTCAGAACACTAGTTCTGGATTGGTAACTTGAAAGTTTGAGTTCTAATGCCAGACCTCAAGAACTGCTGGTTTCCCCATTGGAGCAATCAATTAAAAATTCTCTGGGCGGATGTATGAACAGGAGTTTAATATTAACGTGCTGTAAATAATATTACCACTCTAACGAAAATTGTTTATATAGTTGAACACTCATTCTTTCTATTTTGAGGACTTTCATCTGAGTGAATTAATGTTGGAAGTCTTTGCATGGTGTCATCATCTTATAGAGTGTTTAAATAAACAGAATTCTTTGAATTCAGACTTCTTGAATGTTTAAGGTTCCCAAAGTTTTTTTTTTTTTTTTCCACAACAGCTTTTTATAGTATATACTCTTAGGCTATTTCCCATCTTTTTCTTGTGATAGACATGCTGGGTTCCTAGACAGCAGTTGACTTTCTCTTTCTGTAAATTTTGTTTATGAGAGCAAAAGCATATCCTTGGGAGTGTGCTTCCTCCATTTTCTGTTTATGTAATTTAGCCATCAAGATTCAATTAATTTTTTATTAGGGACATTTTTGAAGGTAGAATGTGAAAAAGCATTCCCCCCACCCAAAAATGTCTGAGACTAAGTCTCCTACAAGTGCTTTTAGAATAAAGAGAAAAACAGCAAAGATTTAGGCTTTGATTTGGTATAAAAGAATGAACTTGTTTTTCTTCCTTTGTTGGATTCCTTTTTTAGTTCTTCTTAAGTATGGTGGTGTTTTTTATTGAGTTCCTTGTAGAGGCCTGAAGTTGCCTTTCTTTTCTGGGTTAAGTTTGCATTCTGCTCCCAATTCAAACTTTGCCATCAGCTATTACTTATTGCAGGAAGTACTGCTAGATGTGCCATCAGCTATTACTATTGCAGGAGGTACTGCTAGGATGCTTGTGAAAAGTCCAGGTCATTTTCTGATAAGGGAGAGAGGGAAGGAGATCAAGTTTCTTCTCCCTCCTAAGTGATTCTCTCTCATAGGCTTACCTAGACCTGCTTTCACTCCAGATTCCAAGCAAATTTAGAAAAAATCCCACAGGGATGGACTGTGTATCCTAAACCAATCTTAATACATTTCCCCATGTAACATCATTTCATTTGATCTGACGATTATACTTCCAAGTTGATTGAAGGTATTTTGCACTTAGCTTAATGTCTTTGGTTGATGCATTTAATAATATAGGTGTTCTCATTTGACTGATAGTTACTTTAATGCAAAAATTAAGTTGAAAAGATCTTTACTTTTAGTCATGCAAAGCAAGTAGTATAAATGTTACTATCCTCTTTTTATGCATTTGATAGAAGTCAACATGAATTTATTAAAAATATACTATGTTGATACTAATGAAAATTGGTTTAAGAAACTGGAGAAAACTGAGACTGATATTTTTAAATAAATTGCACGTAGCCATGTGACACATACATATAAACATAGTACTTTAAAGTGTTTTATATATATATATATATCTTTCGTTTGTTCCTCAAAATAATGCTATCAATCAAAAGCTTCTTTTATTTATCCATTTTATATATGAGGATATTGAGGCTTAGAGAGTTTATTCAATTTACTCAGGATTACCCAGCTAGTACCTGCCTAAAGCAGGTTTTGAACTCAGTTCTTGTCCTGATTCCAAACTGCAATATTCTCCTATTTTACTCTGTTAAAGTAATTACCTACTTATCCCAATCTACCTCCCTCTTCTCTCCCGAAAGAAATTAAAAAGCACTTCACTAAATACAAATGCATGTCTGTGTTTTTTTAGTACATTCATCAGCTGCCTGTCCATCTGCAATATCTGCTTCTATCAAATAAATGCATTATCATCGACAAAATCAGCACCTGGCGATATGTTTCTGGTGGAGGTGGTATCATTGTAACTGTATCTGCTGTTTCCCTTGAATTTACACATTCAAAAGAGTTCTAGAGTACATAGATATTTTTCCTGTCTTCTACATTAGTAGTCTTTTATACTGGAAATTTATATATGAAGTGAGGTAGACATAGTAGGAGATTCTCAAATTCATGTCAAATTCTAGCCTTGATGTTTTGGAGTATCTTACTCTGACCTCATTGAATTATTAGAGACAGAACTGTTATCTTGTAATGTGTAGAGATAAAAATCAACATAATGTACATGCAGTAGAACATTACTAATTTGAACTGATTAAATCACCAAATTTTGTGCAGAAATTTTCTACCAGCTAATACAATTAAATGGAAACAATGAATCTACTTTATTAGATGAGGGAAAAGCAAAGTTTGAACCCTGACAGTGATCAAACACTAGGATATAACCAAGTACTCAACTTGCTGCAATTTGTCATTAGGATTTGAACATTAAGGGAATAAAATATTAGATTTTCTTTCTGATTTTCCAGCTCCAGGAGCAAGTTCTGAATAGCATATAAAAAGAAATGAGATTTAGAAGTGTGGAATTCTTTTCTTGTGTTTCCAGGGCAACTTCTTGGCTCCTGAGTTAAATTCACTGAGTCTGTCTGCCCTTCTCTCTAAAAAAAAAAAAAAAAGAAAAGAAAGGAAATAAAGCAAAAAAAAAAACCTCTTCCTGAGATGCTTGGGGAGCTTTCTTGCCATGTCCCACACAGTGAATGGAACTCATCAGTTAAAATAAGAACATATCTGCTGATTTCAGCAATGGTGTAAGTTGCTTATATGAAATCTATCCTTTAGTTTCTCCATCATTAGATTAAAGCAAGAGAAAAGCACTTATCCTTGCAATAAATTTGTAAAGCTCTCTTTGATGCCTTTCCATAAAAGTTACATATATAACCAGCATTGGGCATAATTTGTGTTCTCTAAAAATTTTAAGAAATAAGATTGGGAACTAGACTCATTGGAGGATTAGATGACAACAGAGTTAGAGTGGGAAGGAATCTTGAAGGTCATCAAATCCAAACCTTTTTTACATTTTATAGCTATACCTTGTATCTATGTTACATTTTATAGATTTTCTAGATACATATTGTTCATTCAATGTCATCAGGCTGTGCTGGATTGCTTGACCAGATAATGCTCAGCCTCCCCTACTTGAAGCTTTTAAATATCCAGAGCTCAAATTGAGAATGAATCATAGTGATTCAAATCAAACAGCTATTCTAGAGAAACAATATAGTCAAGAAGCTGATAAATAGTAGCTCTGTACAGCATTTTTTATTTGATTTTTAAGGCCAAGAGCCTATCATGCCTTGTGAATAGTCAGTATATATTAATTGTTTCCTGTATTTACTAGAAGTATACAAAACTAAACTTTTATCTCATAAATGAAAATAATTGAAGAAGTTTAGAATATCATATGGAAGGAATAAAATATTTTTTCACCAAATAACAGTATGAATGGTACTACTCCGATAGAAATACTTTTCATCAGCAAGCATTCCTCCTTTGATGTGTTTATGATAATTTTAAGGAAGGAGAATAATGCCCATGGTGAGTAAGATGCAACATATTTTTACTTATGATAAAAAAAGTGGGCTAGTCTGACAGTGTCATATGCATGAAGAATATGCATTTCATATTAATATTGGGGTTCATGGGGCCCCAAAATGGGGTTTCAGACTGGCATCGTGTCACAAAAGAATTTGCAGGCTCATTCCCATCTCCAAGGCAAGGGGCAAAGTTTATTATAACTTTAATAATAAAGTGAAAGCAGGCTAAGTTCCAAAAGACATTAGAAAAGAATCAAAAGCTACAAGATAAATTTATAGGGAAATGTTAGAGAAGCCAGATTCTTCATGTCACTATTAGACAAATTTTATGGCGTAGAGGTGGAGCTGAGGAGTGATTTGATGCTGACTTTGTGCACAGGCGTAGTACCCATAATTCTCTGAGCAGAGCTGGGGGGAAGGAAGGAATGGGAGAATGCAGGAGGAGAGAACCGTTCAGACTTGAGTTTTTAGACCTGAAATGTCACTGGGTCAAATGGCAGACATCCAATTGTATTCTGTATCTTAACTTGAAGCATGTCATTATTGTTGCTCATTAAGTCTCTAGAAACTCTTTTATCGCTGACCAACAAACTGTTATCTGACAGCCAGAAATCTTTGTGGGCTCATCATCCTAGTCATATAAACTGGGGCAGAATAATTTAGGGGAAGAAATAGATCATTACCAACTACATCACTTCCAAGAACAGGTAACCTAAGGATTATAACCACATCCTTAGGAAGCATTGCATCACTACTGTGGTCCATTCCTGGCCTTCTCCTCCTAGAAGATCTCAGCCTCTATGTTCTTTCTCTGATTGCTTATTTCCCCCCAAGAATCTCATTCTTTTGAAATTTTTCTTTATTTCTGTTTATTTTTTTCCAGAGCCTTTTTCTGAATGAAGTAGTCAGGCCATCCTTGTTCATTCCTCTTTTTTCTGTTTGGCTTTACTCTCAACTCTCCCATCTTTTCCATTAAGCCCTCCGGTGAACATTTTATCTTCACACCCTTCCAATCTCCTTTACAACTGCCCTGGTATTTAAGTTTCATTTTAGATGTTGTCTTCCCTTATTAGAATATAAGTTTCTTGAAGACAGGGGATATTTTTTTTGGATTAAATTTTATATCCTCAAAGTTTAGCACAGTGCCCGTACCATTGTAATTACTTAAATAATTGTTAACTTGATTGGACTTTTAAAAAATGTGAACTTTTTAAAGGATTAATTTTTGTCTTAACATAGTTCTCCCTTACCTAAAAATTTCAGAACAAGCTTTTCAGTCATACCTTTTTGGGTAAAAAGATGCATCTTTTTAATAGAGCTGGCCATTCCTGCCTAAATTTTACAGTGAGTTAGTAGAATTTAAAAACTGGTGCATCTTTTAGCAATGTGAAATGTTACACTGTTTTATCTTTAATGATCGTACTAATTGTAGTCCCAGGGTCACATACCATGAACTGAACTGTGGAAAACAATGTGAGTAGAGGAGTCCAAAGGGAGAAAAAGCTTCAGCTGACTGGCATACCTACAAAGGGTCAAGGTGTTGTGAAAGGGGATGGGAGAAACTTCTAGTAGTAGGAAGAGGAAAGACAGCCTGCCAGATCCTCTAAAGAAATGACTCCACAAAATACAAGTGCCAGTTGTATTGGCATGGTTGTAATAAAAGGAGAAAAAGGAGGCACAGAGGAACCACCTAAGTATTCCTAGACAATGGTGGAGGTGGAGGAGAAGAAAGGTGCATTGTGTTACAATTGGCCAATGTAAACATGATCTTTAGGAGCATGCAAAATGTGATCAGCTGATACAATTTCTGTTTGGACTTCAAAGCAGGTATTCTTACCTACCATGAGTTCTGTGATCCAGTGGCACTGGTTACCTTGCTCTTCCTTGAGGCATCTTTCCTGGCTATACATCCTGACTATAATATTCTTCCTTCTTAACTCCATTTTCAAGCTTCCTGATTTCCTTTAAATTCCAACTAACATTTAACCTTCTTTAATAAGCCTTTTCTGATCCTCCTTAATTCTAGTGTCTTACCTCCTGATTATTTCCAAATTATCTCTTATAAAGCTTGTTTGTACATAATTGTTTGCATGTTGTCTTTCCTCTTAGACTGAGTTTCTTGAGAACATGGATTGTATTTTGTCTTTCTTTGTATACCCAGCACTTAATATGGTGTCTGGCACATAGTGGACTCTGATTAGATTAAATGTTTTTAGATTGACTTGTTTGCTTACTACTTGAGAAAGAGGTCTTTTCATAGGGGATAGTTACCAAAAAATGAAAATTAAAAATTAAACTTAAAAAAGGGTAATCTTTACTGAGAGAACATCAAGAAAATTAGAAACATATCCCCTCAACTGCCTAAGGTTTCATTCTCACTATAGCTTAGTTCCTGGGGAAAGTAAGCTTAAAGCAATTTCATAAAAGCATTTGCCCCTACCAAGTTCACTTTCAAGTGTGGCATAAAGAGGGGCTGAGCTCTGTTGTTCCCTCTTAGATGATTGGGATTTCAAGCTTCACTGAGTTCACTCTTCCTAAAATTGGGCACCAACACTAATTCCTGATTTTCTGACTTCTCTGTCTCTCTGTCTGTCTCTGTCTCTTTCCTTTTGAATATTCCTGTGCCACAGCCTCATTTGATACAGACTCATTTAAAAACAAGACATATTCTTCATGCACATGACACTATCAGGCTTATCCCACTTTTTAATCATAAATAAAAATATTTTGCATCTTACCCCCAACATAGCCATTATTCTCCTTCCTTAAAATTACCATAAACATACCAAAAAGGGAATGCTTCATGATGAAGAGTATCTATCAGAGTACTCCCATTCACACCATTATTTGATGAAAAAAATATTTACCTTCCATATGATAGCCTTTACTTCTCCAATTATTTTCATTTATAAGATAAAAGTTTAGTTTTGTATGCTTCTAGTATAAATAATCATATAGAAAGAATGTACTTGACTCATTAAGTACTTTTCTACATCCATAAGATCTTTAAGAGACTATTCATACCCTAGAACCTCTTTAGTGGACTCTGTGCACCTGGGAAATTTTCTTGAAAAGAGATATACTGCATTTCAGCTTGTAGTTTGGACTCCTGGCACAGGCAAATTCAGGACAAAATAGGAAAGTCTTAGAGGGTGTTACCAGCTGCTTCTGCTCTCTTGACAAAGAATTATCACTCCCCATCTCTTTCTTGTGTTCTGTCAACTAATTAGACATTAGAGTTGAAAAGAAAATAAAAATTAATATTTCCCATTTATAAAGTACTCGGCATTTTCAGAGTATCTTTGCATATATTATTTCATTTGAAATTTACAACAAAGTAGATAAGGCCTTATGAGAAGCAGAAAAATGATGTCTTAGAGAGGTTGTGACTTGCTTAAATAAAGTCACAAAGGAAATTAATGACAGAACAAGAATTGAGAACTTCTCCTAATGACCTCTATAGATCATTTCCTTTACCTATAGAAAGAAAATCTGCTTCAGTTGGTAAAATATTCTGTGGACATTAAAATAATTTATGCCAGAAAACCTTGTACTAAGATCTTTATGCTATAATAAATTAGTTCAAAAGGGTGTCACTGGTTCTGATGGATAGCTATCATTCTGACTTGTCTTCTTTGAACGTAAGAAGACTTTATATTTCCTGGTTCTGCAAAAAGGAGATTCCTTTTATGAACCACAAGGGTTATCATATGGTAAGTACACAATAAATGCCTATTGACTGAGTGACTGACTATAAGGCTCTGATTTACACCCATTGAGAATAATTTCCAGCTGAAAATACCACCTTCACAGAAGCTAAGCCAATAGTTTGGGTGTACTGATTTAAAATAGCTAGACTACACTAGTATGTAGTCCAGTGGAAGTGGGCACACCCATTAGCTCACTGGCTTCTCTTTGGTTATTTCTGTCAGGGTCCCATAGAAACAATTGCAAATGATTAGTTGAACTCTAACACTAATTTCTGAAAGATAAAAAGCTATCAAATGCATAAGTATTATTTTATGACATAGAATCAATGCTTCTGATTCCTTTTCTGCATGCTGCATGCTGTATGATAAAGACATTATACTGATTAAAACATAATGGAGTTCATGGGACTTTCCCAAGAGAATCAGACATATAGGTAAAATGTACCTATGAAAGTATATTCTGCAGTTCTATATTGTTTGACCACCGTATTCTCATTTCATTCTCTTTTCCTTCCATGCAACTAAATCACTAAAGTTTAATGGGCCAAAAAATACTAAACCAAAGGGTCAGGCTTTTCATATTTGATATAATGCTTATAGAAAAACCAACATAAGAACAGAGACTGATGCACTCATTAGGGCTATTGATAATAGGCACTGCCTTCACACAATATAAATCAATAGCCTTGATTCCTGACTATAGTAACAATTCCTGGAGCTTCCTTGAGGACTGAAGTCTGGATTTACAAACTATTGTGATGGGTCTGTGTAATAGCACTCTGATGAGGCTTGGGGGTTGTGAGGCATTTTCTATCTTTTCTGAATGTATATTTGCCTTGTCCTAGGAGAACCTAGATAATTGCATCTTATTACCATTTCTTTCAGTAGCAATTCCATTCAGGTCAACATAACTCACTGAAATTTGTTATTAGCTTGTTCTTTGTGCTAATCATTTCTAGATTTTAAAAAAGTCTTTACAAAGAAGAGAATATTCTAATTTAAAAAAGGAAAGCAAACTTTTAATAGTTATTCAAATGCTTTTTTATGGTTTGGATAATGTTCAAATAGTTATTATATGATGCATGGAATAATCAACATTTATCATGTCTCACTTTTAGGAAGAGTGAGGTTATCCTCATTATTTTAAGCTTTTAAATCAGCCAGACTCAAGTGAATTTTTACTGAACAAGAAGACATGCTTCATACAATGGAGTCATAAAACTGTATCTATGCTATTATGGGAAAATGTCCAGGGTTCACATACTCAATAAATTCACCATAACAGTAAAACTGGGCCAGTTTTCAATGTGGGAATTATTCTTATGTTTTACATAAATTACAATGAATTTTCTCCAGTTAGACCAATTTTTTTTTCTTTGGTGGAAACATTATACACTGAGGTACTTACATTTTCTCAAATACCTAAGATCAGTGATTATTGATTTCAATTGATTACCTACTGTATACCTGATACTGCTTTAGGCACTGAATGTATAGTCACAAAAAATGAAAGAATCTCAGATGTCAAGGAATTGAAATGAATATTTCCCATGTTTACAGGTAAGTAAACATAGGAAATAAATTTGTGTGCATGTATATATGTAACACACATATGCATTTGTGTATGCAAATACAGGATATATATATATATATATATATATATACATATATATACATATATATACATATATATGTATATACATATATACATACATATTTTTTTCTTATTGGTGATAAAAGATCTTTGAAAGCTTATATATCGTGTTTAGGGGTGGGGTGAGAGGTAGGGTGAAGAGCAACAGCTTGAAAAATCAAAAAAAGATTTCCTGAAAGAGATGTCATGAGCTCAACTTAGAAAAGTTTAATTTCTTAGGAGACTGTGAGGAGGAAGAAAAGCCTACCTGGCTTTGGAAACATGTGTTACAAAGTCCAAGAGCCTGGAGATGGAATATTATGAAAGTAGAACAATGCGTATGGAGGGGATCTTAGGATGTTTAAAGGGAAGTCCTACGTAATCAGCCTAGAAATATGAGCTGGTACCAGTCTGTGAAACACTTGTAATGTTGTACAGAAAAGTAACTATTTTATCCTAAAGGTAATGCAGAACTATTGACTTTATCCAGAGGAATGTGACATGGTCAGACCTATATTTTAGGAATACTACAGATTGGAGAATTCTATGAACAGTATTTATTTTTTAGAAAGGGTACGATAACTTCCCTTTAAGGAGGAAAAAAGACAGTCTCAAAACTTGGTTGATCTTTAGCTGTAAGGGTGGTCTGTACATCTCCAAAACATTTCTGTGATTTTATAGTATTGTCTTGGTAAATAGGAAGGCAGAAAAGGTGTCTGTCAGTAAGTAAAGTACATGTTTACTGTCTTAAGCTGAGGTTTTTAGAAATATATGTCTTTTTTTTTGATAAAATTATTTTTATTGCAGTTTGTGGTTCAGAAGTATCTCATTGGGATCTAGTCACAATCCTGAATTATACTAGGCTGAATTTGGCCCCCAAAACAGTTGATAGTAATTGGTAGGTTTGGATCACTTTAATTTCATGGCTTTTTGGTTGAAATAGGGGAAGGATGACAGAAATAAAGGAACTTTAGATGACTAGATGCACATAAATGGAACTCTGGTACCATGTAATTGTTCCTTTTCTAGCTGGATATGAGTCTTCTAACTGTGGTAATGAGGGCCCCCCCTCATATATGATAAATCCAATGAATATTTAGAAAGCTTGACATGAAAAGTGAAACTATTCAAAATTGTATTACCTTTTTTAATTTTGAAAAAAACAACTATATAATCAAGTCAAGTCAGTTATTTTACCTACCATGTACAGTTGGTTGGGTTGTTCTTGAAGAGAACCAAAATGACATTACTATATTAGGGTCAAGTTATTGTGCCCTACTGTGGCTCAATATGAGCTCAGCATGCTCTGCCACAGGTCAGATACAAATAGTCCCTATGAACATTTGGGGTGGTTTCTCTAACTTTGCACATCTCACATTTCTTCTGAGCTAATTCATTTCCACTTTGCTCATGGAGCACAGCACTTTCTCTTATGAGGGCATGTAGTGCTGGGCGATCCTGTATCAGGGTGTTCCTTCACCATGTGCCAGCCACTGTGCTAAGTTCAGTGGCTATAAAGGTAAAAGAAAAATAGATTTAGTAATAACTAAAAGAAAAAAGGAAATTCCAGAAGTTAGCATTGTGCCTGGTACATAGGAAGTACCAATAAATGTTTACTGATTGATTAATTCACAATGTATGTGAGAATCAATAGACTACAGCTGAGAAACATAGCTTTTGACCTACAGGTCTTGTTGAAGAATGTATTAAATACCTCTGAGATTAGAGCTATAAAAGACTTTATGTTATATTATATTATGTTATGTTATATTATATTATATTATAATATATCTTATATAAAAGTTCCTTATGCTATAAGCATAAGAATAGGGAATCATCACCAGTGGTAAGAAAGCCTTGTGCTTATGCTATTCCTATACGTGAAATTTGAAGGTATATAGGCTTTTATTACAAAGATAAGTTAGAGGAAAAGTTTAAGCAACAATCCAATGAATTTTTAAAAAAATAATCTCAGCTACATTTTTTCTAATGACTTGGCAAACTTATAGAAGATTTACTTTACTTTTTTCAATTAAATCAGTTGGGGACTAGTATGTTGTTGTACCCCCCCCCCAATTCCTACTAGTGGGGAGGCTGAGACTGGTGTAGTAATTTGAGTTTAGCAGTTCTGAGATGAAGTAGATCTGAAGTCATTTGAGTGAGTTCACTGAATCTAGCATCATATTCATGAATCCCTGAGGACTAAGATCACCAGGTGCCTAATAAAGAGGGATCCAATCCAGATCAGAAATAGATCAAGTCAAAGCTTTTGTGCCATTCAGTATTGAAGCCAGATCCATGAGTGACAATTGTACATCTAGTCTCTTCATTAGGGAGAACAGTCTCTAATGGAATGAATAAACAAAAAAATCAACAAATAAACCAAATAGTGATACTCTCCCTTGTTCTTATTTGTATTGTCAAGATGGGTATTTTCTGCATGCTTAACTCCATAAAATTTAAATTTATTTTTAACAGGTTATATAATTGGGGTTAGCAAGAGAAAGTATAAAAATCTGAAAAGAGATAGGTTTGGTAAACTGAATTTACTCTTCTTCTACCTTATCTCTCCATGACCAGACGATATCAGGATATTTAGACCCTTTTGGGCAGAGCTCCACCAAAATGACATCAGCTTTAGTGATAGATCTCCCTTTGTCATATCACCAAATATTCCTAGGTGAACAACTTGTGAACTTAGATCAGTAAATCTGGATAGCTCTAGTGGCTGGTCAGACAAATATGACCACTCACAAAAAACAGTATTCTGAGAATAATAGGAGGCAATATACATGCTATGTTAGGTGGCCAGAGGATAATGATATGTTTTCCTCTAAAGAACTTTGGGTATGGGTCTTGAATCATGGAGTTGCAAAGAAGGTGATTGATCATAAGGATATGAGAGAGTTGGTAAAATTATATTGATGATATACCTGGGATCAAGGAAATAACGACTATTCCACCTAAACACAAGATAATTCTGAAAGACTCCACCACAGTTTGTCATTTTAAATAGATTTGACACACTCTTGGGAGTGTCACATTAGGTCCAAGAATAAAGATACCCTAAGACTTAACAATGTTTTAATTGCAATATAATTAGATTGGGAACAAAATGTTCCAAATCATGCTGGTTTGCAAAGATGAGTGGAAGGTTTGCAAAAATATAAAGGAAAACTTGATACTGATAACCAGGTTGCTTTTTTCCAGAGGGTTGCCAACAGCTTTCTAGGTTCCTCCCAATTACCATTGGGAATTTTAGCAAGTATATAACTGGGCTTTAGTGGTTATTAATCCATTAATAGAGAATATCAAAGGGATAGGGATTCTGGCAAGATCTGCCAATAAGCTTATCTATGAATCATTTGGTTGGCATTTGAGAGAGACTTGAAAAGTTTTGCAGATAGGGCCTTTATTGATACTGATTTCTGGACAGTGGCCACAGGTTTCACTAAATTGTCAGAGATTTGGAAAGAATATTAATAGACAATCAAAGATTTTCCTATTCTGTGTCAGGACAAATGGAAGTTGTCACCAACACTTATTGCCTTTTAAGGTTTTTAAGTTGTTTCTTCCGCTATTATTGGAAAAATATGCTTATTGATATCCTCTGCCTAGCTGAATTATAAAGTTGATATTTTAGAAAAATGGCAGAATTTAGAACTTGGTTAACCATAAGTTTGGACATGGAACATATGATTTCTTATGATGGAATTTATTTGGTCACTTTAACAGAGGATTAATTAACTTCTTTCTATTGAGTGGTGCTCCTTGTCACTTGGAATATCAGCAATTGTTTTCATTTTTTTTAAAGTTTTCTATGAACAGAGATGTGTATCTCTTCAGTTTCTTTTTTTTAATATTTTATTTTCATTTACAACTTATCTTTTTCCACTTTCCGTGCCCTCACTGAGAAGAAAAATAACACATTAATCATTACAGATCAGAAGTTATGTAAAATATTTCTACATTACTTATATTCCAAAAGTGAAAGAAAAGAAAAAGAAAGAGAAAAAATTATGCTTGATTCTGTACTCCTGAAATTTCTTTGCCGAGAGGTGGATGGAACTTGCTGTCATGGGTCCTTCAGACTTGTGATGAATTATTTTGATCAGAATTAATAAGTTTTACACAATTGATTAACTTTAAAATATTAGTTCTGTCAGGATCTCTACCCCAAGACCGCCCCTCTGTTTTTACTCCACATTTCTTACTAGTAGCTGACACCATGTTTTCTAAAAGTAAGGTCCATCAAGCAAGCTACCTGTGTATTAAATTTGACATAATAATCCTTTGTACTCACCTTTGGATGAACACCAGCGTAGCTAATTTACATTGACTGAAGTTAGCTTCCAGGTGGTCCCTGAGTTCAGACAAGCTGCTCATTTCTCAAAACTGCTTTACTTTGAATTTTATATTAAATTTGGGTTCTGCTCTAGGGGTGAGGTTAGGGAATATTTCTGCTTCTTTTTCCATTTAGAGCTTTTGACAAGATATAATTGGGGGAGAAAACTGTGCTTTGAACTTTATGTAGCTAAGGATACTGCTCCCTCACGAACAGAACTAATCTTTTCCACTCTGGAACTATGACCTGGAACTGTAAAATAGGAAACAGAGCTGCCAGAGGACAACTGATTATTTTCCCCAAACAGCTAGAGGGGTCTTCTGGGATCTCTTTCTGTCCACATATACTTATTATTTATTCCTGGGTATTGCCCTGCTACTCATTATTGTGACTTTTGGTTTAATATGCTCCCCAACCAGCTTCAACCCCAGTCATTACAGATCTCTACTTTTCTGAACTGTCCTAGACTGGAAAATAATTCACCCTGACTTTTTCTTGTCCAAACATTCAGTTTGGAAATATTTTTTTAAGGGGTTATAGAGGAGGTTTAGGGGGAACTGCAGCAAAGTTGCTAAATACATATTTCATTATCTTATCTTCATTCTGAATGTCTACTTTTGAAAGAATAGTATAGTTGTGCTTTGACTTATGACTGAAAATAGATTTTATTATGCATTTTCTTTCAATTTGATAAAATAGGTTTGCCATTACTAGACTTAGAATTTATTTAGGATATGGCTTTGTAGAATCTATTAAGTCTATCACCATAATATGTATGCATATATTGTATTTAACATATACTTTAACATATTTTACATGTATTGGTCTACCTGCCATCTGGGGGAGGGGGTTGGGGAAAGTAGGGTAAAAATGGAACAAAAGATTTCGCAACTGTCAATGATGAAAAATGACCCATGCAAATAAAAAGCTATAATAAAAAAAGTCTATCACCATAACGGCCCACCATCAAAAGTCTTATAGAATGCATGCTTTTTTTCATCTCTTCTTTCCCCCTTTTCTCCTTCCTTCAGCCACAGAGACCATATTTTCTGGTGAGGGCACCCATTTTACTATGAAACATATCTGACATTAGGTCTGCCATAACCAACAGTCACTGGCTTTTCCATCTCCTGTATCAGCTTCAGACAGCTAATATTGTGAAATTATGTCATGTTCTGATTATGTGAATATCAGGAGCATAAGATGCAAAAGCTTCTAAAACATAGTATCATCCACTCAAAGAAACTTTTAGGAAAGGGGGATTTTGTCTTGTATGAGGCAGGAAATAATGAGTAGATATAAATAAAAAATAAATCTTGGTATAAGCTTAGACCCTGAGAAAATTGCACATATGAGCCTTATAACATCTTAGCCACATTGATATAAATGACCCTGTCCTGTAACAGGGGTCAATGACTATTAGATGTCAGCAGTGATACCTTAGCTCTGATAATCTAATGTTCCTCCTGTTATTTATCTTATATAGGGAAATCTCTGAACTGCCATATTATTTGATCTTCATGGATTTTATTATTTAAATAATTTTTTGATGTTTTTCTTTTTATTATTTGCCTTAAGCCTCATTTTCATTATTACTTGTCCTAACCTTTTATTTTTACTGAGGTATTGACTTCTTTACTGAAAAATTATTTTGAGGCCATTTAAGTAAAAGATCCCTTAAAGAATTTGGGGGAACTTGCCACCAAGAATTGGGATATGTCAAAAATTGTATTTATTTTATGTAACCTGGGTTATTTCTTCTACAAAAATGATTAAGGAGGCTATCCTCTGGGCTTAATTTGTCTAAAGGATTAGAGATGTACAAAAGTCCAGTCTATGGGATATGGAAAATTGTCAGAGTTCCTACTGTCCTGCATTATATCTTTCTGACTCAATTTTACTGTTCAGGTAAACGCAGAAGCTGATGTAAGCAGTAACTTTTTAAAAATAAAATGTATACTTTTTATTTTACAGTTATTGAATATTATGTTTCATGGATGTTTTATTCCATTACAATACTGAGTCTGAATAACTGAGGTTATATAAGCTAAGCCTGTTCCAAGATAATCAAGGCACAGTCTAGATTCAAGAGACAAATTAAAAAGCTGTTTAATAGTACAAGTGATATGTAATGAAAGCCTGGATAGAGCAGTTGTTGTATCTGGTTAGAAAGGGGAAGAAATGAAAGAATGTTAAATCTATATCTATATCTATCTATCTACATAGGTATCATATATACATATATATATATATATATATATATATGTGTATTAATAAAACCAGCAAGACATAACCTAGCATTTGATAATAAAGAGGAAAGTATGTCTGGCAAACTGGTGGTCTAGAAGACTGATGTAATCCTTGGCAGAAGCTGAGAAGTTTAGTATAGGATACAGACTTGAGGAAACATTATGTCTACATTGGCCACTTTGTATTTCAAGTGACATCTGAGGGATTTCTGAGTGAATTCCAGCTTACTATTGGAAATGTAGAACTGAAGTACAGGAAGGGAATTAAGAATAGATAAGAATATCATGAAGTAAGTTTTATAGAGATGATAGCTAAATTCATAAGTGGTAATGAGACAACCAAGAAAAAAAAAAGAGACAAAAAGGCCCAGGATGGAATTATGGGACATATGCAGAAATAGAAAATAAGATCCTGTGAAAATAGGTCTGTAAAAGATCAGTCATAGAGTAAGAAGAGAACCAATATAAAATAAGCATGAAAATCCCAAGTATTCCTCAGTAAAGAAATCACTGGCATTGGTGACTCTGAAAGTGATGTGATAGGGACAGAAATCAAATTGCAAGGGATTGAAAAGTGAGCAAAATAATAAAATGAAAACTCTAGGGGTATTTTAGCTGTGAAAAGGAAGAGAGATCTAGGGTAATTGCTTGAGAGAATTGCAGGGTCAGCTGAAGGTATTTTCAAAAGTATGGTAGAGATGCAGGAATGTTTGAAGGCAGCAGGGAAAAGGCCAGTGGGTAAGGAGGAATTAAAAATTAAGGAATGAGGGGAAAATATAAAAAAGTAAGCTTTTTCAGGATCAAAAATACAGATAGAGGAGAAAAACCATCTCATCCTCAAAAGCTGGAGCAAAGAAAGAAATTGGATGTGATGCTGAGGTGGAATTGGTGAAGAAAAGAAGCTTAGGATGAATGGCCAAGTTTTTCAATGAAATATGAGATGAGATCCTTATTTAAAAAAGAATGAAAATGGTAATATAGCTTTCTCAAGAAAAGAAGGATTTTAAAATATCCTTCTGTGGGGAATAAGAGAAAGAATCGTTTAGGGGAAGTAAGAGAACTGGTATTTTGGTGCAGCAGTGAGGGCCCATTTTAGATAGGTAGATAGAGAAAACATTTTTAAGTGCTTACTATGTACCAGACACCATGATCAATGATTCAAGAAAAGAACAGACAGTTTCTACCCTCAAATCATTTACATTTTAATAGAGGGAAACAAAATATAAATGGGAGCTGGAAAGTAAGGGAAGAGTAGAAGGCTTTTGTTGAGGAAGTGAAGACTAGAGAGTAAAAAGTAGAGTGAGAAGTAAAGTAAGCATAGCCTGGGGATCTCATGAAAACATTAATGGGGGGCTCAAGACTCATTAATCAGGAGAGAAGCACTCAGAAGTATACTCAGGGTAGAGAGGAAGAATGTTACTAGAGAAGCTTCTGAGAATTTCAGGAAATACCACATAATCAGTAAATTGGATAATATAAAATGGTAGAGTGCTAAGCACAGTTGGCAGGATTTTATCAATTTCCACAGTAAAAAAGGATGGAGAAAACTGATGGTGATAGTCATTCAGGGGTCCAGAGAAAAAAGGGAATATGGGTGATAGTACCATATGTTAGGGAAATAAGGGGGTTATTTTAGCAGGAGATGGAGCTGTTGACTAATAGGTTAAATTTTTAAATGTGAGGATCTATCAGGTTTGGTGACAGAACACTTGGAGGAACCAGAACCTACAGTAAGGACAGACCATTGGTTTAAAAGGGGTGAGTCATAGTGAGAAATGGAGGGACAGAAACTTTTGATTAGGATTATGGATTGTAAAGTATAAAACTTTTGAATGATGAATAAAAAAAGGTTATGGTTATCCTTGTTTATGGCTGAGATGTAGTGAAGGTATAGATCTTCAGTACTGAAAAGATTAATGACCCAGGAAACTGAGTTATTTGAGGGGATATTAGCATAGCAAGTAATGCCCCAAAATATAAGGGCATAGAATTGAGTCGAGAAGGAAAAATAGGTCCTGAACTCCTTGAGGAATGAGGAAGAATGATGTGGGAAAACCAGGCAATAACCACTGAGATATTAATAGAGTGATAAAAATCTGGAACACAGGGGAAATGTTGCCAAATACAACATTACAGATGGGGGAAGCCTTTGGAAGTGACAGTGAAGAAGCAAGTCTCCCTGCGTATTGTGTTGGGAGTAAGAAGTATAATATAATATTCATCCAGGTCTGAAGAGGGTAATTGAAGAAGCAGTAACTTCACTTTTAAGAAAATGGAAAGAACATGTAGAGGTCTAATATGAATGCTGGTTTGCTAAGAGCAGAAATGAGAACTTCATAGGGCAAAGCAATAGATGATAGAACTGGAGAGGAACCTAGGAAGGTTAGGATTGATTTGATTTATAGTGGTGGTAGTGTATGACTCAGAAACAAGAAGATTCAGAGTAGAGACATAAGGCAATGCCCTTCCTAGTAATAAGGATAAGATTGATCTGCTATTCTCTGAGCAAGAAGTGAAAGGTGTGAGGTTAGAGAGAAGGAAGGTAACTTGGAATATGGATGGCAACTGAACAAATGTCATGTTGTTAATGGTAACTAGAGTCTGGAATCCCTGAATATGGCTGGAGGATTCAACATCTCTTTTAACTCAACTCATCCAGTTAATAGTCAGCTCTTCCCAAAGCCAGACTCAGGGATTCAAAGTTTCTAAGAGTCCAGTAGGCTAGTTCTCTTGGTAAGAAGCAGAGAACAAACTATCTAGGCTGTTTAGACTTGGTTTCCCAGCTGAATGATGATATTCTGAATGCCTTTCCATTAAAGTTAAACTAATCTATCGCTGGGTTGCTTTTCCCATTGGAGTGCAGATTTAGCATCATTTAAAGAATACAAGTTATTCAAGACCCTGGTCTATCCAGATTGCTTGTTGTAGCCATTGAGCAGCAAATGGTGTGGCCTGTTTTTGTTTTTGTTTTGCATTGATTTGTTATAATTAGCAGATACAAGAAGGCAGTTAATTAATTGGTTCTGATGCCTTTATTTCCCTTAGAAGAAGATAACTTTATAAATAGCATGAGTTCATAACTGCTCTCATTAACTGATGGATTGTCTTCTAAGTTGCCAGCTTTATTCTAGCTCTCAAGTACTTCTCCTCATGCTGTATATATGTATCTGTGTGTGTGTGTGTGTATGTGTGTGTGTGTGTGTGTGTGTATTTTATGTTTGTATTCTTCATGACACATTACTGATGGTCAGACATTTTCAAGTATCTTTTTCTAAAACATTACTGTTTTTAAAACTGGGCTTCATTTTCACACATGATATAATAATGATGACGATGATGATGATAACAGTAATAATAGCTAATATATAATAGAGCTTTCAGGTTACAATGATATGTATATTTGATTTTACATATTCAGTGATAAAATTCAAATGTGTGTGTTATCGTAGTAAATATATCAGTCTGTTGTGTCCAATGGGATCCATTACTTGTGAACAATACATAAATTAATCAGATGCCTGTGGTGTTAAACAAACAAGTGCATTGTGTATGCATACATTCCTTACAGTGTATGTTGCAAAGTGATTTAGGTATTGAACTTCTTTGAAAATTTAGCTCAAGGGCTGCTTTTTCTGTTTCCCAAGTGTTAATGTCACCTTTCTAAATTGTTATGTATATACTATGTGGGGCCACTAGCATGGAGTGTTGGGACTGCAGTTAGAAAGTCCTAAGTCACTTAAACCACTTTGCCTCAGTTTCTTCATTTGTAATATGAGCTGGAGAACTGCCAAAAACAATCCCAAATGGGGTCAAAGAGTATGAAAAAACTTAACCTCTATTTTGTACTTATTTTGTAACCATTATTTTTTTAGGCTGAAAACTTGTTTATTTTGGTCTTTGTTGCACCAGTGCTCAAAGCACTTCGAATGCTCAAAGTATTAGAGGATTCTTCTTTTGACTTTGGGGACAATTAATAAAACACAGGAGAAAATCAGGCTCATTATACCTTTATAGTTATAAGACCTTTTTGACCAGAGACCAAAAATGATGCTAAATCAATTTTCTCCATTAACTTTGGCTCCAAATGATATTTTGTCTATTTCCAAAAATTCTTTTATACCTTCAAAAGTTGAAAAATCTTTAAGGAACTAAAGTAGAATATAAGCATCTTGAGGGCAGAAATTGTTTTGCCTTTTGTTTTCATTTCTCCAGCAACTAGCATATCACATATTAGTTTTTGCTGAATGGAATGGAATGACATTTGATTTAATTAAATAAAACACATAACTCTTAGAGAAATCTCCTTACCCAAAGGATTAAAGATGCAGATTGTTCCTACATGTTTTCTACCCAGTATTAGATCTTGAAGGTTTCAGTACTACAATATGGAGATTATGTGACTGGCTTTGTTTAGAAAATATTGATAAGGTTTTTTTTTTTTCCCTTCTTCTGAGCTTCTTAGTGTTGTATTTCTTAGTGTTGTAAAAGGGAGCCAGCAAGTGGTATTAAAGAAAAATCTCAGCAGGACTTGTAAAAACGAAAAATAAGCAAGTACATGATCTAATGTCTCTTTTTTTTCATGAATAGCTTGAAGTATCAAAAGATAACCAAGTATTAATTCTTGGACAGTTTTTTTTTTAAATAAATAAGCAAAACCCAAACTAACCAAGTGAAAAAGTTTCTCTCAGCAATTGTAATTTCCCATATTCTTCTCATCCTCAATTTTCTTTTTCTCAGTTTCTTAATCATTTCTTATTCACAGTATCATTTGACAGCTATAAGAAGGATTTCAGTCCTTCTTCAGTACAGAATAAATACTGAATTTATTCCTCTGCAAAGAATTCTAGGAGAAGTTTACCTCTTCTGGGAAAGTTCTCACTTTCAAGTGAACTAGTAGGAGCTTCATGACTTTCATTGTTGATTTTTTATAGGTTGCATTTCTCCATGTACTTTTTGATAAAAATCTCATTACTGACATTTCATAATCTGGGCTACCTTTAAATCTCAAAAAAATAAGGATTTTCAATGTGCCAATAATATGCGTGATATGTGAGAGGAAGGGGATTTGGATAGAAACAGGACAATAAATTTTGCTCTAACTTTACATTTAAAAATAACAAAAATTCTCCAGACACATAAACCAACAAAACAAGCCTGCTGAACGCCAGTCTGTCAAATTTAGATATGTAGTGAGAATTGTGATCATTTTTGGTGCCCAAATTTCCCTTCTTTTTTTTCATATCCCAAACGTTTCCTAATAGGCATATTCATATCTCTAAAACATCCATATAGCTCTCTTGGGCCAACCAGTAGAATTTACAAATAACCTCAGGGCTGCAGGACCACAGAACACTATATGTAGGTGATAACTCTAGCTTCATGGATGTTATGTTTCTCAAAGGCCAACCTCCAAGAACTCGTTACCAACTTTTAGAAGCAATTTTAGGAGGAGGAAGCAGAGAGAAGATGGTAGCTTGGTTGCTGACTCATCACAGGTTTCCTAAATGATTTCTTGCCAACCAATCAGAATCAGGCATGTACATACATCACTGTACTTAGCTATAATCAGAGCCAAATGTCCTTTCTGCTTTTTCTGCCTCTGCCAAATAAATCACTGATGAAAACTTGGAATCTCTGTTTTGTTTCTTCAGCTTTACATCCTCAAAGCTTTCCAACGTTTCTGTCAACACTGGGAAACAGACTGAAATTATTATTGACCAGTGTATATGTCAAGCTATGTACTGATTTCATGGCAACAAAAGGAGGATTGGAGTAGAACATTTGTGTCCCTCTGTGTGTGTTTTACACTAATAAATGATGTTTTAAATTATAAATCTGAAATCTTCATATAGATATGTTCAAACCCAGGACAAATGTTTGTTCATGATAAAGAATTAGCGGGTTTGTTTGTGTAAACTAAAGTGCAAAAGTAAATACCTGAATGGATGTGGTCAAGGGTCACAAAGTCTCATGAATGGATTATTATAAGTGGGCATTTAGGGTAATGGAGGGAAACATCATTTTTATGTTGGATATTGTTACAACCTATGAATAAGCTTGTGTCCATGCTCTATTCTCAAGTACAGGTATCATGAATATGTATATGTATATGTATATCACTGGAACAATGTGGAAAATGTGGCATAATCTTCCACTTAACTCCAGGTTAAATAATCACAAACTGTTAAGATTTTCATTTTTTTAAAAGAGAATATTATTCCATTCTTTAGCAGAATAGAGCATCTTATTTACGAAAAAATTTATTTGATGGTTTGGGGGCTACTATTTAAATTGTAATTCAATAAATGGTATTCTTGTGATTTTGAAAAAAAGCAAAAAAGGAATGACTTCCTTGTTTCTCATGAGTCATGGGTTGGATTCCATCCTAGAGAGAGTTATTAGATTTGTAACTAATTATTGCTTAATAGTACCACCATGATATCTGGCACATACTAAATGTTTAATATGTGTTTCTTTATAGGGTCAGTCATAGATTCAGAGCTAGAAAACCATTTAGTTGATTCTCATTTTGCAAATGAAACTGAAGTGAACCAATTTGTTTAGTCACACAATTGGTATATTTCTTAAGCAGAATATAAATGTAAGTCCTCTAATTCCAAAAGCCAGAGCTCTTTTCCATTATGTCATGCTGTCTCCTGAATTGAATAGTTATAAAATCTAGGTTTACATCAACAAGAGTCTTTTAAAGAGGGCTAAACACTACATTTTCTCTACTTTATTTTGCTAACAGTTTACTTTATAAGCTACTGATATATATTTTTGTCCACCATAATTTCCCTCAGTATCCCTTCCTGATGTAAGTCATCTTATGTAAGAATATTTTTAAAGACAAAAAAGAAAACTATAGCAACAGAAATAATCACTACTCTGAGAAAGTCTAAAAATATACACTTTGTCAAAGACCTATAGATTTTTTTTTCCTTTGAAAAGAGGCAAAGTGGGGAGTCTTTTGTGATACAGTGGACAGAATACTAGGCCGGGAGTCTGGGAGTTCTGGATTTGAATCCATCATCACATACTAATCAATTAATCTCCCTCTGCCTTAGTCTCTTCAAAGTTTCTTAGTTGTAAGTATAAAATGAGATAGTGCCTGGACAGAGTAGATGCTTAATAAATATTTGTTTTCTGAATTAAAAAAAAAAAGAGATTGTGTACTGAAATCTACTGATTTAAATGTTTAGAGACAGAGCAAAACTTTCCCTTGGTTTTGATATGCTGAGTAACTCAGATCTATATGCAATGTTATCTTTTGCGTGAAAATAAATGAAATATACATATTTGACATTTGAAATGGATAATAGCTGTCAATATTCAGATGTCATGGATGTTGACTTAAAGCTAAGCAGTTTAGGTTTTGCATTAAGATGCTTTCACAGAATCTTTTTTTTAAATTAAATTTTAATTTTTTATTTGCCCAGTATTATGTTTCTTCATTTTACTCTTCTACCATCACATTGAGGAAAGAAAAATAAAATCCTTATAAAATATGCATAATTTAGCATAACAAATCTCTACATTGTATCGTGTATGTGTGTCTATATATTTATATATGTATATATACATATGTACTATATATATATATATATATATATATATATATATATATATATGAACATATACATATATATACACATATATGAATAAATATATTTCTACATATTGAGGACATCATGCTCCTTACAGGAAATCAAGGGAATGATCATCAGTTGAAAAATGGCTAAAAGTTTTTGCTATATGAATTTCATATAATAATAGTTCTTTAAGAAAAGAGAAAAGAGATAGTTTCAAAGAGCTCCAGGAAGACATGAGAACTTCAGGCAGAGCCAGGAGAATTAATTTATACAAAACAACAACATTGTAAAAATGAATGACTTTAATGACAAGAATTCTAATCAACCATGATTTCAGATCATGAATACAAAGAATTCTTTGAAGAACATTATCATAGAATCCTTGTATTGAGAGGGAGGTAATCTAAAAATCTGTCTATCCTTTTATCTCTGTCTGTCTTTCTATCTATCTATCTATCTATCTATCTATCTATCTATCTATCTACATTTCTGGCAATGCCAAGGAAATCATAGGCCCACTCTAAAAAGTGCCTATCACTATCAAAATAAAAGAAAATTAGCTCACTTTGATGTATTTGCTAATGTACATCTCTTTGCATTGAATTGACAAATGATGGCCTCCTTCTGTTCTCAAAATTCTCTTCATCCATTCTCTAAGAAATTTTCTTAAATCAATTCTTCAGAAATGTTTTTGTCACCTAAACTTTATTTTCTTTCGAGTGGTAACAAGCCTCTCTCTCTATGTATTGCAATGATGTGTTTCTATATGCTATTTGCCTGCTTATTGTTTGGCACAGAAATATCCTGATTATGTCATTTTCTGAGCACCAATTTTATTAGAAATGCCTAACCCAGGTATTTGCTTAAATCCAAGTTTGTGATAAAGTCCTCTACAAACATGAAAAAAAATAATTCTTCCTATTTTTAGTTAATTCCCAAACTCTCTTCTATTCTTATTTTTCCCATCTCTCCAATTATTTATCACTTTATCATATGTAGATCAGTAGTTGAACTTATTATTATTTTACCTCTCTGTAAAATGATTAGAATATATTAGTTGACCTTTTGAGTTTGTCTTATTGCTAGTATTTAGTCACTCTGCTATTGTGAAATTCATCTGCTTTTATTTTGTGCCACTTTAAATTCTGGGAATTTCTTCATGCTTGTTTCTTCCCTCCTCCCCCCCCAATACACTACATTACACTTTAAGGGGGCCATGGTATCTTTTCTTCCTTTCATACCCCATGGTGGGTCTAATAACATAGCAAGCCACGAATGATAGGGCACACACTTTCAATCACTTTTATTTATTTATTTTCCTTTCAGAGATCAACTGAGTCTATCCCTGTATATTCTCTAGTCTACCTCTGTCAATACTCTGAGTTTGCTTGGAAAGAACCATATCATATTGCAAGCTGGGGTCATGGTGAAGAATTATTTTGGCAAATATGAATTTAATACATGTTGACTGATGGAAGAAATAATGTCATTTGAAAAAGAAGATAGTAAAAGATTATTAAATTACATTATGTAATATTTCATATTCTATTACTATCTCCCTTTCTTATCTTTTTGAGAACCAATAAAAGAAGATTCTTTTTAAGCACATTCCTGGAATAAATAAAAAGAAAAAAAATAGATTCTATTGCTATTAGTGCCCAGTCATATCCTTCAGAAAGTGTGTTAACTCTTTCAGACAACTGTAGAAACATTTACAACAATTGAAGTGGGATTTTTTTTTTCATTCCAGCAATCATAGCATTAATTATCATTAGCCTTGTACAGCCACCTGAGAGCATCTATGGCACATAAGAAAGTGAGAAAGAAGACTGCTCATATACAGATATATTTTGCTTTATTGTGCTTTATATGTTGCAGTTGATAAATATTAGGTTTTGAATAATATGTGCTCATATCATGTCTCTATCACATTTTGGTAGTCTTCACAACATTTAACACTTTATTTACATCAGTATATCTTTTATGGTGACTTGTGATCAGTAATTTTTAATGTCATAATTTTGGGATGCTACAAACATTGCTCATAGAAGAGGGTGAAATTAAGATAAATAGTGTATGTGTTTTGACTGCTCCACCTCCCTCTCCTTGCACCTTCCTATTCCTTGATACACAACAATGTTAAAGTTAGGCCAATTAACAATGCTATAAAGGCCTGTAAGTATTTAAATGAAAAGAGTCAATTGATGGAGGCAAACTCTATTGTTGTCTCATTAAGAAATTGCCATAGCCACCCTGATCCTCAGCAGATATTACCTTATTCTGTCAGC
The DNA here is from genome assembly GCF_048593235.1 of Sminthopsis crassicaudata. Classification (NCBI taxonomy): domain Eukaryota; kingdom Metazoa; phylum Chordata; class Mammalia; order Dasyuromorphia; family Dasyuridae; genus Sminthopsis; species Sminthopsis crassicaudata. The sequence goes on along the minus strand of NC_133617.1, from coordinate 341,036,411 downwards.
AGCTATCACACCCAGGTAAGACCTTTCATTAGCAACAAAAGGTTAATACTCAGGTGTTGCGAGCTGTCGTCTCCAGAAGCTGCTGGATCGCTCTCTGGGAAGAGATCTGCTGTGTCTACTCAAATCTCTCAGACAGATTCTTCTTCCTGTAATGAACCGTTGTCTCCAGGCAGTTGCTGTTAACTCTTGTCCAAAGAAGTGACTTCCCTTCCTGCAGAGAGCTCCGTCAAGCCTGATGCAATTCAGAGTCTCCTCCTCTTCCTGGAGTGCTGTCCTCTTTATCCTCCCAGAGAATGGGCGTGGGATAATGCAAGGGCTTCTGGGAAGAACCACTTCAGCCAATGGGCTTGCTCCTTCTATCAAGTCAACCTGAGTTCTCACCTTGTAATTGTCCAGAAAACCTGAATTCTCACCTTGTCACTGTCCAGACAACCTCAGTTCTCACTTAGTAATCCTAACACTCAGGGAAGCCTAGGATGATGGTTAACATTTTTCAGCAAAAAATAAATAAATAATAATTATGTACAATTTTAGGTATAGTATTGTGTTAGGGTTTTTTAACTCTCCCTAACTAATGCTAATCGGTCCTTATTCCTAGGCCTATCAGAGAAAAACTGGCAAATATATCATCAATCTCACCTCTATTTTGAGGTCCTCAGAATCCTCCGGCTACTTTCTCATAGAAAGTAGTTTGAACATAACAGAGCACCCGAAAGTTTAAATGAGCACCAACCTTAAACTTTATTCCCGTAAATCACATCTACTTTATGATCTCCTGCACATACCTTAGTAGTGACCTCCCAGTCCAATCTCCAGGTGGTAAGAAGGAGAAAAAGGAAAAGAAAAGAAGAAGAAGCTTTTCTTGTCCCTAGCTTAAATAGGGTCAATGAGGTCACAGACACAAGCCAATCAACGATGAAGTCTACATCCCAAACTTGACCTAGACTTCAGAGGGAGATCTAGGTTCCTGCCATGGGTGGAGGTCTCACCCACGAAGAAAGTCCCTAAGTACTCAACTCTTAAGCACATACAGGAATAAAGACCATTGGTCCACTTACATCTCAATTGCACTTGCTTGACCTTTCTTTAGACCCTTACAGTACTATAACACACTTAATAGACTACAACATAATGTAAACATAACTTTTTATATTCACTGGAAAACAAAAAAAAATTTATGACTTGTTTTATTGTGATATTAACTTTAATGAGATTGTTAGGAACTGAACCTGCCATATCTTCAAGGTATGGCTATAATTAGATTAGTTCAGGGGTTGGCAAACTATCCAAACAACAACTAAAGGCAGGTTTCATATGCTTCAGACTATCTGAAAAGTCCAGGAAGGAGCTCATATTAGGAGGTCATATTAGGAACATCGTGGAAAATTGCAATAATATTTACTATCACCTTAAAGCTCTGCAAAGTACTTTCCTTGTATCATTCCATGCATATACAATAATGGTTTTCCCACTTTTACAGGTGAAGAGACTAAGGTGAGAGAGAATAAGTAAATTCTTTGGAAATACAATAAGTACTATTCACTTCTTTGACAGGTCTATCTCCCTGAGTTAGCTTGGAAAAATCACTTAATCTTAGCTGCTATCTGCAAAATGAAAGGATTGGGTGAGGTTACTTCACAGATCTTTCTTACTTCTTGATCTATGATTCTGTGATTTTGAAACAAAACCCACAGCTCTTTCCTCTAGATCTATTGGTACTCTGTGATCTTCCTGAGTCTATATATTATTATTAATATTTGATCCTACAGAGTCTCAAGAAATTGTTTAAATATCCTTTTGGTGTCTCCTCAGCCCTCCTTTCTTCATGGAGGGGGTGGGGAAGATTCAATCCAAAATACCCAAAGCCAGCTGCCCATTTAAAGTTGTATATATCAGTAATCTTAAATAACTAGGAGGAAAGTTTGTTGAGTTAACAAAATGTCTAAATTGTACAAATGTCTTTGAACAAATATCCTTTTGTGACTTGTAAATAATCAGTATGTGTATGTTCCAAGTAGCCATCCTATTAAGCCTGTTTTTATACATAGATGAGGCTCATTTGCAAATAACACTCTGCAAACAAATGAGTATTTCTTCCATAAAATCCTTGCTGTTGTGATTCTTGAAATGCCATTTCAATAGACTTTCTTCAGAGAAAGTAAGTTTCTGTTTGATGTGCTGGAATTATCATGAAAATAGAGGTGTCTGAATTAAGGAGATTCTATTGTCTTTCTAAGGCAGTTCAGCCACTGTATTATGGTTTCTTTTTCATGTCTGTGTAAGTGGTGCAGTGAATGGAATAAACTTCATAAATGATAAATACAGTTCTGATTTCAGTCACAGACAGTTTTCCAACAAACTTTTCCTATCATTTCATCTGTGGATAATAAGAAGAGAACATTTAGTAGCTCCCTCTCTCTCCATCCTTCTTTCTGTAAAGCATTTATAGACTAGGAAACAGATGGCCTCCCATCAGTTTCTTTGAGCTACTAGCTCAGTTCTAGCAGTGGTAACATAAACACAAGTCCTACCCCAGAGAGAGTGTTTTTGGGCCATTTCCAGCTGTGCATACAACAGATATACATTTCAGTAATGAATATGGGGTGCAGAAGAAACAGTCCACATTTAAAAGAAAAATAATCCCCTCTATACCATAGACTATGGATCATTTTACATAACTGCAGAGGCAGACAGCAGAAAGCTTTTCTAATCTATGAGCCATATATATGCACATACACGGTTATAGAACAAGTATTTGGCATCATCAAACATAGCTTGACCGGGATAATCCCTTTTTGGTCTATAAATATGTCAGGGAATCTAAATCATTTCAGTGATAACAAGTTTTATACAGCACAGGGAACCAAAAGGCTATTAAAAATACACACAATTAAAATTGCTTTAAAACTATTATAAAAGTTGCAGAAATTTCCAATTTTTAAGAACACTTATTGAATTTTTATAGGTTCATCCAGGTGCTTTACATACCATTGTGTGGTACAATCCCCAATGTTTACTTCAGTTTAGGCTCAAATATGTACAGAGTAGAATGAACATTTTCCAAGTGCTTTGTAAGTTAAAAAAATCATGCTCTGTGCAAAATGTAATATATCAAGAGAAAGTATATTCAATAGTGTGGAAGGTCTAGAATTCTAAAAAGTACTATAGATTGGGCATTTACCCATGAGAAAGCCATATTAGGCTCCTCCATCTAATTAACTCTACAAAGACTTTTTGTTTTGTTTTTGTAATTTTATTGCTGTCCTGCAACTAACGTACTTAAGAAATCCATTTTTTCCCCTAAAGCTTCTGAATTACAAAGATAGGTAAATCTCTTTGTAGAAGTAAGAAGACAGTCATCTATCACCATGGGTCAATTATCTCTGTTAGATAAAATGCCCAGGAATCTAAGAAAGAATCAAACAGGCAAACCCACTATTCAATACTTACCTTCCTCCCTCTGCCTATCCCATTTCAGCCTATATTACATTAATTTTTCATTTCCCTGGTACCTGTGTAGGCTTTATAAAATGCTCTTGACTGAGTAACTTTACATTAAGAAGGGAGATACACAAGGAAAACAAATGAAGATAGGTAGGAAAAGGAAACTTGTGAAATTGTCATGAGGAGTTGTGGGAGGAAGTAGGTCTTAAACTAACTTCCCTCTATAGTATTATGCTTTGACTATATAGGTGGGGGAGAAGGGAGTCAGTGGTTCCAAGTTAGCTCTGGGATATAACAGAAATCCTAAGCCTGGAATTTGGTAGTCAGGTGATGTAATGGATAGAATCTTAGATCTAGAGTCAGGAAAACTCAACTTTTTGAGTTCAAATCTGGTTTTAGACATTTACTAGTTGTGGAACACTGAACAGGTCACTTAACCTTGTTTGCCTCAGTTTCCTCATGCGTGAAATGGGTTGGAGAAGAAAATGGCAAGCCCCACCAGTATCTTAGCCAAAAAGAAAAACAAATAAAAATGAAGTGAAGACTCATACATGATTGAACATCAAACAAGATCTGGAATTTAAGATGATCCTATTTAACTTTGTATTTTATTTTATATTAACTCCCTTCAAACACTCTGCTTTACAATCAAACTGACCTGCTGGATTGCATTCCTTGTTTAACATTCTATTTCTTTTTGTTTGTCTATTTCTTTTTATAAGTGGTCCCCACGTTTGGGGTGCACTCCCTCTTTGCTTCAAAATATATTTAGTCTCCTTTAAAATGTAGCTCAAGTGCCATAACAACTTATTCTTTTCCTAATATCTCCAATAATTAACCCATTTTGTAACACATTGAAGGAACCTAAATATTTTTCAAATTTATTTGAATTAGTAAATTGTCTGAATTATATTATTTTAAAAGAAAAGTCCTTTTGGTGTTTTTAAACTATTAGCATATAATTCCTAGTGGGGTTGTTTATATATATCTATATATATATGTATATATATATTTATATATATATACATATATTATAAAGAACACATTGACTATATGTCCATAAATGTTAACCTCTTTATTCTTCCATAATTGTACATCCTAATATTTCTGAGGCTTGAAATTTTACAATCTTTATTTTTCAAAATATGTAGTAAAAGAAATCTACTTCAGAGATGGAAAAAAGACATAATACTCACATCAGCTGTTAACCTACTTGACTCACACTCCATGGTGGTCATCTTTTAGCTAAAATATTTAAAATCTTAATGTTCATATTAGTATCCAATTTGGAATTATAGTTTCTTTAGATATAACATAATACATTAATTCAATTGTATTATCTTAAAATGAGAAGTTGGGGTCCCATGATTCCCAGCATTCAGCATAATGAACTAAATCTAGGGATTTAATACTTAAATAGACTCATGATACCATGCTTTGTTTAATTTAAAAAATTCTTTATTTTTAAAAAAAATATATGGTACTACATGTTTTTTGATCTTGAGTAATTGTTCACATTCATATGTAGATCTTCCTTAGAAGATTACTAAAGTTGATGGAGTCCCTACTACCAGGAGCTAACTCTTCATTCTGAAGCCTTAATATAGTTCTCATTTAACCCTTGAAAGTTTTCTCTATCCCTGTAGTCTCTTTCTTAGATTGGACAACTTCTCTGAAAATTTACATTTAAAGAAGGTACCCAAACTGTAATGTGCTGTTGTCTCCAGAGACTGCTGATTGCTCTCTGGGAGGAGATCTGCTGTGTCAACTCAAATCTCTTGGACAGATTCTTTTTCCTGTAGAGACCCCTTGTCTCCAGACACTTGCCGCCAACTCTGGTCCAGAGTAGAGAGTCTTCTTCCTCCAGAGAGCCACCTCAAGTCTGGCCTAGGCAAGATTCTCTATCTCTCAAGTGCCGCCCTCTTTTATCCTCCCAGAAAATGGGCGTGGGATAATGCAAGGGCTTCTGGGAAAAATTACTTCAACCAATGAACTTGCTCCTCCTAAGCATGCAAGCTCCTCCCCAGGAGTTCAAAGGGGATAAACTCCTAGTAAAGACCAGAACTAGAGAATTGTTAAGTACCGACTTAGCACTTAGTAAAAACCTAATATCTCATTATCTCATTAGCACTTAGTAAAACCTAACATCTCCCTCTTTCTTTTGATTTAGAACATAGGGTGGTCATGACCTTGAAACATAAATCCATCAATATGGGAGGCATTACACATAATTACATAGATTTACACATAGTAACATAGTAACATAATACATGCTAGAAGTATGTAACAAATAACATGATCAAATAATCATAAATTGAGAATTTATAAATGTCCATATGTCCATTGTTCATTAGTCTCATCTTGTGTTAGGAAATCCAACGATTTAACAGTCTTCTTATTAGCCATGCTCTTTCAGTGTCAGATGTTTCTTAGATTTTCTCCTTTGTTTTGAGGTTTTTATCTCATTATCTCATTAGCACGTAGTAAGAACCTAACACCAAACATGTTGAATTCTCTCAAGGATGAACTCAGGACTTCCTATACTATGCCTCTGTCAGTAGCCTTCCCCTCTCTAATTTTGAGTTTATTTTTTATGTGTTGTCTTTTTCTTTTAGCATATAAGCTCCTTGAAAGTGGGGATTGTCTTTTGTTTGCAATTGTATTTCCAATGTTTATGAAAATGCTTGGGAAATAGTAAGTGCTTAAGAAGTAATAATAGTAAATGCTAATAAAATGATTTTTTTACATTTTCCTGGCTATCAGTGGACTATAGTCTCTTCCTATTTGTTATCATTTGTTCTAGCTGTATGAATGTGCCACCATAGCTTCCAATTATATCTTTCTAATATCTTTTATATTGTTTCTTATGTACAGCTCTTTAATCGAACTATGCTAACATATTTCCATTTATTTTTGGTTCATCCATAGCTTTGATTGCTCAGAAATTGTGATGTTCCAATATTTACAAACTCACAGAATCACTGTTAAGAACATTTGTGTTGAAAAGATACGTCTCTGCAATACTAAACTTCCCCAATGCAATTCAACCCATCTCCTAACCTTTTTCACTTACAGGATACATCTACTATTCACAATGCATATTTCAAATGTACTATAAATCAGGGAGTAGCCATCCAAATTCATGTTATAGGCAGTATTCATCTATTTAGGTTTTGAGTTCCCTGTCTCTTTCTCTATGTTTTTTCCTACTCTTTCTTTCCCTTATTCCCCTTTTCTTTCCATGCCTTTAAAATAAAACTGCATCCTTTATTATTTATTTTTCTTTAAAAAAAACAAAACAAGACTTATTAATATAGAAATATAGATGTGAGAACAGAAAAGATAAAATAAAACTCCAAAGACAAACCAATTCATGAAATAAAGGTTTTTTCTAGGAAAAAAAGCAAAAAGGGCAAATACAGAATGGAAGAGAGTAGCTTTTGATACATATGCACTCTTTATCTGAGATATAAACCTTCCATTGTATCAAAGAAAAAGTCTAGCAAAAATATGTGTAATGACCAACTATGGCAATAAATGTAACATATCTCTTTAGTTCTCCATTTCTATACAGAGATGAGGAAAGTATGCTTCATTGTCAATTCTTTGGGACCAAAGACTATTTCTTAAAGCTTCTTAGAATTTGGCTTCCTTTTAATGTTCTTTTTATTTGCATCAAGGTAATATTGTATAGACTTTCTTTTGATTCTGTTCATGAATTTTTAAATTATGCAAATCTCATGTTTCTCTGAATTCCTCATATTTATTTCTTTGTCTTCAATAATATTATGTTATTTTAGATAATATTGCTATTTCAGCCATTACTTAATCAACAGATTGTAAAGGGCTGAAACTCAGAAAAAGTGTGCTTGAATCAGATAGCCCAGCACTTAAGGCTAATCACCTATCTGATGTGAGATAATGGCTCTATATACATATTTAGATGAGAGGGTGATGTGACCACTCTCAGCACCATTAATGCTTGCTGAATGTTTGTTGGTGAAGTAATTGTAGGCAAGGATTGGAGGGTTGAGGGAGAGAAGTCAGAGTCACTTGGCTGCAGGATGAGAAGGAGAGAGGCTGGAGACTTGGGACTCCAGAATTCAAGATACATCTTTGGAAAGCCATGTGGCAACTTGCCTGCCTCCTTCCCTTCTCCTAAAGACCAAGAATTTTGATTGATCCAGACACTGATTGATCCTGAGTTATTTTAAACTACACGAGTATATATATATATATATACACACACACACACACACATATGTACACAAATAAGCAAACATTTTCTTTGTGTCTTTAACTTTCTTAGGATAGATATATGCCCAAGAATTGAATTTAACTCTTAAAAGGTAAAAGGATATGAAAAGTTACTAAACATAGTGTCTTATTGACTGATTTTATTATATGATTCAAAATTATTTTTCTAGAATAGTCAAAAATTCATAACTCTATCAATGTTTTGTTATTCATGTTTTTCTATAGATCTCCAATACTGATCATTTTGATGAAAAACATTTTTTCTAATTTATTGGATATCAAATAAAAAATCATAGATGTTTACATCTTTATTTTGCTTATTATTACTGCTATAGATAATTTTTCTTATGATTTTGGGTAGTTTTCATTTTTTTCTTTTAAAATTGCTCAGATTTATCTGTTGAAAAATGGTTCTTGTTCTTCTATAATTGTGTCAATTCTCCATATATTTCAGAAATTAAATTATCATTGATATTTGATGTATAGATATATATTTCTACTACTTTAATCTTATTTTTCTATTTCAAAGTAGAAACCTTGCAAAAGGTTTTTTTTTAATTTTATACAACTAAAATTAATTAATTCATCTTTTTTTACTTCTATAACTTGTATACTTCAGAAGGTATAAAATTTTAGCAAATTCTTAATTAACTAAAGAATTAGTGATCACAAATAACAAAATAGATAATTTTGATCATACCAAAATATAAAGTTTTTACACAAACAAATAAGTACAGCTAAGAAAAGAAGGGAAGCTTTTAACAGGGGGAAAAATCTTTGCATCAAATATTGCTGATTACACTGTATTACCTAAATTGTATTAGACAAAAATGTATTCTATAATAGATAAGCAGTCAAAGGAAATAAAGAACTCTTAAAATAGTTACAATCTATTAAAAATTATGTGAAATATTGTTTTAAATCACAAAAAACAAAACCAAAATAATGCTGACATTTTATTTCATCCTCAACAAAACTCACATGACACAAAATAGCAATAGTTAATGATGGGATTGGGGTACACACTAATTCACTGCTGGAATTTGTCCCACCATTCTGGAAAGAAATTTGAAATTTTTTTTTAAGAAGGTGACTGAAATATCCATACTCTTTTGTTGCAGAGATATGTTTACTAAAGAAGTTAAAGATAGATAGGAAGATCTTAATGAGGGAAGAGAAAGGGGTAATCCCATTTTTCAGTGCATAGTAAGATAATCCCATGAGGCGCAGTGTCCCCTGTAAATGAATTTACAGGCCTGAAAACCTAGATTGATAAATAAAAGGTTTATTGTAGAAATTTGGAAGTAAAGCTCAGTTAGAAAGATGCCAGGGCCAGAGGTGGCCGCTGGACGGGGAGGAACCCTTACATGGCTGGAAGGATACCAGGTATTGGCTGGGAGGGCTCCGGCTTGGCCCTTTTTATACCTAGAAGATGATGGGCGGTACCCCTAAGTTCTTGGCGGGCTTTTCAGTTAGCTCAGATCAGGTGAGGACTGGGGAAAGCTGAGCTGATAGTAGGGCTGGGCCCAGATATTCAAAGGGTGCCTTTGACCAGGATTTGTGAATCAAGGTCAGCCTTGGGTTGGGCAATTAGAAAGGAATCTTAAAAGGACCTTAACCCCCATCAGTTCCTCCCTTAAACAGTTGAGACTTAAATTCATTTAAGAAAATAAGAAAATTTGGGGCACTGTCCTTCATTTAAGGCAAGGTTGAAGATTTTCTCCAAAGATCTTCAGAGTAGCAGGGTCCCCTCATCTTGTTCCCTCCTCAAACCATCGCCTCCAGATGCATATGGGAAAAGGGGCATCAATCTCCACTTTAACTGCTTCAAGCTGACAAGGGTCATAGAGACTTGGGGTTCCAGGAGGTGAGGTGTGAGGTGTGGGGGATGGTAGCAGGGCATTAAGGGGGTGTCCCAGCAGTTGTCCCCAGTCAATGTCCTCCAGGCTGAAAGGCAAGCTGAGAATCCAAAGTGTAAAGCCTAGAGAAAACAGATCTCAGGAACAGATTAAAAGTGGGGTGCCATCCAGGGTGGAGATGGTGACATTCAGGAGAATACGGCCTTTAGCAAGAAATGCATCAGGTCCCTTCTGTGGGCTGCTTGTCTGATAGCCCATCTAATTATCAGAGAGAAATAGGACAAAATGCTGAGAGAAAAAGATCATTTGTAGCCTACTCTTTCACCCTTAATTTCCAGGAAAGCTAATTTCTCCTGGGTTTGGGATTAATGTGTGGACTCAGAAGTCAGGGGAGGCAAGAGGCCTTGATATCTAGTAGATTTAATGAACCACTGCTCTTTTGTAAGGCAGGGTCTAAGGATGGGTATGTATCCCCAGTTGTCAGAGCTGCAGATCAAGATAAGAATGCGGTTTAAGCTCTTGGAAATTTTGGAAAAACTACTGTTTTTTCTTGAAGAGAGTTAGTTATTCAATAAGCAAAGATCTTAAATCTTTTCCTTAGTTTCCCCACTCTCTACGGAGGAGGGGTGAAAAGTATCAGCATAGCCTATCCAGCTTACCGTCCCCAGGGGTGTTTGGGCTGTCCTGAGATAAAAGGGAAACAGGGCCAGACCTCAAATTCCTACCAGGGAGCAGGATGCTGGGGGGCCAGGTCAATCCTTGTGGTGTTCTGTGGTGGTGAGAAGGCAGTTCCTCCTGCTCGAATTCAGGGCAGAGACTGGGGTCTTCTAAGGCTTAAGTCTAGAAGAGATTTGCATTAAAAGGGATCTCTGCTTCTCTCTGAGTGTCTGGAGGCAGGAGTTGCCCTGAGAAGAGAACAGAGAGTCTCAGGTTAATGAGATAAAGGGAAACCAACAGGTGTTAGAAATCAGTTTTGGTCTTACAGATCTCTATTAGTTGTCCAGTAGCAGACAGATGACCAGGCTAAATACTTATTTGGCCAAGCATTTAGGATACAATGATTACATATAATCAGGCTAGAAACAGCAAGGTATGACATAATTTAATTGCATTAACAATTTCTATTGACTATTGCTCTGATCTTAAAATCAGTTACATGAGGAAAAAATGCAAGAACATAAATTCTAAACAAATATTTATCATAACCTTATAATCTAAAAGTAAGGAATTTGTCCCCATAGGCTCATATCCAAGTAGATAATATTCATGCAAATTATTCATACAAATCAATTTGTTTTTAAAATAACCAATGCAAATACAATCATATACAGAATATCTAATTCCACATAAGAGAATTCAAGAAGTTAGCAGTTAAACTTTTAGAAATAAATCCTACTGATGTATGGAAGGCATTCACAGAAATCCAGGCTAAGTTTAAATATTGCTCTTTCCCAACCTTTTGTCTTCAAAGGAGTGTAGAAGCCCTGTCAAGGTGGGTGGAGACAGATTAGTTAATCTGTTCAGTGGAATTTGTTGAGAGGCAGTAACCAGACCTCAACTCTATAGCCTTCATTCCCTTTAGGCTTCCCTAAGAGAGAGAGAGAAGACAAAAACTTTTATTTCGCCAGAGCTATGCCATGACATCTCAATGAGCAATGCTTGGCTTGAGCGTAGGGCTCCAGACAGTGTCAATCAAGTCCCAGGAAATTGAGCTGTCCCATCTCACTGATTGAGGGTGGGAGTTTGTGTTACCTCATGAACAGGAAGACTGAAATAGAGATGAGAGCAATATTGGAGTAGGTCTCTAGAGTGATGACATAGTCAGTGGAGACAGCATCTTGATAAGAGATTCCCATAGCTTGGGATGGCAGAGGCATTCTGCTATTAAGAAACATAAGATCTTATCAAGTATTCTAATAAAGAGTTAGGGGGAGGTTTTGCAGAATTAAGAGGCAGGGATACTGAGGCAGGACTGAGTCATGATAATTAGGGAAACTGAGTCAGGACAATAAACAAAACAGACTAAAACAAAAAAATGCAAGGACTTGTGGCAAGGACCAGTTTCTCTCTGATAACCCCAGAATTATTAGCATAGAACAGCACTCCTTATTCAGAGAGACACAAGTCTCCCTGTTTGAATCTCTGCAGTTGGGGGGCATCTCAGCCAGAGATGGACAGTCTTTAGGTCTGTGGTCATTTGTGCATTTAACTCAGCCTCTGCTGTGTAGCAGTGCTCAAGGCAGTCCTGCTGCCCTGAGAAGGCACCCCAAGTCAGGGGCTCTGAGAGAGAGACAAAAAATGGAGTTTGAGAGCTTCATTCTCTCTCTCTCTAGGGAGGACAGATTTCTGAGTAAATTATGCAATTAAATCAAGACAGGCCACCCCAAACCATTAGAGTTCTGATGTCGAAATGCTGAAATAATAAAGGAACTGAGGTAACAGGGGTGGAGAAACAGATCAGAGAGGCTTCCAGTCCTTGGACAGGTGTCTGATTTTTGGTTGTTTTTAAAGAATAATCCCAAAGACTGAATAAGGGATTTCAAAGTTAAAACATAACTCAGCAAATCATAGGCTAGCAAATTTTTAAGCAAAAAATAAAATAGTTTCCAATTTGGCCTGAACTGAAATAAGACATCAGTTTTTCCCAATTTCCTGACCAGCTGAAATCTCAGTTTCCTTCCCCCCCTGTTTACAGAAATTATCAGATTATACATAACAGACTAGTAAATTTCCTGAAACAGCAATAGTAAACAGTTTTATGCAGCAATAGTTAAACAGGTTTATATAGCAATAGTTAAAAGTTTTTCTCATACAGAACAATAGTCAAACAGTTTAGCAAGTCCCCCAGTTTTAACGAGCGGGCCCATCTCAAAACCTTCTCTGTGGAAGAGAAATCCAACGTGACCCCTCCTTACTCTCTTAGAAGAGGCAGATGAAGGGGAAGGAAGCTAGCATTTACCTCAGGCTACAAGGTACTTGATGGTTGAGTCAAAGACAAAAGATCCTACCCCCACCCATCTTTTAGTGAGTAGGGTGTGGGGCGTTTGGGGCAGTCAGACTCTAATTGGAGATATATGACTCCTGAAGCAAGTAGGGGGTTGGGCGAGTAGAGAGAGATTGGAACTCTACATAGAATTCAGGTGTTAATTTAGTCATTCTTTAAAAGGCAGCTTGAGGGAGATTTATTCTTTCTACATCCCTGGCTTTCCTGGACTGAAGCCAGAGAAATTGAGGCAAGAGAGAGACAGTTTAAGGAAACTGAGGCAGTAAAACAACTGTCAGAACAGAGAAAGATTCTAGCGAGGTGCCAAATTAAAAGTAGTTAAGGAGTGTTTAAATAGTTTCAATTTCTTTTTAATTCACCCCTGCCTGCCTGCAGCCAGGATGGGGGGAAAAAGGAGAAATCAAAAGAAACTATTTTCACTGTCTTAACAATTAATTTGCCTGGATTTGGAATTTTGTTCCCCAGCCAAAATTGCAAAGATCTCCTTTTTGAAATGATTTGGCCAAAGCTCCACTTGAGAAAAGAAGCCCTTAATTATTGGCATATGGGGCATAGGATGCCAATCAAGAGAAATCGGAGAGTGCACTAGGAGTTCCTGAGACAGAGAAAAGCTTGAGCTGTTTAAATTCTTTGTCTAGGCTTTAGAGAGCAGGTAAGTATGCCCTGAAGCTTAGAAAGAAAATGGGTGGGTTTTAAAATCCTATATCCAGCTTAGAGAGCATTTTCTAATGCAGGATGACTAAATCAGGACACCAAGTCCCCATTTTAAAATGTATGGGACAAGCTAGTTCTCTGAGAGGATTGGAAGCCTTGACTCCTTTAAGAGCCAAGTGAAAGCTATGGGAGGGGCGTTTCTAGAGATCTTGAAGAGTTTCCAAATCTCCCCACTGTATCAAGAAGGGGTCAGGATGGGAGCATTTAAATGGCTGGTTAAGCCACATTGGGAGAGGTTGGAAAAGAGAGGATGGGAGAAGGGAGAGATGTTATCTTACCCAGTGCTTCTCCGGTGGCAAAGGTGAAGGCTCACGCAATTGGGTAGAGACACATCTCCAAGTTCTCCCCAATCCATTGACCGTCTCCTCGTGGCTACAGCCTGACCACTACAGTGGAGTATGAGAGGGGCTCAAATACAGATTTTGATTTCTCCCCCAGAAGAGATCAAGGAGACTGCTGGCCTGGGACCTGAGAGGGATGGCCATGTGGTGGGGGAGGGATGGAAAGACACTCTCTTGTGTCGGATTTTCTGGCGATATAAAGGGATTAGAAATGCCTTGGAAAAGCAGCCTCTAGAGATAGAGTGAGACAAAAGAGAGCTTTTTCCTGAAAAGCAAGTAGTCTCCATGGGAGACTTTGCTCACACCCCAACCTGTTCTGGGTGCCCTATGTTTTAGAGATAGAGTGAGACAAGGGTAGGAAATCATATATTCTTCCCAGAAGCTGCTCGAAACTGCTAAGGACGAAGCTTGATTCTGAGAGACCTGAAAAGGTTAAGGTTAGTTTTTGGGGTAACAATTTTCAGGGTCCCCGTGGGGCCACCAACTAATGAGGGAAAGGAAAGGGGGAACCCCATTTCTTGGTACATAGTAAAATAATCCCATGAGGCGCAGTGTCCCCTGTAAAATGAATTTTCAGGCCCAAAAACCTAGATTGATAAATAAAAGGTTTACTGTAGAAATTTGGAAGTAAAATTCAGTTAGAAAGATGCCAGGGCCAGAGGTGGCCGCTGGACGGGGAGGAACCCTTACATGGCTGGAAGGATACCATGTATTGGCTGGGAGGGCTCCAGCTTGGCCCTTTTTATACCTAGAAGATGATGGGCATTACACCTAAGTTCTTGGCGGGCTTTTCAGTTAGCTCAGATCAGGTGAGGGCTGGGGGAAGTTGAGCTGATAGTAGGGCTGGGCCCAGATATTCAAAGGATGCCTTTGACCAGGATTTGTGAATCGAGGTCAGCCATGGATTGGGCAATTAGAAAGGAATCTTAAAGGGACCTCAACCCCAATCAATCTAATCTACACCAAAATATTTATAGCAGTGTTTTGCTTTCTTTTTGTAAATAGTAGTAAAGAATTATAAATAAAAGTAGCTGACTATTTATTAGGAATGCCTAAATAAATTGCAGTTTGTGAATGTAATAGAAAATCACCATAACATAAGAAACAATAAGAATATATCTAAACATAGAAAGGCTAATGTGAACTGATACAATGCATACTAATGCTATGATATAAATGAAAAGGAAAACAAAGAAAAGTCAAGACAGAGATGACAATATACTTAACTTGTCTCTTTTCATTGCTGAGGAAACTATCAAATGAAACTCTGTGTATAATGTAGAATATAGTTCCGGTGTTGGCTAATTTGACTCTCTAGCCATAATTATAAAAGGTACTTCTTAGTATTTTTTGGTTTTCCTTGTTTTGAAAGGCAATTTTTTTTGTCATCCTTTCATTAATGTTTTGCAAATGAAATTATGTTTCTCACAAGCATTGCTCTAGAAAACAATCTTTCTTCACATGACAAGAAAAACAAATGTTTGATGGCTCTGGAAAGTTTCATTCTTTTGCTCTTTGCTATTGGTGACTTTTTTGTTAGTTCCCGTTTTATAAAAAATAATAATTCTCTTAACCTTCTTTCCTTTCTCAGTTTTTGATATCATTTGGATAATTTGAATTAGTCAATTTCAAATAGTTATAATTGTTCAAAATCTTTCCTCCATCTTTATTTTTTTTTCAAATTTGATAGGGATTTTGATACTTTCTAACTAGTTAACTGTCTGAAAGACCTAAACATGTTTTTGTGTGTGTGTACTTTGATGAATGCTTTCTCTCTAGAATAAAAGCTTTGTCATATTTTGTTTCTCAAACTTGAATTTTATTTTCCAGTTATTTTCTTTTTTACAATGAATTCTCCCAAAACAAAATATGTATTATTGTGGTTTGGAAATGTGTTTCTCATTTTAGAAATGTCTCTGCCATGCTAGCTTCATCTGGAGGAAAATATATTATTGTCTCTTTCTTGATTTTTATATGTTCTTCTTTCCATTTATATCATGGTACTAGTGTGCATTGTTTGTCTTCTTTTGCTTTCATCACCTTGTATCACTACACATAAGTCTTCACATGTCTTTCTATATTCTTATTATTGTTTTTTTTTTTTTTTTTTCCTTAGAGCTTCCTTTTGTGTGGATAGTACCTGGCTAGCCCTACTTAATTCCTCTGATTGTGCTTCTGATTCTTTGAACTTTGCCACCATGTCTTTATATAGTCATTTTCCTCTTTCCCCATTTTTAGCTCCTTTTTTTAATGTGTTGTTTTTCTACTTTAGAATGTAAACTCCCTGAAGGCAGGAACTGTCATTGATTAGCTCCATTGTTTAGCATAGTGACTGGCACATACTAAGAGATATTACTATATCTCTCTGGAGGAATTTGTTAATTTCTGTCTAAATTTTTTTTTATTTTTCTGAGGAACAGATGTTAGCAATAACCTTCAACTATGTTTATGGTAATTTTGCTCACAGTGTTCTTCCTGTTCATAATAAACACTGCAAGATGTGATGACCAAATGTCCTATGAAATGACACTTCTTGTTATCTTTGGTACATGATAAAATCAACCTTACCAGTATTTTTGGCTTTCTTCAAGAGGTCCTGTGAGGTCTTGTCTTGTGTCCCTGGCTTTATTTTGTCTTCTCATTTAATTTATTTTCAGAATCTTGATATTGCTCTATTTCAGAGCTTCCAAAAGTGCATCAATGAATTCATAATTTAAACTATGGAGTAACTATCATTAAGCTAATGTTTGTATATAACATTAAATTAGTGATTCTTATTATCATCTATTCCTTCTGTTTCTTTTTCTATAATAGCATTATTATAAAAAATGGGGGGGGGGCAAAGCATAGTAATGAGGATCATTTTTCACTTTTATTTGTTTGATGGATTGTGGTAGCTAAAAAATTCATCTCCAACAAGCCAGCTTACCTGTTATTTCATACCTATTGTTGATAAACCTCTTTATGCATTACTAGATTGGTTTTTAGAAAACAGTTTATTTCAATTACTGTATTTGGTTTTAATTTTTTTGTGATAGCAGAACCTACAAGAACTTTTGCTATGCTAGCATAAGTTTAAAAAAGCCAAGGTCACTTCCATGCTATAATGAAGCAGTAGAGGAAGACTTAGTGGGAACTATAAATTTAATAGATGATTCTTTCATTGATTCAATGAAGATCCCACTTATTCAGTATTTTAGTCAATCATTGAACTAGGTGAAAATTTTATCTTTGCACTCTTTTTGCACCAAGAGGTTTATTAGCTACATTAATCACATAGAATTGCAAGAAGAAATATTTAATTTATTTAATTTCAAACTATTTTCAAGAATGTTGGAATACCATTTATATTCAATTGATATGCTAATTAGAAATTATTCCTACCTATCTATTTAAATGTATCCCAAAAGACCAAGTATGATCAAATATTATTCCTGGGATGGACCTTAATTTTAATTGATAACATTTTATTACCTTACACTAAGAAAATCAAGTAGAATGTAGACAGAGTAATTCATCCAAGTAAGTTGAGTCTATCATATGGAAATAGAATGAAAGTAGTCACATATATGACTGTGAGAGAAATCAGATCTCCTAATCTTTTTATGACTGCAAAGAAATCAGGTCTTATGGCCTTTTCAACTTTCATTCTTGCATATAGGATTTTAGTGAATTGTCCTATGCTAGCAAATACTACCAAAAACTCCTCAGCCAGAAGCTGTTTAATTGTTTTATCAAGTACTTACAGAAACCAGGTCTTTTTTGGGCAAGAAGCCTTTTGGAATGCTCAATTCAAATTACCTTCCTGAGGGCTTCTGACACAATTGCTAAAAAAACCATGAATGATAATGGAGATCAACTATTTACAAGACTTTGGAATTCAGTCAGTTTGCTTTTACTGTTTGAGCAAAAACAAGCAGAATTCTGAAATGGCAAAACATGGAAAATAATCAAAATGATGTAAATATGTGCACACTTAAAAGGTAATGATGATTTTTTTAGTTGTATCCAAAGCCAATTCCATAAATGGACCACAAATGGACACAATTATAATTTAAAAAGTTGACTTTGTTCATGGAAACAAGTTTTATTTCTACAGAAATCTTCATATATGATTGTGTTGTAATTAAGAAATAGTTGATTCCAGAGAAAAGTCACATAAGAACTGATGCAGAATGAAGAAAGCTCAAACAGAAAGTCAGTTTATAATTTCAGTATTACAAAATGAATGACTTTGACAAAGAATTTTATAAACAGATAAAAAATAAAACGGGCAGAACCAAGAGAACAGTGTATACAACAAAAAACACCCCAAAGAAAAATCAATTTTAAAACTTTTAGGAATTATGATAAATATAGTGACCAGTAATGTTTCTAGAAGACCAGTGATAATGTATAGTGTCTTGAGTGATGGATTCATGATGAGATATATCTTTTTTAGCATTTCCAAGGAGGATATTTGTTTTCCTTTTATGTTCATATTTGTTGCTCAAATTTTGTTTTTCTTTGTCCCATCACCTCATACACACAAAGAGTTGGGGGATAGGAAGGGAATAAATAGATTTTCTTAATTAAAAAAATCAAAATATTATAATCACACAAAATTGAATGCAACTTTTGAAAAAAAAATTAAACTCCTATAAATAATCATTAAACATATAATTACAGTGAGAGTTGACCAAATTTTACCTCAAAGCCAATTTCTATTTCTAAAAAGTTAAAATCTAAGATAGATTTATTAACATAGAAGCATACACATGAGAACAAAGTAAAAATAAAAACTCCAATAACACAAACCAATTCACAAAATAAAGATGTTTTTAGGAAAAGAGGAAAAAAGGGGGGAAAAAAACAGAATTGGAGGGCTTGGGAGAGACTAACTTTATGGTTTTGAAATTAAGACTGGGTTGAGGGGAAACCTTTCTTTCTCTTGTTACTTTAAATCCCTAAAGGATAGAAAGATTTTAGAACTTTTTTTTTCAAATGGTGGCAATGCATCTGAAGTTAGGCTAAATATACAAGACCAGAGGAGGGAGCTGTTTAGGATGAAGTGATGGTAAGAAAATTACAATTATAAAAGATTTATTATCTCATGGTTGACTGTTAATTAAGGAGCTTCATTAATCCTTTTTTTTTTTTTTTTTTTTTTTAATTCTCAACTGATGGGAACCACTTTGTTTCCCCCTTTACCTCTCCAGCTGCTTCCTTGAATCACTGCCCAATTGCTAAAGACTTCTGATGCATCTGGTTTGGAAAATTGTGACCATTTGTCAGATGGTGCAGATGGCTCTTTCTTTTGGATGAGCAGAGAAAGTCATTCTTTATGTCACCATAATTTCCTTTCAAAGGAAATAGAGTACACCAGGGTACACTGGTTTAGGGTTAGAAGCATGGGATAGTGATATTTCACATGCTATCAAGCTATCATAAGGATGTAAGGCAGAGCTGGTGTGGTCAAATGCAACAGTTTGGAAAGATGATGCACCAGTATTAGAAGAGATAAAGGGGAAGGTAAGAGAGACTGGAGGTTTGTTGAAGATTCATATAATCAGAGTGAGAAATGATGAAGGCATGTACTATGGCAGGGGTGATAGGAATGTAATAGAGTTTTTTAACTTTTATTGAGTAATAGAAACTTTTGGGAATCTGATAAAGTCTATTGACCTTTCTCAGAATAATGTTTTATGTGTTTCTTTAAAAGGCATAGATAAAATGCATGTAATTACAAAGGAAATGAATTATAATGAATGAAATATAATTTTCAACATATTTAAAAATATTCAAGGACCTTTGGTTAAGAAAGTTTGGAATAAAGGATGATGAGTTGATATATTTAATTTTACTTACTTCAGTAAACATTTAAGTACCTACTATGTAGATGAGTATACAAGACAAAAATGAAAAACAGACCCTGCTCAAGAAATTTACATTCTTTGGGAGGATGCAACATCTAAACACAGAAATCAAAACAGCAGTGTAGTTAGAGAAAGAAGTGTGTACGGACAATTAAGAGTTTTCTGTGGGAGGTGAAATCAAAGTTGACCATTTGGGGAACCTAAGGATTCACAGAAATAGGAGTGAGCAAGTATCCCAGGCTTGAGAGACTAACTAAACAAAGGCAAAGAGCCAGGAGATGGCCTGCTTAGTTTAAAAAATAACAAGTAGGCTAGGAACATGGTATGTGTGCAGGATATGATATAAAATAAGCCAGAAGATGGCTTATACGACAGCTGATTTGGTGTGAGTACCAGAATTTATGGAAGGGAGAGACAGAGAAGAAACAATAACAAAAGGGAGACAGAGACAGAAGAGACACATAGACAGAGGCAGAGAGACAGAAATAGACAGAAACTAGGAGAGAGAGAGAGAGAGAGAGAGAGAGAGAGAGAGAGAAATGAACAGAGACAGAAAAGATACACAAAGAGAGGGGGGGAGTGAGGGAGGAGAGACAGAGAGGGGGAGAGAGAGAGAGAGAGAGAGAGAGAGAGAGAGAGAGAGAGAGAGAGAGAGAGAGAGAGAGAGAGAGAGAGAAAGAGAAAGGGAAGGAGGAAGGGAGGGAGAGATAGGGACAGAGTGAGAGAGAGAAGGCAGAAAGAGAGAGAGAGAGAGAGAGAGAGAGAGAGAGAGAGAGAGAGAGAGAGAGAGAGAGAGAGAGAGAGAGAGAATGGACAGAAACAGAAGAGACAGACACACAGAGAGAGGGAGAAGAAAGAGACAGAGAGACAGACTGGAGACACAGAGTTAGAGACAGAGACAGACAGAGGCAAAGAGACAGAGACACAGATACAAAGAGGCAGAGAAAGACAAAGACCTTAGATAAAACCTATACCAAAGTTCTTTGCATTGGTCATGGACATCAGAGTGTGCCCCATAAAGATGTTAGTCATCCAATGTCACAGAGGATGATGGAAAGCTTTGCTTCCACTGCCAGAATTCACCAATTCAAAATGTCTAATAAAGCACTGCATGTGTTAAAGTGGAGGAGGAGTGCCTCAGGCTGACAAATAAGCTTTTATGTCATCCACACAGGAGTAATGACAGAATCCAAAGAAGCAGATAAATAAAATTTGATCAGATTTTTTAGATGACTTTCCCTCTTTTTAGAATAAACACATTTTGACCCTTTAAAGTGTCTGTAGAGTTTTTCTATCATATACACTTTCAAGTGGAAGAGTGAAATTGTAACATAATGAGACTTTTCAGGGACTTGCTGATGAGAGCATCATATGGTTTATTGCTAGTCCATTGTATTGTCGCACTCTCTTAGTCTGTAGTGAAGGGACATATTTTTCAAACAGCTTTTTAAGGGCACGTGGACTGCTTAGGAAGAAAAGCACAGTCCCTGTCATATAAAGTGCCAGGAAAGGATATTGATATGGCTTTTAGTCTTTCTTGGAAGGGATGTAGAAAAGTAATGGAATGGTCTCTACAAAAGATGCTTGTAATAATTCAAACAGGGTGTCTTTCAAAGCACCCCCTTTCTGTTGTCTTCTACTTCATTGGTGAAATAATTGGCAGGAGTCCCTCCACTGAAAGCCAAGAAGCCTCTGTACCACCTACATGCCACTGACCTTAATCTGCCTTGTCACTTAGTGATTTGGGGCCATGTCATTTCTCTAAATAGAATGTCAGCTCCACCAGGGATTATGAGTTTATGGTTCTTGGTGCCTCTGAAACCACCCAGCACTCTGCCTAGGACATTGAAGATATTCAATAAGTACTGATTGACTGACAGAATGAAAGCAAAGTATGGTCTCTTAAAATAACTAATTTTTTCTTAGAGCTTTGGATTGGGACTTCCTTGAGTTTGAGTTTAGCAGAGTTTCTTTCTGTTTCATTTTCACTTGTCAGTCTATATTTCTCCTCCAAGGTGTCTTCAGAGGTACTATGCTAATTAAGGCTCCATCAGTGACACCCTTCTTCTGACCATTTGCTAGATAGTATATACACTGTGTACTAGATATAGTATATAAAGTAGTGGATTTGAAATCATAAAGTCTTAAATTTAAATCTTGCCTCAGACATTTATTTGCTATGACCCTAAGTAAGTCAATTAATTTTCTTCAGCCTTAATTTTCTCATCTTTAAAATGGAGATAATAATAGTCTCATAGAGAGCAATTTGGAACTGTTCAGAAAGTGCTATACCTTTTGTATATATTTTGTATATATCAAGCAGTGACATTCCTGGGTCTGTATCCCAAAGAGATCTTAAAAGAAGGGAAAAGGACTCACATGTGCAAAAATGTCTGTAGCAGCAGTTTTTGTGGTGGCAAAGAATTAGAAAATGAGTTCCCCATCAGTTGGGGAATGGTTGAATAAGTTATGGTGTGTGGACATAATAGAATATGATTATTCTATAAGAAGTGAAGAATAGGCTGATTTCAGAAAAGCTTAGAAAGACTTACGTGAGCCAATGCTGACTGAAATAAGCAGAACCAGGAAAATATGTACCCAGCAACAGCATGAATGATGATTCATTATGATAGTCTTAGCTCTTCTCAGCAATTCAGTGACTCAAGGCAATTCCAAAAATTTTTGAAGGAAAAGTATCATCTGAATCCAGAAAGAGAACTATGGAGAATGAATGCAGATAAAAACATACAATTTACATCTTGTTTTTTCTTGTTTTTAGGTGTTTTTTTTATTCATGTTTTTTCCCTTTTGTTCTGATCTTTCTTCCTCAAGATGACTCATATGGAAATGTTAAAAATGGTTGTATATATGTTACCTAAAAAATAAAATTAAATAAAAAATTAAAAATAGTAGTCTTACAGAATAATTTATGAAGATCAATGAGATAAAATATATAAAATGTTTCATAAGGCTGAAAGTGCTTTGCAAACACTATCTGTTATATCACTCATATTTTTGAATTGATTTCTAATCAATTTCATATATTAAGAAGTTTGCACCTGCTTTCAGCATTTTGAGTCAGATATTGGACAACATTTTGTGATTCATAATCCATAGGGTCATCTATAATACAATTCATCTCCATAGGGGCTAGAGAAACTAATGGGACATAATACATTAAAAAAAATTTCCTTAAATCAAAATGAAGTTTCATTTGTAGAACAGATATTTTATTAATAAATTTTATATGAATTATTACATATTCTTGAGATGCAGAAGACATAAGTGGTTGGTGGCGGTGGACAGGAAAAGTGATATACCATAGCAGTTTATATTTCATATAAGATAGTCTATGCAGGAACATTATGAAAGTTTCGATTGAAAATGCAGCCTATTGATTGGAGGCTGCCACTGCAACTTAACTGCATCAAGAGGCATGACTTTAATGTATTGGACATTATTTGCTGTTTAATCTAAAGTGGCAGTATGGAATCAATATCGCTGAATCAACCATCTCTATAATGAGAAGGAGCTGGGCCATTTATTATAATTCCTGTTCATTTCCATTGTTAGCATAAAAGAGTGGAGAAAGGAGTACATTTCCAATTTTGTGTTCACAAATTGTATCTATTGTGTCTTCCTAAACGTTTTTTTTTTTTTTTTTTTTTTTTTTTTTTTTTTTTTCCCTCCACCTATTAATCACTAGACCAGGATCTCTTTGTAGTGATTAACGTTGATGTCTTTAATTTGATGAGTGTAAAAGTCAAGGGGGAAAAGCTACTAAATATTTCTGAACCTAGACTCAGATAATCAAATAGGTTAATGGTCAATTACATCATAAAAAGTATTTATCCCCAAACATGAAATTATAGAAAGCACATAAAATATACAACCAAAGCCTCTAGTTTTGAACTCTATTTCTGCCAGTCATTACCTATGAGACTGTGGACAGTCATTTAATTTATCTAATCCTTGAACTAAGTCAGCTAGAAGGCACAGTGGATAAATCAGGAAGACTCATCTTTTTGTGTTCAATTCTGGCCTCAGAAATTTACTAGCTATATGACCCTGAGCAAGTCACATAACCCTGTTTGCCCCAATTTCCTAGTTTGGAAAATGAGTTTGTGAAGAAAATGGCAAACCATTCCAGGATCTTTGCCAAGAAAAGCGCAAGTGGGGTCACGAAGAATCAGATACAACTAAAAAGTGACTGAATAACCAAGGCCTTAGGTGGCTTTTGTCTAATAAATGAAGGAAATTGACCTACATCACCACTGAATTTCTAGCCCTTTATGATCCTGTGATCCTAAGTAAAATCTGCAAAGGTGAATAAAAAGTATTATTAACTTTGTTAACTGTTTTCTATTCATCTCTACTGTTGGAATTGGTTTTTAACTGATTTTCAGATATGACTTGAAAGCATCAGTGATGATTCAAAATTTCAGCATGCTATCAGAGCAGTGTGTTTCCAGCCACCAAACCACATATTTCTTTCTGGGGAAGTGTGAATGAAGAAAAAATTTTCAGGAATGAAAGTCAAATAATAATGGTTGACATACATCAATTGATTATCACTGTCCTCTTTCACATTTTTTACCTTGGGACACTTGGAGATACAAAATAAGCATTCATATGTAAAAGAAAATAACTTAGATAAACTTGGAATAATTTAGACTAATAGACATTTTTGTATTAAAGTAGGGCATGTATGTTTTTTGCACAGTATTTTATACTATTCATGAAAACAACAGCAACAACAAACAATCCTAGAAGGCCCTCTAGGGGTCTTTGTTACCCTCTAGACCACACTCCTGATTCCTTCAGTCTCTCTATAATGCCCCAGAAACGTCTTCACTTTGGAATCTCACTATTTCTGATCTTCACAGATTGGAAGAATTGTCTTCTACTGTGTCTGTGCCTTCAGTGCCTTCAAATTTACTGATTTCTCCCAGAACCTCATTTTTTAAAAATTTTTAATTATTTTTCTCAACAGTATTTTATTTTTCCAAATGCACATATGTGACAGCTAGATGGCACAGTAGATAGAGTACCAGCCCTGAAGTCAGGAGGACCTGAGTTCAAATTTAGTCTCAAACACTTAACCTTTTCTGACTGTGAGACCCTGGGCAAGTCACTTAACCTCAGTTGCCTCAGGGAAAAACAAAGCCAAATACACATAGTTTCTGACATTCATTTTTATAAGATTTTGTGTTCCAAATTGTTCTTTCTACCTTTTTTACCTCCTCCCTCCCCAAGACAGCAAGCAAACTGATATATGTACAATCCTATTTCCATATTTGTCATATTGTGCAAGAAAAGTAAGAACAAAAGGAAGAACAAAAAAAAAAAGAAAAAGAAAAAAAAATAAACAAAAATATGAAAATACTATGCTTTGGCCCACATTCATTCTTCATAGTTCTCTCTGTAGATGCAGATGGCATTTTCTATCCCAAGTCTATTGGAATTGTCTTGGAGTACCACCTTGCTGAGAAGATCAAAGTCTATCATAGTTAATCATCACATAATCTTGCTGTTCTGTGTATAATTTTTTCCTGGTTCTGCTTGCTTCACTTAGCAACTACTAAGCAACCACTCATGCAAGTCTTTCCAGGTTTTTCTGAAATTATCCTGATCATCATTTTTTTTTAAACAGTGATATTCCATTACATTCATATCCCATAAGTTAGTCAGAACCTTCATTTTAAGGAGGAGTCCCAGATCAGCCAGTTTTCAGTCTACTCCAGATGGACTCTTGACTTACTAGGACTTTCTCTACAACACACACCCATCAGGTATCTTCTTCTCCTCTTTTCTCCCTTTCCCCCTTTGGCTACCATTAGAATATAAGCTCCTTGAGGGTTAGTACTGCCTTTATTTGTATTTATCTTAGTATACCCAAGATCTAGAACCTTGGGTAAGAATTTAATAAATGTTTGTTAACTTAATTCGACTCCCTAGTAATAACAATAACAATAGCTTAAATTTATTTAACACTTTAATTTTTAGAAAGCACTTTCAAGCTTATCCCATTGTCAGGTAGGGAACAGAGTTATATCTAGTGGTGTTTTAATTCAAAGCCAACATCAATCTGGACTGCACTTCCACCTCTGGGGTAAGTTCCACTAAGTGTTTTCCCTGGACCTTGCTTTGTAGTCCCTCACCAATCTCTTTATGATGTAACAGCTTGCAAAGTACCAACTCCTCTGTCTCAATGATACAATATTAAGAAAGCTGTATTAGCATATGAGGAACTGAGTTCAAATTCAGACTTTATTACTTTCTACTGTGTGATCTCAGTGAAATCACTTAACCTTTCTGACTTATAATTTTCTTCTTTGCAAAAATGAGGAAATTTGACTAGATGGCCTCTAAGGCCTCAGTGTATGATGGCAGGATTATGTGATGATCATGGCACTTCTCTTTTACTGTCCTTTTCCTCCAGCTACCATGAGGATCAAGTCTAGGGGCTTGTTCTCCCTCTCACATGAAACCATGATTGGATT
The DNA here is from genome assembly GCF_048593235.1 of Sminthopsis crassicaudata. Classification (NCBI taxonomy): domain Eukaryota; kingdom Metazoa; phylum Chordata; class Mammalia; order Dasyuromorphia; family Dasyuridae; genus Sminthopsis; species Sminthopsis crassicaudata. The sequence continues at coordinate 341,010,434 of NC_133617.1, read as the reverse complement.
GTCTCATGCACTGCACTACTATACCCTGCTTCTTACTCCAATATTTTTGCCCTACAAGAAAAAAAAATATGATAGTTACATTTCTAGTAGTGGATTTACCCTCTGATTACTTAAAATGAGAAAACCTAAACATAAATTAATTTTTTTTTTAATTTTGGAGATACAAAATAAACATTTATATGTCAAAAGAAATATCTTAAATAAACTTAGAAACAATTTAGATGTGATACCAATAGATATTTTTGCAGTAAATTAGGGCACGTATGTTTTATTGAGTAATATAATTGAGTATTATAAGCAGGATTCCAACCTGGCTAAAAGCCCAGTGTTTGCTCCAGTGGTAGAGTGGTAGAGTAGATAAAGTCCTGAGAGTCAGGAAACCTGGATTCAAATCTAGCCTCAACATCCATTAGCAGTATGACTCTGAACAACTCACTTAACTTCTGTCTGCCTCAGTTTTCTCAGCTGTGAAATGGAAATAATTACCATTTATTTCCCAGGGTTCTTAAGAGGATCAAGAAAGGTAATATTTGTAATGTGCTAAGTACAGGGCCTTACATCTAGTAGGCATTATGCAAATGCTAGTAAGAACAGAACAAAAACAACTTATCCTTTTATGGATTACACAATCAGGAGAGGAAATGAATATATAAAGATGAAAAAGGTAACTAGTTTCCTGGTTCGAGGGCAGTAGCCACTCTTTCAATCTTACTTTCTCTTTAAAAGTGGAACAAATCAGATCTTCCCTGCTAGTGTTTAGGCTGGCTCACAATAATAGTTCTGTAGTTGAACTGTGTATTTTAGAATAGAACCAGTTAGCCAAGTAAGAAATCTTTATGGCAGAGCATTTCTATTTTAGGGACTCTGGTATTTCGGGAGAACTTTCAGTTTGTTTTTTTATTCCATGTATATCTTCTGTGGAAGCCTCATGCCCGGCTTTAGTACATGCTGCCCAAAGTCTTGAGAACTAAGAATCCTGCAGGGCTGGCTGATGATGACTCTTAAGACTATACATGGTAAGGCCACTGCTGACCTGCTTAATTAGAGGGGTTTACCTCCCACAGAGAAAGAAAATGAAAGCAGGTCCAGAACATTTCTCTTTCCCTCCCCCAGTTTCATAATTACCAGGATTCTAATAATGAATACTTGGAAATAAGGGACCACATGCATTTAAAATGTTCTCTTTGGCTGCAAAGTACAAAAGTAGGAAAAATGGACAAAGCAATTGAGCAATATTCCAGTTCGCTATAAAGAAAAAAAAAACACTTCTCGGTGGTCTACAGAAAAGGAATAGGCTGCTTCAGGATGTGAGGGGTGTCCCACCACAGGAGGTCTTTAGGCATAAATTAGGAGGTTTCTTGCCAGGGATGTCATAGAGAGGATTTCTGCTCAGACAACCTCTGGGCCCCCCTCCAACACTGTGATTGTGTGATATGGTTCCAATCTTCTCTCTGAATGAATCAAAAAACTGTCAAGTTTCTTTTTCTTCTTCTTTTTTAAACATCAAAAACAGTACATTTCAAGATGTCAAGACAGTAAACTTGCATGTACAATTTTCATCACCCATGTAGCTCGCATCTTTTCCTTTCTAAACTATTTTGGACTATCAGGGAGAGACAGCTTCATCTGGCCATTTTTAAAGAGATTTGGTTTACTAGATGCTCCTAAAATTAGAATTTTCTTTACTGTGTATACTTCAGTTTTCCCCAACAAATTGATTTTCTGGAATACTGATAAAAATACCTAAAATATTCCAAATCCAAATCTCTCTTCATAAATCTAGAAATATAAGATTGGGTATTACTGAGTTGCTAGAAAAAGAAAATGTCAGTGGCCTGAGGTTCAAGGCTTCTCAGAGCTTGAAAGCACTTTCAGCGTTACCACGGTGATAGTATGTACTGTGCTTTCCTGTGGAATCACTGAAATCCCAAACTCGGCCCTCGCTATAGCTAAGGCCATCGCTATAGCTAAGAGCTATCCAGGAATCCAGATGTATTTGTCTTTATATAGGAGGGAACACGTATTATTCACTCAGTACTCATATGTTTGGCAGGTAGTGGGCAGACACTACTCATTTAAACTTTCAATGGACATGATTTGTAGGCTTTTTAACAGTCACCATGTTGTTATACTTCAGATGAGGATATTTTAAATACTATCAATAATGTCTTTGAATTCCTGTAAATGTAACTCCTTTTAACCTTACTTAAAATTCCGTCCTGTAGAATTCATTTGCAAATGCATCTACATTTAGATCTGTCTCTTTAGCTATACATATGTAATATGCAAACATATATATATATATATATATATATATATATATATATATATATATATATATATATATGCATCCTTTGAAATTCAATTTAAAAACAAAGAAAAAGGTACTGAAATTACCAGATATAGTCTGGATAAATGAAAATTTGGGTATATTGTATTAAATGACTTTTGAATTTGAAGTACCGCTTTATTTGGGATATAGCATAAGGAAGTGATCACCGTGGCCATATGTTTAACCTTATTGTACATTACTTTGAATAATTCTCCTTGTTATTTGATTGTCAACCATTTCTGTCAAATTGGTGTTTATTCACTCTGCTGCAGAAATGCTTTTAGAGAATGTGTTTCTCACCAGGGCTTTTAAATATTTACATCATCTGATCAATATTTTATAGCTGGCATTCATGACCTTAGAATCATGAATAATTGATGTGTTCATTTAAGATTTGCAACTGTTGGGTATAATGATGAAGTACAGCAATCTCAGCTTCTATAGAACTCAGAAGCTGAAAGTTTACTTTACCAAAAAAAATATTCTTCAATTTCGTTGTCTTTTTTTCTTTTCGGTTTTGGTTTTACAAAAAAAAAAGGGGGGGGGGAAAGGAGAGGAGGAATTCACAAGTAAGCAAATAAAGCATCATAATGGTGTTTGCTATGTACAGGTCTACAATCCACTGGTCTAGTAGACTATTCAAGCTAATAAAAGTTATAATTAATATTTTCTTTAAGCTGATAATAAAACTGGTTTACTTTGCCATCAAGAATCTCTTTTTCTTCCCACTCACATCTGTTTCCATCCAGGGACTTCAAATTAGTACTGAAATAGTAGACACTAGGGAAAAACCAGGTGATCTGCAGTACCCATTTCTTTTTGAGAGGCATATGGCTTTGGATATTTAATAATCCTTTCTCTATGAACAAATAGCCTAACTATTATAGCAAGAAGTTTATCTTAAAAAGTATACAATAAGATACACTATATATGATAAAATAAAATAACTGACATTTCTGTAGCACTTGAAAATTTGTAAAGGGAATTCTCTACATATTCTCACTCTGAATAGCAGATGTGTTTTATTGATATTGTGCAACATCACCTTTTTATAGGAGGAAACAGGTTTAAACAAATTATGTGGGAATAGAGGATGGAAAGGGAACATATATTTATTAAATGCTTAGTTTATGCCAGAAACTGTACTAAGTGCCTTACAAATATTATCTCATGTAATTCTCTCAAAACCCTGCAAAATGAGAGATATTATTATCCCCATTGAGAAAACTGAGAAAGACATAGGTAAAGCGACTTGCCCAAAAGCAACTTGCCCATTGCCACTCAACTAAATCGAAGTAGGTTTTGAATCCTGGACCTTCCTGACTCCAAGGAAACAAGTGATTTTTCCATTCTTGCATGTTACTTTGGTGTAGATTGAGACAGAAAACTAAATGTAACTAAGTGCGTGTGTGTGTGTGTGTGTGTGTGTGTGTGTTTGTGTGAAATGTCTGAATATGAGTAATGACCATTTAATGGTCAAAATATCTATGCCAGGTTATCACTTTTAAGTGAATTTTTTTCCTACACAATGTAAGAACTATCTTTTCTTTTAATATTCATTATTATTGAAATGCATTAATATAAAAATCGTGATAATTACCTCAAAATGGTTGCTTCCTATTACATAGAGAAAATAATTTCAATTGAATTTATTGTTTTATTCTTGCTAAATAACTAGGGAATTTTTATTGAATCTCAAGTTCCTAGAATTGTGGGGGACCTTAATGATTATCTAGTGTAACTCTCTACCCTGTATTGGGGTAACACACATCCATCTATCTATCTTCTCTATCTATTATCTATTTATCATTTATTTGTCTGTCTGTATATCTAATCAATCTATAAGAGAAGCACTCAATATATCCCCAAAATAAGATATATAAATATACAGAAGTATTATATAATATATGATAGGATGTATATATCTATATATGATATTGATATATCTATATATCATAATCTTTTGCTATATATGGTATATTATATATGTTTATGCTACATACACACACATAGATATGTTTTCTTTATATATCTAGAGAATGTATACTCTCTCCATATATATATACAGAGAGAGAGAGAGAGAGAGAGAGAGAGAGAGAGAGAGAGAGAGAGAGAGATGGAGAGAGAGAGAGAGAGAGAGAGAGAGAGAGAGAGAGAGAGAGAGAGAGAGAGAGAGAGAGAGAGAGAGAGAGAGAGAGTCTATCTCTATATAAGAAAACATAATTTCAGGGGAGTACACAGAGAGCTTCTTTTATGGTCCTAACAATCATACAGCATAACAAATAATAGCATTTACATAGCACTTTATAATTTGCAAAACAGTTTTCAAAAACTATTTCATTTAATCCTCACAACAATCCTAATAGGTTTATCTCCATATTATAGATGAGGAAACTGAAGCAGACAGAGTTTAAGTGACTTGTTTAGGATATATGCAGTCAGATTTGAACTTTTGTCTTTCTGATTACAGATTCAGTGTTCCAATCAATGCATCACCAAACTGCCCCAAATCCATTAGGAAGTAACCAAATTTGGATAGCAGATTGAAAGAATAAAAACATTTTCTAAAGACATCAATTAATGACTACATTGTAGCGAGCTGTCGTCTCTAGAAGCTGCTGGATCGCTCTCTTTCTACTCAAATCTCTCCGACAGATTCTTCTTCCTGTAACGAACCGTTGTCTCCAGGCAGTTGCTGTTAACTCTTGTCCAAAGAAGTGACTTCCCTTCCTGCAGAGAGCCCCGTCAAGCCTGATGCAATTCAGAGAGTCTTCCTCTTTCTCTGAGAGTCCTCTTCTTTTATTCTCCCAGAGAATGGGCGTGGGATAATGCAAGGGCTTCTGGGAAGAACCACCCCAGCCAATGAGCTTGCCCCCTCTATCAAGTCAACCTGAGTTCTCACCTTGTAATTGTCCAGAAAACCTGAATTCTCACCTTGTCACTGTCCAGACAACCTCAGTTCTCACTTAGTAATCCTAACATCTCCCCTTTTCTTTTGATTTAGAACATAGGACAGTCATGACCTTGAAACATAAATCCATCAATATGGGAAGTATTACAGATAATTACATAAATTACATAAGCACATAGTAACATAGTAACATAACACATGCTAGAAGTATATAACATAATCATAATCAAATAATCATAAATTGAAAATTTATAAATGTCCATAAGTCCATTGTCCATTAGTCTCATCTTGTGTGAGGAAGTCCAATGATTCCTGCTGGTTTTTAAAGTTCTTTAACAGTCTTCTTATTATCCATGCTCTTTCAGTGTCAGATGTTTCTTAGATCTTCTCCTTTATTTTGAGGTCTTTCTCTTTTTCTGTCTCTCTCTGATGGACAAGGCGAATATGACTTGTTGGCACCCATCTGATTCCTTCTCCTGCTGAAGAAATACAAGCAAACCCTCTCTCCCAGGTAGTTAACCTATCTAATTTCCTTCTATTTACCACTTTCTAAATCTCTTCTCATCATCTGGCAATTACATTGGAATTGTTTGCACTGGACACAGCCCTGTTGGTTTAAAAGGCCTGTATTCTCCCCAAGTGTAATCCATTTTTGCAATCTGATTGCCTTTTGACTCACTTATCAGGTAATCCCTTTCTGCCATGTGATTGCTTTTCTGCTGGTTGATTAAATCAGAGTCCTGGCCTTCTAAAGGTTCTTTGGATGTAACATCAGCTGCCATCATGCCCCAAGTCTTTTTTGCCTGGGGCCCTGGACCTGGACCCCTCATCCCATTTCCCTGAATTATTCTACACTCTGATGCCCAATGGAGTCCTCTGTTGCATTTTGGACATGGGGTTTTAGGTCTTCTCTCACCCTGTCTTCTCACTGTATCTCCATATCTACACTGAGCTCTTAGATGCCCAATTTTTCCACATTGAAAACATCGCCGAGTTTCTCTAGAAGTCCCTTGCCAGGAGGGACCCTGCCTTTCCACATTCATCATTGTCCGGGTGTAAAAAGCATTTGTTCCCACTGTAGCACAGCGTCTTATGATCTCCTCTAAAGGAGCATCTTTGTCTAATCCCCATATAATTCTTTTGCAAATCTCATTGGCATTTTCCTTAGCCAGATGTCTGGTCATTATTTCTGTAGCTGAATTTTCTCCAATAGTTCTTTTGACAGCAGTTTGCAAACGTCCCACAAAATCTGCAAAAGGTTCATTGGGACCTTGCTGTATTTTAGTGAAAGCCTCTCCACGATCTTTCTGTCCAGGAAGGACACCCCAAGCTTTTATTGCAGCCTTAGCAATTTGCTCATATATTGTCATGGTATAATTAATCTGTTCCGAATTCTCTCCATACTGACCTTCACCAGCTAAGTGCTCAAAAGTGAATTGTGTGTTAACTCCTATTTCCAAATTGCATCTGACTTGAATTTTACATAATTCATGAAATTCCGCAAGCCATAATAAATTTTCTCCAGGTTCCAGACATGTCCTTGCTATGGATTTCCAATCATTCGGGGTTAGGACTTCATAAGACAAACCATCTAGTAACATTTTGACATAAGCTGATGTAGCCCCATAAAGGGTACAACCTTTTTTCAAATCCTTAATTGTATTCAAATCTAAAGGTGCATATCTTCTCCTTTTTTTACCTACAGAGTCAGTATTTTCAATCACAGGATATGCATGTATAAAATCACTTATATCCTGTCCTTCTCTCTTAGCTTTAACCAATGCTTTTTCTAATCTTGTCATAGGCTTAGGCTTCTTCACAGGCAATTCTGTTTGTGTTTCTGCCTCTTCCCCTCTTTCTTCCTCCATCTCTGAAGGTGGGGTTGATGTGGGCCTGTCAATAATCTGTTCTCTAGGCAGGGTTGAAGCTTCTTCAAGAGAATCATACCATAATTCCTCATTTAAATCCTCTTGCTCTAGGGAAAGATCTTGATCTTTCCTTTTTTCCTCACACTTCCTCCTCTGTTCATTTTTAGAACTTTTCCTTCTCCTACAACTTGCTTGATAGTTTAAGGCTAATTGAACTATGTTGTAGATATAAAATACTTCTGCAGAAATTGAACGAGGCCCATTTTTTGCTTGAAATTCTTTCATTTCATATCCCACTAGCTTCCATTTATCTACATCTATCTTTTCTTCCTCTAAGAACCAAGGGGATGTGCGTCTTAATGCAGCCAAGAGTTTAGCAATCTGTACCCAGGTTACAAGTAAACTCTGCTCCTCAATTATCTTGATTATACTCTCTATAGTACCACTCCTGAATGGAGCTGAGGTTGCGTCTGGGGCTGAGGTTGAGTCGGCTGAGGTCCAGGGATTGAATATAGCTAACATCTGCCCCATTTCAGCTATAAGAGATTCCTGGTTTAGCCCTTAACAAGTTAAGTTCCTTATTTATCTATTAGCACGCTCACTTAATCTTTAACAAAGTTTCCTCGTTACTCACGGTTCTGGGTCAGAGAGACTGAGATCTAGATTGGAAGCTTTTCCACTGGAATCAGGACTGTGTCTGTCCCTGTTCGGGCGCCAAATTGCGAAGGTCTGGTCTAGCTCCTCTTGTCAGGATAAGCAAAAGTCCTTGCCCCACGTGTGGACGCCAAATGTAGCGAGCTGTCGTCTCTAGAAGCTGCTGGATCGCTCTCTTTCTACTCAAATCTCTCCGACAGATTCTTCTTCCTGTAACGAACCGTTGTCTCCAGGCAGTTGCTGTTAACTCTTGTCCAAAGAAGTGACTTCCCTTCCTGCAGAGAGCCCCGTCAAGCCTGATGCAATTCAGAGAGTCTTCCTCTTTCTCTGAGAGTCCTCTTCTTTTATTCTCCCAGAGAATGGGCGTGGGATAATGCAAGGGCTTCTGGGAAGAACCACCCCAGCCAATGAGCTTGCCCCCTCTATCAAGTCAACCTGAGTTCTCACCTTGTAATTGTCCAGAAAACCTGAATTCTCACCTTGTCACTGTCCAGACAACCTCAGTTCTCACTTAGTAATCCTAACACTACATAGCTATTTTGATGGAAGAATGTAATCCCATTGTGATTATGTAAGTATCATTTTAGGCACAAAGTCTGCTCCTTATTATCTTCTTGTCTAAAATAGATTTAAAAAATTTTTTTATTTAAAAATTTTCCCAATTTTTACATATACTTAATGATTTTTGAGTTCGTTTTTTCCCTTATTCCCACCCACAATTAAGAAACCACATACGAAGTTATGCAAAATATAAAATAGATTTTTTTCAGCTAATTGTCTCTATAGTTTATGTAGCTTAGTTAAACCATTTAAAAACATGTATAAAATGCAATAATTAAGAACTGTTTGAAAAGATTACTAGCTGATATTAATGCCATATCATATAATTTAGTCATTACAGAGGTAAAAATGAAAATACAGAAATTGTAGTAATTGTGCCAAATGAACAAGGAAAGTGGATTTGAAATTGACCCTATTGACTTGTCACTCAACAAGTACTTCAAGACTGCAGCAAAAATTTGAGGCAGAAGTTATCTGTATATTCATTTACTTGGAAGAAAAATAAGATAAAGTTGAAATGTCAATGTACTATCCAGCTCTAATTTTCTATGAGTCTGTGAGTGTCAATCTCTAACATGTACTATAATTTCCTTTGGCATCACAGAATGTCATAACAAGCAGCCAGCCAATTCAATTCAGTATTTTAAAAAGCATCTATTAAATATCTTCTCTTATGTAATGCACTTAGAAAATGAAGGACAAAAATACTTGGTGGTTGAAATGTACTATAGCTACATCTCTTATCTACTTCTCTGAGAATCTCTGGCTTTTTTTTTTTTTCTTGTAGGACTTAGCTCCTATTTTATCTTTAAATCTTTTAGTTTTTGTAAACTGTTTTTTTTTTTTTGTAAAAAGAAAATATAAATATAATTGGTGGTGACCCAGAACACAGCCTGGGTATGAAAGCTGGAGCTGAAACACCTAGTTAAGAACAGAAAAGTAAGCAAGTCTGGTTGCAATAGCCAGTTTATGAGGATAATATCAACTTCAAAAGATGAGACAAGAACATTTATTAAGTTCTTATCAAGTGCCAGTTGTATATATTAAGGAATGGGAATAAAAGTATAAGCAAAAAAAAAAAATTCCCTCCTTCAAAGGGCTGACGGAATAGTGGGGAAAATTAAAGCAAAAAAAAGGAAGTTGGAAAGCAGGATATAGGGAGGGAAAGATAATCAGAAAAGTGGGAAGAGCCAGGAATTGAGCTGAAAGAGAAATAATGAGCTCAGTCTTTCCTGAAATGGTTATACCAAGCAAGAACTTACTTTAGCCACCTCAGGGTAGAGAAGGTTGCTGGAATGAAAATGTGAATGTCTTTAAATGCCAACTGAGAACTTTGCAGTTTTGCGTTAGGGCATTACTAAATATCCTTGAATAAGGCAGTATCTGATTAGACTTAATAGTTTCAAGATATTATTGTAGGGGCTGTGGAGCAGATTGAATTGGAAAGGAGCAAAATGAAAGTTGGACTAGAGAGGTAAGTACATCTCTTTCCTTTGATTGATGAAGAATAATAGAAGCCCAGATAAGACAAGGTCACATCTTTCCAAGGACGTAATATAATTTTCATTACAAAAACATATTTTATTGAAACACTATGAAGACATGATACCATAAAATATAATAAATAGATAATCATAAATATTCTATTTTGATGTCAGGGTAAATAGCCAAAGAAAATGAAGGAAGCTCTATTATCTGAGAATTATAGGCATCCTGTCTGAGCTAAACTCTCAGCTAGCATTGTAAAGAGCCCTGGGCCTTATAGTGACTTTAAATTTACAGTCTCCAAGTCAAAAATCTCATATTTTAGAATCTTCTTACTGAGGTAAATATGTATGCTTGAAATAATTCCCGTCATATACCAAACATTTTTAAGATTAGGCATGTTATGTTACTCTATTTCTGACACAGAAAAATTAACACCATATGTTAATTCTATTTGCATAAAGAAACTCCCAGAAGAAGACTGTACCCCATTTTATATATTTGTAGCACCAGCTGTTATTGGGTAATATGTGAAATGTAGCAAGTCTTTCTAGCATCCCTCTTGGGATAAGGTAGGGAAGATAAGGATAGGGAAGAGACAGGTAATAATTCTGATTCAAATTAAGATTTACCTTTCTATATATAGATTTTATTATTCATTTCATACTTATTATCAGGATTGTGAAATAATGAGATTCAACAATTGTGGACAAAGAGACTGTAGATATTTATATAATTAGTTCTAACATTGTAATACACTTAATTTTAAAATTATATGAGCCACACACAATTTAGGAAACTAAATAACAATCTGCTTAATGAACTAGCCACTCTAGATGATGGATTGTATAGATATTTAATTTTTTGGACATTCTTTTTTATTTTGAGTTTTGAATTCTCTCCCTCCCTTCAGGCCCTCTCTCAACAATTGAGAAGTCAAATAATATAATACCATTTTGCCTATGAAGTTATCTAAAGCATATCCATAATAATAATAATAATAATAATAATAATAATAATAATAGGCAAGAAAAATAAAGTGATATAAAACATTTCAATATGCATTCAGATTTATGAGTTCTCTTTTTGGAGGTAGAGAATATATTTCATTGTAAGCCCTTTATTGTATTAATCAAACTAGCAGTCTTTCCCGATTGATCATCATTACAATACTTTTGGGACTGTGCACAATGTTCTCCTAGTTCTCACTTCACTTTACATTTGCACACTGAAGTCTTCTAAGTTTTTCTGAATCTATTCCTCTCATAAATTTTTTCTCTTCATTTATTTTTGTTACATTTTGAGTTCTAATCTGTCTCCCTCCCGCTTTGCTCACATCTCACTAGAGAAAGCCATCATTTGATGTAGATTTACAAATCTGCATAAAACCGTATCATACAGACTTTTATTGATCTTTTTTTTTTTCTCCAGAAGGATATAACATCTTCCTTCATAGGTACTTTATGGTTGATTTGAGTAAATAATATGCTTGTTCACAATTATTCTTTAAATAATATTAGTTATTATTGGTTCTGTTTACTTTTCATTATTTCATGCAAATCTTTCCATGAATTTCTGAAATAAACTACTTCATTAATTCTTATAGTGCAATAGTATTCAATCAAAATCATATACCACAAATTAGTTCAGCCATTTCTTAGCTGATGGGCATACCCTCAATTTTCAGGTTTTTCTCCCAACAAAAAGAGCTACTATAAATATTTCTGGACAAATAAATCTTTTCTCCTACTTTTTAAAAATTTATTTGTGATTCAAACCTAATAGTAGTGTGGCTAGATCAATGGGTATGCACAGTTTTTTTTTTTTTTGACACTTTTTACAAAATTTCAAATTGTTCTTTCCAGAATGATTGCTGAGCCTATTCACAAGAGTGCAGTGCATTAGTATCTCTATTTTTCCACATGCCCTCTGGATTGTCCTTTTCCTTTTTTGTCATATTAATCAATCTGATAGGTATGAGGTACCACCTTAAAGGGGGATTTTTTTTTGTTGTTGTTATTGTGGGTTTTTTGCATTTTTCTATGGAATAGTTATTTAGAGCATTTTTAATGTTGTTTATAGATAGCTTTTGATCCAAAATTGCCTATTTATATCCTTTGATCATTTATCAATTTGAGGAATGGTTCCTAGTTTTAAATATAACTTTCATATATATATATATATATATATATATATATATATATATATTTGGGAACTATGAGAAATAATTCATTTGGACCCCTACTCTATTCATATCAATATTAAACAATTTGATAGACTCATATCAAAGTTCTATATATAAGATCCCAGAATTATGGGCAGCAGATTCTAAGTCACTTGCTTATTTGTAGGAAGTTAACTAAGACCCCCGCCCCCTTGTTTTTTCTTGTCATGTTGATCTAATCCCAGCAAGGCAGAGGTGACAACTACATGGAAAATCCCTCAAAATATTTTTGTACCTCTGGGCCAATCTTTTGTCCAATAGGTGACCAAAATCTTATGACCATTTAGGTCACTGATTATGATAACTTGCACTATATTCCCCTGACCAACCCAAAGAGAAGCCTGTCCATCTTGTGTGGGGATGTTCCTTATTTCACCCGACTTGTGATCCTGATGACATAATATTTTTTTTATTTTAGCTTATCTGTTACATGTCAATTGACAGAATTATTCTATACTTGTTATAATAGTTCTTGAATGTCTGGATATCTAGCCCTATAAAAGGCTGTAAAGGAAAAGACATCTCAAATTGTAAGGAAGTTCTGTAGCTCAGATCATTAGAGGGAACTATGGACTCTGCTAAAGTGACTCAGTGCTCTGCATCTCTTTTATTGTAAGTGGGACAAATTTTAATCCCTACAGAACTGAGGCCTTTTTCAGAGAAGCAAACTATAAAACTGTTTCCCACATTTTCATGCTTTACTTATCATTTGAGCTTCATTGATTTTGTCTGTGTAAATCCTATTTAATTTAATATAATTATAATATCCATTTTGCCTCTTGTGATCCTATCTCTTGTTTGATCATACTATCCTCCTTTATCCATAGATCCAAGAGGTTAAAATTTCCATGCTACCCTAATTACTCATGATATCATCCCATCTAAATAATGTACTTATTTTGGCCATGTCTTGGTAGACAGTGTAAAATTTTGATCTATGCCTAGTTTTTCTGTACCTGTTTTCAGTTTTCCTAGAAATTTTTGTCATATAGTGAGTTCTTGCCCCCCCAAACTTAGATCTTTGGGTTTATTAAACACTGTATTGATTTGATCATTTACTGCTATTTGTCATGTACCTAATCTATTCCACTAATTCACCACTATGCAGTATTAGATTGTTTTCATGATTACCACGTTGAAATACAGTTTGAAATCTGGTAGAAGTAGCTTCCTTGCTTCACTTCCATATATATAATTTGTAATGAAAAATCAATCCCTTCTTCTGTATTACCATTTAGAAAGAATATTCAGTATTTTAAATTCACGGTATTTTGGTTGTGTACTAGTGAAGAGCTAGAACTTAGTAGTATAAATAGCCTTATGATTCATTCAAAAATATTAGATATACATTTATTTAGGAACTATTGTATAAATGGTATTTTCCTAGGAATTATTGTATAGATGAAAGGAGACATATTCCCTTATTAATAGGAATTTGTCATGCAATTGGGGAAGTAAGGTATTACAGGTTGGATTCATAAAAAGGAATCTTGGGAATTTTAGGTTACATGTAAATGAAATTTGACCATCTTGGATATAAACTTAGAAAAGTAGCTTGTGACCACATTGTATAATTTTCATGTTAGGTTGAGGTGTTCAAGTTTTCTCCAGAAAAAAAAAAAGTGTCCATGGGTTTATAAATTTGAAAAATGAAGAGAACTAAAAGGTTATCTAATCCCATCTTTTTTGATTACAGATGAAGAGACTGAGAGAGAAATATGAAATGACTTGTCAAAAGTCACAAAGGGAGTGAATGACAAAGATAGAATACAAATTCTGGGCCTCTGATTCCAAATCTAGGGAATATATATATATATATATATATATATATATATATATATATATATATATTTTTTTTTTTTTTTTTTTTTGCTTTTCATTTTCTTCAAAATCCCAGCATTTAGCATGGTACCTGAAACATAGCTGGCACTTAGTAGATGCCTGCTTATTGACTCTTTCCCTGCTTTTCCACTGAGGAACTAAAGATTTATGAGCAGAATAAAATGAGTTTTTGTAAGATTGATATGGCTCTGCCATTTATTACTTGTGTGATCTTAGACAAATTGCTTCATCCCTTTTGTTGAAATGGTAAAAATGAAAAAAAAATAATCCTTGACATTAGGTTTTATTCAGCTTTAAATTCATGATCCTAAGATATAGAATAAATTTGACAGGACAGAAATTCAGATTTTCTATAAAATCATAATAATAATTCCATTCATCCAATTATGGTGGAGAGAAAGGAAAAGGAAAGGATAAATATGAAAGACATAGTAAATGACATACACACAAAATTGATATCCTTTTAAGGAGGAGAGGTCAAAGATGATTTGTTTGCTTTTAAGATTGGATTATTATCAGATTAAAGTGACAAGAAAAGATAATGATGAACATGGGAGGGGATATGGGAAAACTGGGTCACAAATATTGTCGGTGGAGTTGTGAATTGATCCAGCCATTCTGGAGAGCAATCTGGAACTATGTCCAAAGGGTATCAAACCATACATATCCTTTCATCAAGTAGTCTCTCTACTATATCCCAAAGAAATCGTAAAAAAGGGAAAAGGACCCATGTGTGCAAAAATGTTTCTGGCAGGCCTTCTTATAATGGCAAGGAATTGGAAACTGAATGGATGCCCCTCAGTTGGAGAATGGCTGAATAAATTGTGATATATGAATGTCATGGGATATAACTGTTCTATAAGAAATGATCAGCAGGCTGATTTCAGAAAGACCTAGAGAGATTTACATGAATTGATGCTAAGTGAAATAAGCAGAATTGGGAGATCATTTTACATGACAACAACAAGATTATACAATGATCTTTTCTATACATGGTTCTTTTCAACAGTTTCAATAGTCTTGTGATGAAGAGAGCCATCTACACCCAGAGAGAAGACCATGGGAACTGAGTGTGGATTACAACTTATCATTTTCACTCATTTTGTTATAATTTGCTTGCATTTTGTTTTGATCTGATTTTTTTTTGTGCAGCATGATAATTGTGGTAATATTATAGAAGAATTGCACATATTTAACATATATTAGACTATGTGGTGTCTAATGGAGGGGTTGGGAAGAAAGGAAGAGAGAGAAAAATTGGAATATAAGGTTTTGAAAAGGTGAATGTTGAAAATTATCTATGGTTATGTTTTGAAAATAAAAATGCTTTACTTAAAAAAGACTGAATTGTCAGGCATTTTGAATGAAGTTCCCATTACATTTCTTAGCACAGGTTTAATGCTTAATCTTTGTCCCTGTTGTTTGCTAGGTTACAAAACCTTGTTTGTTTTCTATGCATAATGGAGAAAAGTGTGAGGTATGAAAAAAGGGAAGAGTAGAATCAACTATAGAAAGAAGACACATAGAGATCAGATGGAAAAAAAAAAACTGTTGAGTTCTGCTGCTTCTATTCTTTAAAGCCTAGAAAAACAAATATATACCATGTCTTGTATTATTTCATATGCCATAATGATTGTAATTGGAAGTCAGATGCTTCCAAACTTGTAATTTACCAAATGGAACTTTAAGACCTAAAAGAATGAAGCATTTTTGAAAAATGTCCCAAATAGACTATAAAATATGGGACCCCCTATCCTAAAGTTTTAATAAAAATATTTGCTATTTATTCCCTCACATATTCTATCTGGCCAGCCACTCAACCACCTGCCCTTCTGTTGTCTACTTTTATCTACTTATAACTAACTGCAGTTTTTGTCCTGACCCATTAAAATTTATCCCTTAGTCCCTCAAGTAGCTAATCCATTCATTTTTGATAACTCCCACCCTTAGTTTGTTTTGTTTAAAACGGTGAGAAAATGACTGCAAATTCATTTATCCTGCTGTACATAGCCTGCCTTAGACCAGATTCTCTTCTCCACCTCCACAGTCTTGCCATCTGTTACATATCATGCAGGAGATAAAATATTCTCAGGAGCAAATGGAATATTTTGTGGGTTGGTTCTTCTACAAGTAGAAAATGGGCAAACAGGAAACTGGTACACATTGCTTCATAATGAATATGTGCCTATAAACTTGCAGGATTAAAAAAAAAACATTTTTGTGAAGTGAATTATTTTAATTAAACCAGAATGTTTTCCAGGAAATCTCTACTCTCGTGATCCTGTGGATGTTAACCTGGATTCAAAAAGGCCATACCAGTTGAGTATAAACTCTGGCACATCTTACCACTCATTTTCAGATAAAATGGATTATCATCCAAGTTGTGTTACTTGGAATGTATGTGACCCTTCTGTGACTCAGGATCTCAGTTTCTTCATCTGCAAAACAAATAGATTAGATTATATAATGTTGGATAATGCTTTGACCTCTAAATGTATGTTTCTGTGAATACATGAGTATAGATCAAGTAATGGACCTTGTGCTTTTGTGACTGAGAATTAGTCGAGCTAATTTTAGAGAGGTGGTTTACCTCAAGAGTTTGAAGAGGTTTTTTATTTTGTTTTTTTGTTTTTGTTTTTTAGGGAATCATGAAGACTGAATACTAAGATGTGAAGGTTCACACCACAGGGAAGGGTAAATGAATTGGAAGAGTTATATTTTAATGTAGTTCTCATGACTCATGCAAATTATTCAAGCAATCCAATGGATTTGGAATCAGGGACATTTCAGTTCAAGTTGTACCTATGATACATATTAGTTGTGTATTCATGGACCAGTCACATGATCATTCAATGCCCTAAGCACTCTCCCAGACTTTGAGTACCTGAACAATTTCTTTCTTTGTTTTTTTTTTTTTTTTAATGGTTTTTATTTACCAGATATATGCATGGGTAATTTTACAACATTGACAATTGCCAAACCTTTTGCTGAACAATTTCTAATATTCATTATTAAAATGATTTCCATATCAAGAATAAAATTATACACCAACAAAATCAGATACAGATAATACATATATATATATATTTTTTTCATTCAACAAGCATATTAAGCACCATCTTTATTTTTATTTTAAAATAAAGCTATTTTTTAGTTTTTATTTTCATAATATATGAAGTTTTTCAACATTTATCCCTGCAAAACTTCAAGTTCCAAATTTGTTCTCCTTCCCATCTTCTCACCCCTTCTTTTAGATAACAACTAATCTATGTTAAACATGTGCAATTCTTCTATACATATTTCCACAATTATCATGCTGCCAAGAAAAATCAGATCAAAAAGTTTAAAAAAAATGAGAAAGAAAACAAAAAGCAAGCAAATAACAAAATAGATGAAAATACTATGTTGTGATCCACATTGGGTTCTCACAGTCCTTCTAAGTATAGATGCTTTAGGCTCTTTTTTTCATCATGGTTTTCAGGTAATCCAATAATTCTTAGATTGTGTCTCCTGGATTTATTTGTCAGGGAAGTTGTTTTTCCAAAAAGGTAGTTTGTATCCTTTTCTTAATTTCTCATTGAGTCATTCAATTCCATTTGCTCAATTTTGATTTTTAGTGAATCATTTTCTTCTGTTAGCTTTTTTACTTACTTTTGAATTTGGCCAATTAAACTTTTAAATGAGTTGTTTATTCTTTGGATTTTTTTCCCATTTTACCAATTACATATTTTTAAAGAGTTGTTCTCTTTTTCCATTTTGCCAAATTTATTTTAAAGAGTTTTCTTCAGATAATTTCTGTATTTCATTTTCCAAGCTCTCCTGCAAATTTCTCGTTTTCTTTTCCCATTTTTCTTCTAACTCTCTTATAAGGACCTTTTTGAAGTCTTCCAAGAGAGTCTTTGGAGTTGGAGACCAATTCATATCTCCCTTTGTTCATCTGGACATTTTGCTTTTAATGTTCTCAAAATTTGAAATCTGTTCTTCCCTGTCTCCATAAAAGTTATTTCTGGTCAGAGGCTTTTCTGAATTTTTGCTAATATTTAAAGGTTGAGGTCTGCTCTTAGGGCAAGGCTAGATTGTCGCAAGCTTCCTCTACAGGTGACAGAAGGTTCACACTGCCCTGGTGCTGGGTGGATATGGCCTGGTCCTGTGTCATGCTGGTTTTCAGGGGCTCACTATTGGCTTTCTGTAATTGCAGTGGAGGTCTAACAGCTAACATGCTGATACACTGGCCTTATGAACCAGGACAGAATAGCTAATGTTGCTTGCTGTATTTTAGTTAAGAGCCTCCCATTAGATTTCCCCCCAGCACTGAGCCTCTGCTGAGCTGCCTCCCTTTCTACCCTATTTAGACAGACCTTTCCTAAAGTTCGTCCAAAATATCTTCTGTTACAAATGTGTTATATTCCAAATATTTGTGGGTTCTCTCACTCCAAATCCCATTCAGAAGCTTGATCTGGTATTTATTTGACAGAAGCCAGGAGGAGCTGAGATAAAGACCTGTCCGCTATCTTAACTGTGTCCCCCAAGCACCATTTTTATGTTAACTACTGTGCAAAGCTTGGGAAACAAATACAGAAATGATACAGACTCTGGTCTTAAGTACCTTGCATTCTACTAAATGGTATAAATGTGAATTTGAAACCATTGTAACTAAAAAGGGGCTAATGATGATCTGTGAAAATGCTTGATCACATGAAAATGCAGAAGAGTCAAAGAGTTCTATCAGACTCCCCAATCAATAGATGTGAACTTTATTGAATTAATCTAGTTCTTGTAAAAATAGTTTGAACTTTTCTTGATATTTTTTTCTTCTTATGTAACCTACGTTTCTCAATTTGTCCAAATCCCTCTCTCTCCCAACAGGTCATCCTTTTAAATAAAAGGTAAAGAAGAGGAATAAAACATTTGGAAAACTATCTTGCACACTGGAAAAGGCTTATGGTACATGTAGTGTTCTACTCTATTATGGCTCCAACTTTTCAAAGTCTGGAGAAGTATGACTTTTATATATATATATATATATATATATATATATATTATTTTATGCTAAATTTGATCAGAATTCAGTCAGATTTTGTTATTGCTATACAAAAATGTCATTTTGTGGTTGTTTTGGGTAACTAGCAACTTTTCGGAAAATATTATCTTAATTGTTTTCTTAGCTGATTCTCTAGGATTTCCTAAATAAACCATCTTTATTGGCATAAAATAATATCTTTGGCTCTTCTTTGCCTGTTTTTTGACCTTTATCTTCTTTCTCTTTTCATAGTGCTATTGATAACATTTCTAGTATGATGTCAAATAAAATCACAAAAAGAGAAAATATTTCATCCACTTTTATCTTTATTGGGAAAGCTCCTAGTGTTTCTTCATTTTATATTAATGATAAAATTTGGTTTTATATACAAAAGCAAAGGATTTTTGGTCATTTTAATCATATTATCATATTTAAAATGTTCTATCTCTGTCTCTAGGTTATGTAGGGTTTTAAAAATAATATAAATGAATATTATACTTTGCCAAAGGCATTTTTTCTAATCATATTGATATTTCATTTAATTTTAGGTGTTATTTTAAATGATTAATTGCATTAATATTTTCCTTAATATTGAAGCATCTTTGTTTCTTATATAAATTCAACTTCATCATAGTGAATTTATTGATAGTTAAGTTGTTTATGTCTATTTTTGGCCAGGATTTTATTTATCATTTTTAAAGCAATAGTCATTGATGGTAATGATTTATATATATTCTGTATTTGAGCTTTGTCACATAATTTTATTATATTAGGATTATACCACAGTTATGAAGGATTGCAGAATAAAATAGATTAGTATAGTTTAAAAGCAAAGGAATTCAAGCTTTAACCAAAAATACTGATTAATGTAAGCAAATGTAAGCATAATCATAAGTTAAAAATGTAAATATTCAATGAAAGGGAGACATTTAAGGCATTCCTGAAAAAATCTCTCTCTCTCTCTCTCTCTCTCTCTCTCTCTCTCTCTCTCTCTCTCTCTCTCTCTCTCTCTCTTTCTCTCTCTCTCTCTCTTTCTCTCAGTAAAAATGTAAATACAAGAAAATTAATTAGTATAATTTTGTCAAAGGGAAAAATGTAAAGAGAAAAAGTAATAAAATCAATTACCTAATATTCATTTATTCTGAAGACAGAAAATAGAGACAGAGAAAGAGAAAGGGAGAAAGAGAGAGAGAGAGAGAGAGAGAGAGAGAGAGAGAGAGAGAGAGAGAGAGAGAGAGAGAGAAAGAGAGAGAGAGAGAGATTAAAGAAGAAGAACAGTTATCACTTAGAAAAAGAGGTATGACTACACCTAGCACCATATTGCTCACTCAGTGGTCATGGGGAGAGACAACAGCATGCTTTGCATTTTTTTATTACATAGATAGAAGCTGATTTAATGTTGTAGATTTGTGAGTAGAAAAAGATCTGAATCTGAATAGAAGCTTCCTCTACTATCTGGGAACCACAGGAAGTTGAACTTCTGGGTTTTTGCCCTACCTGCTGCTTTGGGGAAATGCTTTGGTTGGGAAAAATGCCTACTGATTTTTTTTTATGTCAAACTGCTTTATTTCTACCATTCTGATTTTTTAGAAGTACCATATAGAAATGGTTAAAGTATTAGACTTATACAGAAAAAGACAGGTTCACATCTTACCTCCAAGTCATGTAATGTTCATGATCTTCAGTTTCTCAATGTGTAAAATGGGGATAATCATCTCTTACCTCATAAATACATTGCCAAAATCAAATGTATATATTATATATTGTACAATTATTTGCAAGCCTCAAAAATAAATTTTTCTCTATATAAATTTTGGCAATTGTGGTATGACATTTTAAGTGATACTCTATAAAACAGTAGATATAGATAGAATGATTCAAAAATAAATTCAAGGGGTAGCTGCTGTAACCAGAGATAGCTGCTGGTACAGAGTGCATAGAGTTCTGGGCCTGGAGGTAGGAAGACCTCATTTTAAATTCAGCCTCAGTCACTTATAGAGTTGAATCCTGGGCAAGCCACTTATCTTTTTGCCTGTCTCATTTTTCTCAAATGTAAATTGGGGATATTCACAGTACCTTCCTCATAGGATTTTGTGAAGATTAAATGAGATAATATTTCAAAACCACTTAGCATAGTGCTTGGTACAGAATTGAAATATTCCTTTCACAACTAAGTCGTATAACTGACAGAGAACTGGACTAGAATCACAAATTCCTGAGTTCAAATCCAGCCTTAGTTATTTATTAGCTGTATGACTGTGGGCAAACTTCTGTCTACCTCAGTTTTCTCAATTGTAAAATTGTGATAATAATATCACCTATCTCCCAGAGCTGTTGTGAGAATCAAATCAAATAATATTCTTAAAATGCTTTGTCAACTTTAAAGTGCTACATGAATACTTATTATTATTATTTCTATTAATTCTATCATTGGGACATAGTCTTTAAATATCTTTATCCAAAAGGAGGCTAAACTAAGAGATAAGTAGCTACCTGGCTTTTAATGAATCTGAGAGAAACACAGGGAATTTGGTGGACCCCCCCCCCAGAGTTGGTCCTGGTACTGAGGGGCATGCATAATTTGTGGGAGTTCAACATTGCCTTGGTGATCACATCACTTGGGAATTAGGGTTAAATAATTTAAATTAGAACAATGGAATAACTATGATGTCTTCAATCTCTTCCTATATTGTACCAAGGGATCCTCCATATTGGAATTAACTTGCAGTATAAGAATACAGTAAAGGCTAGCAAGTATCTCAGAATAAAGGAGATATTTTTTAAGGAGACATTAAATAAGAAATATTCAAGTCTAGGATCTCCAGAAGGCCAAGATCAATAGTAATTTTGGTGTGCTAACCCTTTGGCCAGGGACCCAATTCTCCTACTCTTTTCCCCAAGGGATAGGCACATTGAGTTCCTCCTGATTATTGATCTATTGGAAGACTATAGTCAAAGATGCTAGAAGTGAACTTGAGTCATGTATAGGTCAACTTTTTCAAGATTTTCATGTTTTTTAGTTTTTCTTAACTTGGTTATTTAACTTGTACATTCTTCCATTTAAACCTTTCTCAATAGCTGGGTTTGCTAAATACCTCATATCTTGCTTCATTCTTGCAGGGATCAGGTATATACTTTAGTCATGAGCATAAAACCTAATTGAATGCTCTTTTCAACCATTTTGTGAATCCCTAAGAAACACTTTGTAGACCACTTTGCCTTTAAACATAGCCATATTCTATTTTCGAGGCAGGTTATAATGGTGTGCCAATCCTGTATAGTTGATATGGTAAATTGCCAGCCTAGCTTATTGCATTTTAGAAGCCAACTCCCAGGCACACCTGTGCAGCATTCATCTCAAATGCTCCTCTCTCAAGGAATGATCAGCGAATAAAACCTTAAAGCCAGAAAGTAAATGCTTGGAAGAAAGAAAAGACATTTCTGCCAAAAAGGAAAAATAAAGAAAAACTTATTAGTTGATTAGTATTTGAGAAATCCTTGTCAGAAGAAAGGAATATTTATCTCAGTAAATACTAGGACCATTAAATATTTGCTACAAAGCTGGGATATTGATTAGACAGATGACCTCAGTAATCTGCTAATTAATAGATTTGACTGGATATCTTCTAGGGTAAAAGGTTATTTTCTTTTCTTTGTACAACCATTCTTTCTAGACTCTTTTGACTTCAAAATCTTTCCTTTCCCCAGTTTTATGATATTGTGATTATTACAAAGAATAGTTAGTTCATTTTATTATTCTCATCAAGTTCATTTGAGTTTGAGAGTTAGTTGGTTCAACCATAGTCTTCCTATAGATTTGCCCTTGTTTTTAGTGTGGTTTGGTAGCAGTCCAGCTGGAAAGTGAATGTGTGCATTATGAAGTAGGGCATTAAAAATTCATCCAGCTTTTCCTATGTTATAGATTTTGAAAACAACAAACTTAAGCTAATTATGCAAAACTTTACAGAAGGCAAAGTGTCATGCCTACATAGTCTACCATGTATCCTTTTCCTTTATCTCAAAGACAAATATATAGATAAAATAGCAGACAGAACTGGGGTGGTTCTAGTTTATTTGCTGACAGATTTTTAATTTGATAGGGCTTCATGGAATGCATAATTAGTAGCACTGTGAATTCCCAAAGCACTTCTTTGTTAATAATCTGTCACAACAGCATTAAAGGTTGAAGGCTGCAGACTAATGCAGGAAGCCTGCTGCTTTCTAATATTTTCAAGCTGATGTAGTTGGCAGGCTAACAATTACGTGGCCCTGGGAGAGTCACCCAATAGCTTATACTAGAGGTCAGTGACCATATGCCCCAGCCCACCTCTGGTTTCCCAGATTATTATCACCTCTACTCTGGTCTTACTTTGTTTTCTCCGTTTGCAATCTTGATACTATAGTTAACTAATTTAAAATTTACACTATTCTTTATGACAGAATCACTCAGCCTCTTGTTCTCTTGCCACTTATACCTTTCCAAATAGCAGCCCTGAATTATCCACATCATTTCTCTGCCACTTTTGTCCTCAACTGCCATTTTCTGCTGAATACCACTGAAGTAGCTCACCTCTCTGAAATATTAAAATAATATTACCAACTCATCGGGGTTCTTCATATAACCCTTTATTACTATTATTATTTATTATTATTATTATTATTATTATTATTATTATCATTATTATTATTTTACAGTCTCTTCTCAAGCCATCTGAACAATTCCTTCCATGTCTCCTCCATCAAAGGATACTATCTCTTAGGTTAGGGGAAAAATGAGTCCATTCATCATGAGTTCCTTCTTCTCCCCAATATTATACTTTATTTTAAATTCCCTTACTAGACTATCCCCTTATACCTAATTTCTTCCCTTCAGTCTCTGAATAAAAGGTAACCATCTCCCTTCTAAAGTCAACCTTTCTACTGGTTCCCTTGATCCCATATACTTTTGTTTCCTTTAGGAGTATGCCCCTTTGATTATCTTCTCTTGCTCTCTTGAATTCAGTTTCTCTTTATCCAATGGCTCTTTCTTCACTGCCTAAAATATGTCCAAATCTTCTATATCCTTACAAAATTCTAACAATATTTCTCTTCCTTCCAGCTGTGAGGAATCTCTCCTCCCACTGAAAGACTTAGAAAAATGATCTATAATATATTGATTGTACTTCCTTACATCAATCGCCAAACATTTATTAATACCCTACTATGTACCAGACAATGTTAAATCTTTTGAATACAATGATAAAACTGAAAATGTCCTTGTCTTCCAGGAAGTTTCATTCTTGTTGCATGGGGGCATCATATGCATATATTTACATATATAAATATACTGAATACATTCAAATTAAAGGAAGTAGACTTGTAGGACTTAGTTGTAGAATGTATGAAAGTAGTGGCACTATCTTTAGAAAGGTAGGAAACTTAAATTATGAAGATATTTAAATTCCAGAGTTTATATAATTATTGAAAATTGACTTCTAACCTTATCATTCAACAGATATTTCTCTTTCCAAGTTAGCATAATTTCTTAATTATTATTTCCAGTGCCTTTAGACAGTCCTCATTGATCTTATTTCTCTTCATTCTTTGATAGTGCTTCTTATCTCCACATCCTGAAAGGGTTGATAGTGCTTTCCTGCTTCTCCTTTTACTTTTTTGACTACTCCTTTTTAGTGTTCTTTGCCAAATTATCATCCATTTCTCTTATCTCTATGTGTGTTGGTATCCCCAAACTCTTTCTAGCCTTTATTTCTCCCCATCATTCCCATTTTCCCTTTTGTCAGCTCATGAGTTCCAATGGATTACTTCCATGCAGATGATTCCCACATTCATATTTCCAACACCCATCTCTCTCCTGACTTCCAGTCCTACATCATCAATTGCCTATTGCACAACTACATCTGTATTTCCCACAGCTACCTCAAATTTGCATTTTAGAATTTATTATCTTTCTCCCCTAAAACCAAACATCTTATTGAATTGTTGATTTCAGTCAAAGGCACCCTCATCCTTTTTCTCAGGTTTGCAATTTTGGGGACATCATCACCCTTTTCTATAATCCTCTTTCCTCATGACATATCCAATCAGTAACTATCTCTTGTTAGTTCTACATACATAATATCTCATATTCATCTCATTTCTATTTATTCTCATTCAAATTGCTATTACTTCATGGATGGATTAGTGAAATCGCCTCCAAATTGGTCCTCTTACCTATATTCTTTCCCTTTTCTAATCTATTGTCAACTGTATAGCTGCCAAATTGATATTCTTAAAGTACCTGGTTGACCACATCATTTTCCTGCTCAGAAAGCTTCAATAATTTCTGTTATGTATAGAACAAAATAAAAACTTATCCTGCCATTTAAGATCCTTCAAAAACTGGCCTCTACCTTGCTTTTTGTTCTATTTGATATTAGTCCACTCATGTACTATACATTTCAGTCAAAATGATTGACCTTCTTATCCCTGCATCCAGCAATATCTCTTGCCTTTGTAAAATACTCTGCCCCTCTTTCTTAGAATTTTCTTCCTTCTAATTTCTGTCTCTTAGAATCCCCAGGTTCATTTACAGCTCAGCTCAGCTACCTCTTATACACTGTCTTTCCAGGTATTAGCATTTCCTCACTGAAATTATTTTGTATTTACACAAGACACAATACTAAGAAAACTGTCCTGCATATAGTATGTACTTAATCTATAATTGTTAATTGATTTGACTTGATTTTTTTGTATATTTTCATTTTGCTTATCTTTAACCACTAGACTATAAGGTCTCTTCTAGCAAAAACTATTTCAATTTTTAAATTTATATCAATAAAATTTAAGATAATTTGGGCCCAGACTTTCTTAACTTTAAGTTTAGAGTATTCACTAAATCATGCTGTTTATATTTAGTAAAAATATGAAAATTTCAAGACATTTCCCAGATATTTGTACTATTTGAAAGGTTTGGGTCAAAGTTAAGTGACCCATTATTATTCAAAATGTTACCCCCTCCTTCCATAGTCAGTTTTAAGGATATGTCATGTGTAGTATAAAAATATATCTCTTGGTAACTTGGTAACCAGGGTATCCAGACATCTGTTCAGTGCAACTTGTTTCTGAAATCCTGGCAACAGAGCCTTTCCCAGACTCAGCCTGTTTCTCCAAAGAAAGCAAAATCTCATCATTTAGCTACCTCCTTTAATGTGCGGTATAGATTTTGGGAGTCATTTAATTTCATCCCCACTTCTTCTCCTTTTTTTTTTATCAGCCTAGAACATGATGATAGATGGGAAAGTTATTCCCTAGTCCTCATACTTGGTAGAATCCGGATGGCATTCTGAGGGAATGAGAATGATTTGTATTGAGTTTGTAATTCAGAGGGAATGTCAATAAGAGGCCAGTATTTACCCTATTAACAATAATCAAAAACATATTTTATTTGGAAAATGTCATATAGCTAAAGAAAGGAAGGGATGGCGGGAGCAAGCATATTTAACACCTACCATATGTTTATACTGGGCTAAACACTTTACAAATATCTGATATGATCCCTCCTCACAAAAACTTTCAAGATTGGTACCATTATTGTCCCCATTTTATAACTGTGGAAACTGATGTAGGCAGGGGTTAAGGGACTTGTTTAAGGTTAAACAATTTTTAAGTATCTGAAGCTAATTCAGACCTTCCAGACTCCAGCTGTCATGCTCTGTCCACTGTGCTACCTAGCTACCTATCCATAGAGTACATTCACTAATTATCTCCTTTGATCCTTATCTCCAGACATTGCCAAACGTTAACACCTGTACTTTGGCCATTCTCCTCACCTGCCTTCCTTAGGGACTTGAACTTTGCAACTGGCACCCTAGATCTCCTGAATGAACTTTCCCCCTATTTTTTCTGAACTAGTACTCCATAGTACTTCACAATGAACTATAAAGTCTTGGAGGGAAAGTTATTGTTCTGCTTGCTTCTATTTGTATCCTCGTGCTTAGTTACCTAAGAAACCTTCTCTGGTTCATGGACAACAATGTATTGGGGAAAATTACATAAGTATATCTTATATTCATTTTACAGGTAAGGAGACAGAATCTCAACAGGTTAAGACTAAATTTGAAAATCATATGACTTGCCTAAGGAAACGTGCCTAGTGAATATTGGAGATGGACCTAAAGTTCTGGCCTTTTTAACTTTCCACTAAACATGCTGTTTCTTTTATTTAAAAAAAACAAACAAACCAAACAAACACAGTTTAGTAGTTGATATGTATTTATTTCCCTTAATCCATTATTGCTTTCTTTTACCACTCTATTCTTTACCTGAAGAGCAAAAGATAATAGATGTAGGTAGTACTAGAAGGCAACTCCAGCTTCATGTAGTCCTATATTAAACACACACACACACACACACACACACACGTGTGTAGTGAGAGACAGAGAGAGAGCGAGAGAGAGAGAGAGAGAGAGCGAGAGAGAGAGAGAGAGAGAGAGAGAGAGAGAGAGAGAGAGAGAGAGATCAAGAGCATCATAGAGGTTATTTACCTATTAAATAGTCTGAAAAGCTATGTAGAAGTCAGTTTTCAAAAATCTTTATATGTGAAGATGAGCATTTATTTTTTCCTATATATGGGATTTATACCCATAGATAAATGATAGATTATATAATCTATATATTCATGTATGTGTAGATTCATATATTTGTATATGTATATATATATATATATATATATACATATATATATATATATATACATATATATATATATATATATATATATATATATATATATATATATATATATATATATATATATATATATATATATATATATATATACATTTATCAATGTATTTTTGTCCTCCATTTTTAAAAAAGGACTTGTGACATCATAATATTGGAACAAATGGTGGATGCTAGTTGACATTTTGACTTTAGAGTGAATTGGATTAAAGTGAGGCAGAGTTACACCAAATCTTCAGCCTCATTCTCTCTCCAGAAGCATCGAATCCCAGTGACAGGACAAAAGTCAAAGTGACTGGTGATGTCCTGGGATACAATGGATAACCTTGGCAACTTTGATGTCTCACCAACAAGTTTCACTGTGCTTACTTCAGCTGTTTTCTACATGGAGTGTTTAAGCAGACCCAGCACTCTGGTGTTAGGGCTGCTGAGAAGTTTTTTGTGTCTGCTAATCCACCTTTGTTGTCCACCTGTCACTCAAATCTCATATGTCATCCCAAGATGCTATAATATGTGCAGAGATCACAAAATAGTAAAATCATCTTGGTAGATGATTAAGTCAGGTGGAGGGTAACTGACAGTCCTCAGACTTGCTGAGTAAGGAGAATGTCTATCCTGAACGTATGAAAGCTTCCCCAGTCTGACTAGATGAGAGCAATTTATTATAAATATTTATTATATAAGGTCAAGTGGTTCAGTGGATAGCATGGAGCCTGGAGTAAGGAAGACTTGAAATCAAGTTTAGCTTCAACTGTGTATTAGCCATGTAAACCTGGGAGATTCACTTAATCTCCTTTTGCCTCAGTTTATTTATCTCTAAAATTAGTATAATAATAATAATAATAATAATAATAATAATAATAATAATAATAATAATAATAATAATATTTACCTCCCAGAATTGTTGTGTCAAAACACATTCAAGTGATATATAAATATCAACTATTATTATATCTTTATTAATCTAGTACTTTAAAATGCTTGCTGATTGATTCATAACACTCACTGCTACTCTCACTTTTGTTAAAGAATAGATGTTATCCCATATATCTTGAGTCACAAAATGTTCCATGTTTCCTTCTAGAGATGCCTGTTTTCTGACACTACCAGTAAGCACTAAACTAAAGGAATGCACAAGGAAATAAAACAGCAGATGGCTAGTATACACTAATTTGTCTGACTTTAGCATTCACTCAGAGCTGAGGATATGAAACTAGAAGGAAGAAGAACAGAAAATTCCTCATCCCTAGAATCCCTAGAATCACAGAGAATTATGGAACTTTAGAACCTGGGAAGGACATTAGAGGTCATCTAATTCATTCAAAGGAGCAAATTTGGGACCAGTGAAGGTGAAATGAATTGGGCAAAGTTAAATAGCTCGTAAGTTAAGGAACTGGGATATCATCTTAAATATTTTCATTCCAAATTCAGCATTTTTTTTCACTGAACTCCACTTCTTTCCTAATGTTAGAAAAAAAAAAACAATGAAGAATTGATACAGATAAGATCAGCCTTGTAAAAATAATAAGAGCTAATATTTCTTTAGGAGTTTATGATTTACAAAACACTTTCCTCAAAGTACAAATATCATCCATTTTTTCAAATGCAAAATATGTGATCCAGAGAAGTAAATTTCACTTGAAATAACTGATCCAAAGCATAGTAAATCTTTGTGTTGGGGTTCCATATATATCTGTTCTTTTTTGTTGCTATCAAGTGCTGGGATTTTAGAAGTATGATTACTATCCCAAATATCTAGGCCAATTGGTCATCTGACCACAGTTCATTAACAATTACTATTCTCAACTGCTATGATGGTACAAAATCATCACTGAGAACTTGAATTTTAAAAATGACACATTTATGCTACCTCTGCCAGAAGATTGTTGTGACAGTCAAATGATGTGTTGTTAAAAGACTTATTTTAATGTTATTACTTTTTTGCTATATGGCAGAATTGTGCTAAGTGATAGGAATATAAATTTAAAAAAATAGCTGCTACTTTCAAGAATCATACATTTTACTTAAGAATATACACATTATAAGGAAGTTGTGACAAAGGAGAAGTATTTTGCTCTGAGAAGTCACAGACATGAATGGAGTCTTAGATCAATCAGTAAATGTGCGCTTTCTAGCAATAATAGTATTGATTTGATTCTTGTTTAAAGAGTAAGATAAGTGGAGGGTGTAAGTGATATGCTACCCTAGAGGAATGTCATAAAGCTTGACAGAGGGCAGCATAGTGACACTAGGGCTAGCTAGACATGAAGAACTGTCACTAATCAGAAGTCCTGTACCCCCAGGCACAATCTTGAGTGTTTGGTCAAAGACCAAGGAATGTACAGAATCATGTAATTTAATGGAAGGAATCTTAGGAGCTATCTAGTCTGACCAAAAGAATCCTTACTATCACAAATTGGACTAGTGGTTGTCCACTTTCTACACAGACTTCCAAGGAGGGGGAAACCTACCATATCTCAAAGCAATCCATTGCTACTTTTTGAATTTGAAGTTAAATTATTAGAAAGTCTTTTATATCATCTTTATTTGGGACCAAATGGAACAGTTCTAACCAGTATTCCACTCTTCTCATCTTGGTTGTTTGGCAATGCATTTGATATTAGTTGACTTGTCCAATATCATACAGCTAGTAAGTACTAAATGTCTGAGGCTGGATTTGAATTTGAGTACTCCTGACTCCAGGGCTGGTACTCTATCTGCTGCACTATTTATTTGCCCTAGCTCTTCTTATATTTGAAAAGAGCTATAATGTACTTTTATTTATACTCTGTGTGTGTGTGTGGGTGTGGACAGACCAACAGACAGAGAGATAAGAGAGAGAGAGAGAAAGTGAGAGAAACAGAGAGAGAGAGAGAGAGAGCGAGAGAGAGAGAGAGAGAGAGAGAGAGAGAGAGAGAGAGAGAGAGAGAGAGAGAGAGAGAGAGAGAGAAATAATGCACTTTTCCAGGATAAAATAATGTTTTAATGAATGCTTACTTGTTTTGAATTCAGTGCCCTTCATAATCCTAGTTACTTTCCTCTAGACATTTTCCAATTTATTAATACTCTTCTTTTAATTCTGGGGTCTAAAAAGTGAGAATAGTACTTGAGATGAGTTCTGAGATATCATTCCCTATTCCTGGAAGTTATGCTCCTCAATTATATCCAAAGATGACATCAGCTTTTTTGGGCTGCCACATGATGATTTTGATTCTTTTAAGTTTGCACTTCTCCAAAATCGTATCTTTATCAGAATAATTCCTACTGTAAACTGGGAAAAAATTTACACCCAAGGCTTCTGATAAAGGCCTCATTTCTAAAATATATAGAGAAATCACTCAAATTTATACTAATACAAGCTATTCTCCAACTGATATATGGTTAAAGGATATGAACATACAATTTTCAGATAAATAAATTGAAACCATTTCTAGTCATATAAAAATGCTCTAAATCATTCTTGATCAGAGAAATGCAAATTAATACAACTCTGAGGTACCTAGAAACCTCTCAGATTGGCTAGGATAAAATAAAAAAATAATGAGGAATGTTGGAGGAGATATGGAAAAATTGGGACACTAATACATTGTTGGTGGAGTTGTGAGCTGATCCAACCATTCTGGAGAGTATCCCCAAAGGACTATCAAATTGTATATACTCTTTGATGCAGCAGCCTTACTACTGGGTCTGTTTTCCAAAGAGATCATAAAGGAGGCAAAGGGACCCATATGTGCAAAAATGTTTTTAGCAGTCCTTTTTTACCCTTCTATCAAAAGGAATTGAAAACTAAACTAATGCCTATCATTTGGAGAATGGCTAAATAAGTTATAGTATAAAAGTGTTATGGAATATTATCATTCTATAAGAAATGATGAACAAGATGATTTTAGAGAGGCCTGGGGAAACTTACATAAACTGATGCTGAGAGAAGTGAGTAGAACCAGAAGAATGTTGTACACAGCAACAAGATTATATGATGATCAATTCTGATAGACATAGCTCTTTTCAACAATGAGAGGATTCAGAACAGTTCCAATGATCTTGTGATGGAGAGAGCCATCTACACCCAGAGAGAGGATTGTGCAGATTGAGTGTGGACCATAACATAGCATTTTCACTCTTTTTTGTTGTTTGCTTGCTTTTTGTTTTCTTTCTCATTTTTCCCTTTTTTGTTCTGATTTTTCTGGTGTTGCATGATAATAATGGAAATTTGTATAGAAGAACTGCTCATGTTGGGAAAAAAATTAGAATACAAGGTTATGCAAGAGTTAATGTTGAAAATTTTCAATGCATGTTTTGAAAATTAAAAAAAACTTTAATTAACAAAACAAAATGAAAGAAAACAACAAAAAAAACCTGTTATTTAACCCTTTCCCCATCTTATGTTTTCGATATCTATTAATAATGTACTTAAAACTTTTTTGCATTGATATTTTGTTCATGTGAATGCATGCAATAAGTCAATATAGTTTATTTGTTGAATTAGCAAGGGTTTTTTTGCATAGAGATTAGCCAGATTTATCTTATGAAAGATAAAAATTTTCTGATATTTAATTCTAATCATGATGATTATTTTTTAATAAGTCCTAAATCTTTGTAGTAATATGTCATATAGTTTCTATTATTCTCATGCACAATCTCCATTGATTAGTAAATCTAGGTTTCTTTATGATAAATCTTATGTTATTTCTATTAAATGATCTAATTATGAGTATCCATTATAAACAATTTAATATTTAATTATTTATTTTCCCTCTATTTCTAGAAACAAATGCACACAATTCAGGAAAAAACACACACACACAACTTTTGTTTGCTGATCATTTGTTGATTGATTTCATTGTAATGCCAATCTTGTATCA
Source organism: Sminthopsis crassicaudata (assembly GCF_048593235.1). Classification (NCBI taxonomy): domain Eukaryota; kingdom Metazoa; phylum Chordata; class Mammalia; order Dasyuromorphia; family Dasyuridae; genus Sminthopsis; species Sminthopsis crassicaudata. Next base: position 340,977,954 of record NC_133617.1, on the reverse strand, counting down.
TAGCCATTTCATAAACTTCATGTGGAGTTAAAACAGTTTTGGTTATCTTCAATAAACCAATATTATATGCCTTTTGTTAGTCTTTACTAATAGTTGGTGACATGATGTCTGCTTTTTAAAATGTTTTTTAATGACCTTTTTAACGTGTTTATCATCTGTAACTAGAACATCAATCAATACCCTTCCTCCTTTTTCACAGACATGTTAACCTTTCTAAAGCTATTTTAGGAGTGTGGGTCCTATGTTTCTATCATATAACTTTTGTACAGGTTTTTGTTACAGTATTTTCCAAGTTTATTATGGTCTATGTAAGACATCAGAAACTGGATTGACATATGTTTTAATTGCTATAAATGCGTTCTTCCTATTAAACTTTGATTTCAGGATGCCCGTAGTTGTTTGACCTATACAGTTACATACTTCTCATTAACAGCTTATGATTAATTCGTTTTACCTGAAGGATATACTTGGTCCATTTGGTTCAGTTTGACTTAAAAATTCAAGCAAGAAACTTTCTATCTGTCATTGTTGGCATATATTAAAAAAATTCATACCTATCAAATCCAAATGACATTTTGATATAGTTGGATAAATATTTTACAAAATGAAAAAAAGGTATTTTTTTTTTTTGAGGCTGGGGTTAAATGACTTGCCCAGGGTCACACAGCTAGGAAGTGTTAAGTGTCTGAGACCAGATTTGAACTTGGGTCCTCCTGAATTCGAGGCTGGTGCTCTATCTACTGTGCCACCTAGATGCCCCGACAAAAGGTATTTAATGTGGGATTTTGTACAACTAGTTAACTCAATATCATTTATGTACATTAAATGAATAACAAAACATTTTGATTAGAGCAGCTAATGAGGAAACCAAATTATTACTCTTTGCAGATGATATGATAGTATACTTAGAGAACCCTAACTGCAAGAAACTACTAGAAAGAAACTACTAGAAACAATTCACAAATAAACAAAATTGCAGGATTCAAAATAAATCCACATAAATTATCAAAAAATTTATATATTACTAACAAAGCCCAACAGTAAGAGATACAAAAAGTAATTTCATTTAAAAAAACTGCCAATAATATAAAATATTTGGGAGTTTACCTGCCAAGGCAAAGTTAGGAACTATATGAACACAAACACAAAATACTTTCCACACAAATAAGTTAGATCCAATCAAATGGAAAAATATCACGTACTCAAGTGTAGGCCAATTATTATATTTGCTTTATAGCTTTGCTAAATAGTCATGGTACATAAAAATTTCTCAGGGAAAATACTCTTCTTTGCTTTACCTTGTTTGCCATTACCATCCTTTTCATGGAATAGAAAATGCATTGGGATTTGAGGGTATTTCTAAATGACAACAATAATATATATGATTATTTCTAACAAGATCAATATATTAAGTAACTAGCACCTATGTTTGAAATTTTTTTAATCCTACAATGTGAGGGTAAAATTGGTTTTTGTTTGGGTTAAGGCATTAAAAAAAGAAGCATTAAGTCAAACATGGAGAATAACAAAGGAAAATTTTATTCATTTCTCATTTGTTCTTGGATTTCTATGGCTATAAGAATTGGGATTCTGTAACTTGAAAAGGGTTGAGATATTAGTGAATAATGGATTCCAGTTGTATGCACCAGAGATGTATCTACTTATAAAGACATAACAAAATAAAATGATCTCAAATCTAAGAAGCAGAGTAAAATTTGGCAAAAAACATTGATTTGCCAGGAAAAAAACAGGGAGGGGCAGAAAATCTCCATCTCTGGAGGTCTTTAAAAATGGAAAAGATGCTTGATTCTTTTTTAAACATATTTTTATTCCTCGCCCCAACTTAAATTTAAAACAATTTTAAACATTTGTTTTTAAAACTTTGAGTTCTGGATTCTCTCCCTTATCCCAACCTCAGATCCCATTAAGAAAGCACATGTAAAGTTATGCAAAACATTTCCATAAAAGTCAGGAAGATGCTTATTTCTTAAGGGTATTTTTGAGGTGTTAAACTTATGCATGGGAAGATCACATACAACTATGAAATTCTTGCCCAGATTCAACTGTAATTAGAAAATCTTTAACAAAGTAAGTAAAAATGAACTAAACAAATATAATGTTAATATAAGTCAATATATAGCTGACAGGAATCTATTCCTACCTGTATTTGGCAACACTGGTTTAGATGTAGTCCACGTTAGAAGGAAATGAAGTAAAAGGATTTTCAAGTCCCCCTAGCCTTGGATTTTTGTGATTACATAAGCTTCCTTGCATAATATAAACAAGAGAAAATGTCACTCTTAGTAACAACTACTAACTATCAGATCAACCCAATAAAATATTAAGTTAATAAATATTTATTGAATGTAATATTCCTTGGCAAATTATTAAAATATCAAAAGTGGTAAAAACTCAAAGAATACATTGTGTTGTATATGAAAATAGTCATATAATCATTTTTGTGCCTCTTCTTGTGTTAATTTACTCCATTTTATCTTCCCTTTCCTCTTCTCCTGGTACAATCCCTTTTCTACCCTTAATATCCTTTTTATATCATCACATTAAAGTCAACTTATACCTACACTACTAAATTTACTCCTTATAAGTGCCCTGAAAATTCTCAAGAATTACATATATCATCTTCCCATGTAGTGATGTGAATGCTTTAACTTTCAAAAAAGATTTTTCCTTTCCCTGTTTACGTTTTTATACTTCTCTTGAGCCTTTCTGTTCAACTCTGGTCTGTTCATCAGAAATGAATGAATATTCCTTATTTCATTGAATGTCCATATTTTTCCCTGAACAAATAATGTTGAATAACATATGTGTATATAAACTTAAGGCAATATGGGTTTTTCAAAAAAATCTTTGAAAATCTTGATGAAGATACCATAATAAAGTGGATTTGTAATCAAAGGACTTGTGTTCAAGACCTGACTGCAATTTAATACCTAAGTCATCTTAGACTTAACCTCACTTGGTCTCTGAAGAGTTTGAAAGGAAACCAAGAAGCTAGAATACATAATCTCTAAGGTGCTTTCCATCTCCAAATCTGTGAGGATGAGAGGAGAGGAGGGATGGAATTTTATATCTTTAAGTGAACTCATTTATCAAAGGAACTGTTTAATGAATCTCTTGTAGTTGAATCTCTTAATAAACACATATTGGCCTTCAAATGTATGGTGAGGAAGCAAGCCTTTGTCTCAGGCCCTGTGCTAGGTAATTTATAAATATTATCTCAGAAAGATTGGTTTTATTATTATTCCCATTTTATGGATGAGAAACCTGAGGTGGAGAGAGGTTATGTAATTTGCTCAGTCATACAATCAGTCAGAGGCAAGCTATGATTTGTGGTCTTCCTGATTCCATTGTGTGTACTCTCTATTTTTTCTAACCTTATCTATTTTTAAAATTGGGGGACTTAATATATAATATTTTCTTAAAGTGGAGCATAACTGTAGAGTTTATAGTGAGTGTTTTGTTATTTTTAAATTGCTGAAAACTCACCTCCATGACCTCTTGTTCAAGTTCTGTCTTTTTCTTTCCCAATAGAGCAATGGTGTTTTGCAATTAAAGCTTATAACATTGGAAATCTTAAATATTTATTACTCTTTAAACCTCCCAGTGCCTTTCTGCTGATGGTACTTTTTTTTAGCCTGCCAAGAGGTTAATTTATCATGAAATTACTCAAGTTGATAAGTTACCTTTACTTTGTGAAGGTGACTATTTAAGCCATTGATGACGATTTTATATGCTGAAACATACCATTTCCAATCCTATAACATCCATTTTAGGTATAAAAAAGAATTACAAAATGGTGAATTCTCAGAATAACTATATATTTGGTAATTAGATGCTCTCACCTTTCAGACTTTTGATTTGGAAAGACGAGTAGCACCCCCTTTTTTCCAGATTGAGAAAATAAATCATTATTAAAGCACTAATAGGGATTGGCCTCTGTCTCTGAAAGGACATTTGGGGCACCAGAGTTCCATTTGAAAAATAACCTCACCAAGTACATAAATGATACACTGGTGGTTTGGAAGCATTTCTAGTTGAGCTATTGAACTCCGAGATAGCATTTTGTGCACTACAGGTCATCCTGGCAAAAATCAAATGCTTATAAACTGTTGGCACTTCTTCAGTCACATTGGGATGACATTTCTATCCTCTCCCAGAGATATAGAAGCAATTTTTAGGACACCTCCTCTTTATTCCTATCCTTCTTCATCTCTGCCTAGGGCTCTTCTTACTTTTTCTTAAAATCTTTCCGCAGACTGATCAAGACTGATCCCCAGACAAGCCCCACTGAAAAGCATTAACTTTATCATCCATTCTGCTAAAACTAAGAATTTTCATTCTTTACCAAAGCTCATAACAAGACTGTTTCCCAAATTCTTCCATATACAACATTTTTAGGTTATCTGAAGAACATTAAATATTTTTGGATAATAAATCATTCTTAGAAAGATTTCTCCTTGGAAAAGGTGACATTTAGCAAAATGTAGGATTGAAACATAGTGAATTTAATATGTATATATATATATATATATATATATGTCTACTAAGTTCCAAGCATGCTAAAAATGAAGATATATATATATATATATATATATATATATATATATATATATATAAATAATTACTGCAATTTTGGAAGCAATGTGCTAAGCATTAAGAATTTGAAGATGGACCAAATAAAACCAAAACCAAAACAAAGCAAAAACAAACAAACAAACAAAAGCAACATGTTCTTGCTTTTAGGAACATGTAAAATGTATAAAACATAAGGCATACTGTAATAATAGTAAAGGAAAGTTTTAAACAAAATACTTGGGGAAAAATTGAGGGAGAATAGGTCAAGTTCAATAGGAGGAAATCAAAGAAGGCTTCATGGAGGTGGCAACATCTAAAAGTAGTGTTTGAAGAAAAAGAAACAAGGATTTCAATGTGTGGAAAAAACAGTCTCCCTTTGAGATAGAGTAGACACCTCTACTTCTCAGAATTCCTGATTTCCTTATAAACTCAACTCATGTATAACAAATCCTTTCTTAATCCCTGTAGTTCGTATATTCTTTTTTCTAAACAAAATACATGTGAGTGTATAAAGTGCACACATGTGTCTCTGTATGTGTACACATTTGCATACACATAGGCATTCATGTAAATGTATACATATGTACCCTGAATGTACTTCTATAAATATTTGTCAGTTCCTCCCTCATTGGAGCAGGGATCATTTTATCCATTCCTTTTTTTTGTCTTTATACACTCAGCATCTAGCACAGTGCCTGATGTACAGCAGGCACTATCGATGATTGTTTAATATTAAAAAAATATATTTATCTCACAAAAAATGCCAATCCTCTAGATAGAAAAAAAAACTGTGATAACAAAATCCATATTAGCAGTCCCATAGACTATTAATTAAAACATAAATGAAATTAAATGATTATAGAAGTTTCAGTGAATAACTTGGGCATGTTACTTAAAGACCTCTTAAGTTTCCAAACAAGGGTCTAGGGAAGGATAAGCTAGAATTCAGTCAGGGACTTGAAAGATGGGGCAGAACATTTTTATGACAAAGTATTATGAAACAGAAAAATCTATTGGATGTGGAATTATATGCCATTCCCACCTCCACCCCAAGATATTTTTAGAATGCATGTTCCCTGAGGGCAGGCACTATGTTTTGCTTTTCATTATACTATAAACTCTTTGAAAGTAAGAGGCTCTTTTCATGGAAAACTCTCATACTTTTAACACATGCAGAAAAAATACTGGATTTAACATGGAAAAGCAGTATTAAAATTCTAGCTACAGTAAATGGCTGCATGATAATGGATGGATCAATTAGCCTGTCAAATATTTTTTTTTTCCTTATCTACAAGATGGATCCAATAATACATATATATATATATATATATATATATATATATATATATATATATATATATATATATATATATATATATATATATATATATATTTAAAACAGGGTTGTAATGTGGAACAAGTTAAGTTCTTTATTACCAAACTGTACAACATACATGTAACATTACAATGTATTAACTATTTTTTAAAATCTTAGTAAAACATTTTCTTTTTTCTATCTATATTGATTTTTCCCTTAAAATGATTTTCTTTCTTCTATTATTTCCTTAGATTTCTTGAATACCAATGGCCAAGAAGTAGAAAAAGGTAAGGAAAACATAGAGCAACAAACACTCACTTGCATTTAAGTCATCATTGCTGTAAACAAGTCATAAGAAGTACTGCTGATGAAAGAAACTGTGAGTCAGAATACAGCACTGTCAGCAGTCATCTCTAAGAACAAACAGTAGCAATGAATTAGCAACTAAAGAAAATTTCAGTGTAAAAATTGTATTTCATCCAAAGATCTTAAAATGTTTAACAGTGCAATTGCTTGAAAATGTCATTTTAAGCATAAAAACAAATTCAACTAGCATGGAACAAGTACTGATGTCTGAACAGTACACATCTTCCTTAATGGGTGATTCCAGTCCCATGTGATTGCTATTGCCCTTACTCTATAATGGTCCCAAAGCAGAGATGACCCTCTCTAAGGATATATTCCTACCCTTCCTTTACAACCCCAATTCAAGTAGGGACTGTCCTCTCTACCCTGTACTGCTCCTCATGTTTCCCAATTTAATTTGTCTTAGGTACAGATACAGGTCTGTGGACTCATGATCTTGTAGTCCATTTGCACCAACTGTAACTTCCATGTTTTCATTTTCTTTTCTTTACCCTGGAAAAGTAAGCTACAGAGAGTCTACCTCCTAATAACTAAATGCTAGTAGCATCTGCCTGCTGCCTGTACTTTAAGGGAACTTGCAGGTCTGTCTGTTTCTCTTACCAATATTTGCTGAGCTTATGGCCAAGTGCAGAGCCCCTCACAATATTCAGAGGCTACCCTCTGAGTAGAGTTGATAAAGTCCTGGCAGGCAGCTCAATTTCCTCTGACTTTTAAGGGAAGGAATAGAGTCTTCCAAGATTTTCCAAAATGTTCTCCCAAACACCATGCTGCTGACCAGTCAGGGGTACCTACCTAGACTGACTGTGTCTGGCATCCCTACAGTTCCCCCACTATCTGCTGGAAACAGGAAATGAGGGCAGATGCTGATATTGCTTCCTCCCTGCTATGTTTAAATATCTCAAAAAGCTTTGCAGGGAATAAAGAAAAAGAGCAGTTTGCTGAACTCCTTTCGGGCATCTGCTGTAGGAGTTTGTTCATGTCTGAGATCCCTGGGAAGTCCTCGAAGTTCAATGTTTTAGGCATAATGAGGCTTCCTCTCAAAAATGATTTTTAATCCTTTTTTTGTTTCTATTGTAAAATAGTTGAACCTTTTCACACGTCTTCCCACAAACCCCTTCCCACTGACTTCTACTTTTAGTATAACCTCAGGTCTAAGTTTCTAATGAGTTCACAAGGTTGGTTTAACTCAGGAACCAGTCTATAAATTCTAAACTCCTCTCCTCCCGATAAGGGCCATTAGAATAAGTTCTGTAGCCCTAGATGACCAGAACTTCAGAAGAGAAATTTCTCCCTAAGTAGGGACTACTTGGGTAGGACTTCCAGATGTAGTTCAGCAACTTCCATTCTGCCTTATCCTTTTGATATCTCTGAGTTTGGAAGGGAAAGATGTGGACAAGAACATAGAAAACGAGCAAACTTTGGTCTATTAAAGTGTTGTATATGTCTCACCTAATTCAGTCTCATATTTTGTGTGTCCTATAACCTAAAATCCCTTGCTATAAGACATTTTACTCACTGGTGAAGATGGATGGCTTGTGAGGGAATAGGAAGAGCTGGAAAGAGTACCAGAGCTTCAGTTCTTAGCTAGACTCTTTGGAGACATTTCAGTGGTTGAGCTACTTTGGACATTTCTGAAGAGAGAAAAACAGAAGAGGTGAAGTTCCCTTCAGATTACTGAAAGAAAAGATTCTGGGAGACATGATGGTTGACTCAAAGACTGAGATTTGAACCAACAATCTTTATTCCAAATCATGTACATTTTTCGTTGCACCATACTCTGAGTGTCAGTTTCCTTCCTGTAAGATTGAAGGATGCCTAAAATTCCCTTTAGCTCTCAAATTCTGAACCTTTTTTTCAGTAATTCAAAGAGAAGAGTAAATAGTTTTGTGGTTGCTTTTTTAAATGAGAAAAAAGATCACTCTCAAGTCTCTATTTTTATAGTATTTCATTGTATCTTAGAATGACCAGGAGCAATGTTCATTTGTCCCAAGAAATTCTGTCTCATTAGAATGGCCAAAGCTTTTAAAGAATCACTTTTGAAGAGACAAAGTTAGAATATATGTTTCTTCAATAAAATGTAAGCTCTCTGAGGGTGAGAACTGTTTTAGTTTTGTCATTATTCTAGTCCCTGGAACATTGCAAGTGTTTAATAAATATTGCCTCATTGACTAATCATTCTGTCCGAATTTCTTGGTACATCTTCTGAATACTCTACTCCTCTATCCCAAGTATAAATGCATTCTGACCATGAACAGTATCTGTGTTTTTGAATAGACTACCGTCACTTAGGTTGCTTTGTGTCTTTTATAATGGAAGAATTGAATGCTTTTATCCCAGGAAATCCCATGACATCATCTTTATGTCTTCTGTATAATGTCAGAGAAACAACATACTTATGGGATTGGATCCTTTTGACTCTCATTTTCCATTGAGACTGGCGCATGAACACCTTTGAGTACTTTCTTTCTAAACCATCATCTTCTGGAGGGACAAAAGCCAAAACCAAAGTTTTCATATGGATACAAAATGGAGCAGTTTCTCATCATGATGGCCCAGTTCACATTGATTAGAACATTTTTGTACAACACAATTAAGTTACACATTTCCTTCTTTGGAAGCAGAAGAAAACAACTATTAAGAGTGGGCTTTTTCTTTAGTTTCTTTCCTTTTTCTTTCCCTCAATAGAGGGAGCTAGAAAGTAACTCAGTTGGATTTCTTACATGGCATTTTGCTGTGGTCGCCAAAGGACATTGCCAGCTTTTCTGTGTGTCACCTTTTCCTCAAGAGAAACAAGTCCACCTCAAAGATTCACTAACTTTTATTTTGCTACAACAAGAGGAAGGAAGATAAGGAGGAGAAGGGAGGAAGGGGGAAGAAGGAAGAAGAAGGAGGAGAACTAAGAGGAAGAGGAGAAAGGAAGAATGAGGAGGAGGGGAGAAGAGAGAAGGGAGAAGGAAAAGCAAGAAGGAAAAAGAAGAAAAAGGAGAAGGGAGGAAAGAGGAGAAAAAGGAGAATGAGGGAAAAGAAAGGAGGATGGAAAAGGAGGTGGGACAAGGAGAAAGGAAAAAGGAGAAGAAAGAAGAGGAGGGGAAAAGAAAAGATAGTGGAAGAGAAATGAGGAAGGAAGAGGAGAAGGAGGAGGATAGAAAAGGAGATATAGGAGAAAGGAATAGGAAGAAGGGAGAGACAGAATAAAGAAAAGGAAAAAGATAGAAAAACAGAAAAAGACAAAATAATCCAGCAGCACCTTTATGAGTCTCTTTCTCTTTCTCAACCCTTGGATTCACTAATTGTTATGCTTAGCAACATTGCTTAACTGGCCTTCCTATTGATCAATCTAATTTTATAAAAATTTCTAGGAGTTGCCATGGTTATATAGTGTTGCTTCTATCCTCTCTCCTCCCAATGCATCTTTCCAGGTCTTTTCACCCTGCTAATGTATGCAACAGGGCCACTGCTGTGAGTGGACACTGCTGACTTTCTGATGAGCTCCTGGCTCCTGGGGTTTGTTTGTCAAATGGTCTCATGCCTTCTGCTTTCTGATTCTTCATGTTGGTCATCTGAGACTCTAGGAAAATGGAGAGAATGAGCCCTGCCAAATCATTATTCCAAGCTGTCATTTTTCCTTAGTATACATCCCCATTCCTTTTCTCTTTCTTAAACCTAAACCCACTTTCCTTCTTAACTTTCTATTCCTTTATGTTTCTACTTCCTTCTCCTCCAGATAGCTCATATTATTTTAATTAGAGTAAGTGATTAAAAAGAGAACCAAACCATGGCTTTCTTTCTATTTTCTAATAGTAACCATCCTGTAAGTTAAAACCATGTATCCTCCCTATCTAGTTTGGACATTGATATTGATGAGATTTATGTGTTTAATTTCCTAAGGCAATTTGAAAATATCAATAAGAATATTGGTTCTTCTAAAACATACTGCTTCAACATGATCCCACAATTCATAAGGTTTTCCTGTTACAGTTTAATTGAAGACAATTCTTTCAATTTCATTAGCATTAGCCCTTAACTGTAATTCATGAAATATTAAAGAAATCTTTTATTCAAGAAGCAACTAATCCAGAGAAAAACAAAATCAAAAACAACAACAACAACAACACACAAACCCAAAAAAAAAAACAAAAACAAAAAAACAGTCCTTTTCATGCTTTCTCAATAAAAGCCATCAGACTATCCATTTTCAAAAAAAGGAGTTAGGGTCCATAATGTTGGAGAGTGGTTCATCAGAGTTATGGGGAAATTTTGGTGATCAGAGCAGCATCTGCTTTATACAAGAAGTCTATAAGTCTACATAGAAGAAAAAAAATCAACATCTTCATTTTCTTAAGAGATATTCTAAAACATGGAACTTCCAGAATATCAGTTGCTGAGGACTGCATTTCCTTCTTTCAAAGTGTGTGTGTGTGTGTGTGTGTGTGTGTGTGTGTGTGTGTGTGTGTGTGTGCTTAAATATCCAAATTTGGATTACCTTTCATAAATCAGACAGGGCACGTTCTCAGAACCCCTAATCCCTTGGATACCCCTGAATTCTTCATTCCTTACTAGGGAAAGTAGTAACTGCATGTTACCTCAGACACCACCAGCTCAATCTGATTTTTTGTTGTTGTCATTCAGTTATTTTCAGTCACATCTGATTCTGTGACTCTATTTGAGATTTTCAAAGCAGAGATACTGGAATGGTTTGCCATTTCATTCTCCATCTCATTTGACAGATGAGAAAAGTGACTTGCTCAGGGTCGCCCAGCTAGCAAATGTCTGAGATCAGATTTAAACCCAGAAAGAGGAGGCTTCCTGATTCCAGGCCCATTAAGCTATCCACTGTGCTACCTGACTATTCTGATTCTTAGGTGGGACTATGCATACCAGCTAAATTATGCTAACTACAATGCTGGATGTATGGCACATTGATGGCTGAAAAAGGTAATTCTCTGGCCTTCTAAGGAAAACAACTTGCATTTTCTTTGAGAGCTACTCTGAGATTTTATTGCCTAAATAATCTCTGTTACCAACCTGGATCTGTGAGTATGGCTGAGTACAGTGCAAAGATAAGAGATGAATGAATGTATAAAATGCTATTTCGTATATGGCATGAGCTGCAAAATGATTGGTTCATCTCAATTTACTTTGTATAGTAAACAGTTCATAAAACCAATATTCTGCTGGTGCTTTATGATTAACTATAGAATAATAATTATCATCATCATAACTGTCGTTGGTATAGCATTTTGAGGTTTACAAAATACATTACATACACTTTGTGATTCAAGTCTCCCAATTATCATTTGAGACAGAAAATGCAGATATTCTTATCCTCATTCTGTAGATTAGAAAACAGACTTAGATGAACTAAGGAACTAGTCCCTGTTCAAACTGCTAACATGTGATGGAGGTAGAATTTTAACTGGCATTTTTTTTCCCTTCAGACTCCACATTTATCAGAACATTGTCTTTCAAAATTACTGGCATCTGGATTTCAGAATAAAAAAAAATTGCATGTGACCCAAGGCCAATAGAAAGATGCATAGTGAATACAAGTAGGTTATGTCATGTTACCAAGTTAAATTTCAGTTACAAAATGGTATAAAACAAATTAACCTCTTTATTGCAATGTAGTATGAGAAATATTGCAGAGCCCACCTGCTTCACTGATATTGATAAAATACTGAAAGAATTGGATGAAGACATCTATCTCTTTGTTGTTTAGATCACATTCAGGCAATTTATGGAAAAATGTGGACAGAATAGCCCAGGATGAGAAGGTGCAGTATCCAAATGGATCTATTACAGATAAAGTCCTAATTCAGGCCTCTATCATCTATTCTCTGGACTATTATAATAATCTTCTAATTGATATCGTCATATCTGGCTTCAACTCCAAGTTCCAAATTTATCTTCCTTAAGAGATTTGACAGTGAGAATTCAGTAAATATTTTCTTAAATTTGAGTTCAAGTCTTGAAATATGGACTAATCATCTCCCATTTTCATATTCCATCCCTTTCTAATCAATTGACAGATCTACTTTAATGATATCTGTCCTGCTTAGCCCTTTTCATGTTATTTAGCTCTCAACCTTGTTCTTAGACATTCTAAAATTGCATTACACTGACCTATATGCAAGTCATATTATTTTCAAGACTATAAACTTCCTGCAGATTGGTATTGTGCCACTTTTAAATTTCATTTACCCAGAACCTAACACAGTGTCTTAGGCAAAATAGGCCTTTAATTAATGTTGGATTCAATTGAATGTAATGTGCTTTGATGATAATATAATTCAAAAACCAAAGAACACTTTGAAAGATTTTCCATTTCTCTAGTTTTTTTTTTTATTTTATGAAATATAATAAGAATTTTCATAACATTATTCATAATATAATAAAAAGATGATTGTACTGGAAAGTACAAATCTATTATGTACAACTTGCTGTTCCTTTTAAATACATAATAAAATTATCATGTAAGTTTTTTGTTCCTTTTTTTTCCTCCTCAACCTCCAGCTCTCTGTTTTACGTTCCCACCCAGAAACTACACTAGATAATACTATATAATATGGTGTACCAATCATCATTGGTAAAACTTGAAAAAGCAAGTCTTTTTTTTTTTCCCTAGAGAAACTGCATTTTTTGTTATATGCCCCTCCCTACAGAGCATAAGTAGCATGTTGGAGCTTTCCTGTATTGGAAGGAGGCACAGTTGTTCTTTTATCAATCAATCTACCAAAATATTTATTATACTTCTACTATAAGGTTAGTGTTGAGTGAGACATAGACAACAAAAAAAGGGAGGGTGGAAGGAGAGAAGGAGGGAAGGGAGACAGAGGGAGAGAGAGAGAAGGAGAACAATTAAAAGAGATTGCAAAGGGAATGCACAGAATGAAAATTAAGCACAATGACTTTTCATGGTATTTGCTGCTTCTGCTAACTTCATGCCAAGTCAGGTCTGTTCCTCCAGTACCTTGTCTTCATTTTTGTGGGGGAGGCCACAAAGAAAATGTTATTTATATTCAATTGGATCCATACCTGTATATAACCAATAGGCTGAAATATATCTACTCAAATCCTGCAGGTCTTTTTTCTTCTCCTGGGGGACTTTACTCAAGCAGTTTCATTTGGGGATGTTCACGTGGACTATTTGTATCTGACTTGTGGGTAGAGCATTCTGAGCTTGAAGTGGTTTGATCAGCTACTGTCAGATACACTGTTATGTGACTCTAATTTAGGGATATCATCTTGTTCTTCTTTGAGAATGAAAGACATCAATCAACCAACCCCTCATTGGGAAGATAGTCATTCTCAACCCTAACTAGGTCCATTAATATAATTATTTTTATTTTTATCATTATTTTTTTGTATTCATTGTTGTATTCATTTGTATTCATTTTTCCAAATTATCCCCCCCTCCCTCTACTCCCTCCCCCCGATGACAGGCAATCCCATACATTTTACATGTGTTACAATATAGCCTAGATACAATACATGTGTGTAAATACCATTTTCTTGTGGCACAATAAGCATTAGATTCCGAAGATACATGTAACCTGGGCAGACAGATATTAGTGCTAACAATTTACATTCACTTCCCAGTGTTTCTTCTCTGGGTGTAGCTACCTCTGTCCATCATTGATCAACTGGGAGTGAGTTGGCTCTTCTTTATGTTGAAGATTTCCACTTCCATCAGAATATATCCTCATACAGTATTGTTGTTGAAGTGTACAGCGATCTTCTGGTTCTGCTCATTTCACTCAGCATCAGTTGATGTAAGTCTCTCCAAACCTCTCTGTATTCCTCCTGCTGGTCATTTCTTACGGAGCAATAATATTCCATAACCTTCATATACCATAATTTACCCAACCATTCTCCAACTGATGGACATCCATTCATCTTCCAGTTTCTAGCTACAACAAAAAGAGCTGCCACAAACATTTTGGCACATACAGGTCTCTTTCCGCTCTTTAGTATTTCTTTGGGATATAAGCCCAGTAGTAGTACTGCTGGGTCCAAGGGTAACCACAGTTTGATAACTTTTTGGGCATAGTTCCAAATTGCTCTCCAGAATGGCTGGATTCTTTCACAACTCCACCAGCAATGTATTAGTGTCCCAGTTTTCCCACACCCCCTCCAACATTCATCATTATTTGTTCCTTAATATAATTATTTTTAATGGGCATAATACCTATTATTTAGATACTTGGTTATTTGGAAAATACCAATTACTATTTTAAAATCTAAAAAAGACATGATGAAATACCTCAGTTTCCCTGCATTAGTTTCCTTGACTTCTGCTCAACCACCTTATTGACTCCCAACTTATCAGAATTATGGTCCTTCCTGAAATTATGACTTATTAAATGTTTCTATCCCCTTTGCTTTTATTTCCCTAATAGTTGTTGCCCTATAAAAGTCTCTGGAATTATTTGCTGGGTGCTGAGTGCTTTGAGACAAGAGTCCCAGCCAGCCAGCCTAGCAATCTAAGCTCTCCACTATTAAATTATTAAAAACCTAATTTCTGTCTTGCCTCAGTTTCTCTGACATTGCAATGAAAGAATTATATGCAGCCTCTGGCTTCAAAGAGCTTATAGTCTAAATGATGTGACAATATTGACATACTTAAATAAATAATACCTAAGTATAGATAGTAACTAAGTAAATAATAAATACTATTATCGATAGCATATGATTAAGTATCCCCATAAATAAGTGTGCAGAGGAAGAAGTAGCTCATATTGGCCAGACCAATCAGAGAAGACTTCGTGAATGAAGTAAACCTTGAGCTCAGCCTTAAAGGATGGTTGAGATTTAAATATGTGCAGAGAAATGGAGAGTAAACAGCATAGAATAAGCACAATGTGGCGTTTAGTGGAAATGCTTGCCTCAAGCAGTGATGACTTTGGAAAAGCAGGCTGGGGTTTGATTGTAAAATGCCCTCAATGAAAAGATGAGTAATACTGTAAGAACAAACATAAGCCATTCCAACTCCAAAGATCCTAAAGAACAACCTGAGAATTTCTTTTTATATCTAACTTAGATCTCTAGTTAAACCATTCTCTTTCTATTGATCTTTGAATGCAATTGTGTTTCCTCTTTGCTCACTGGGGCCATTTCATTTGCCTAATTGCTACAGGATTAAATGTATAGTTATTCCTCTCCCATTATTTTCTTAATCAGAGGGAAAGACAATTTAAGAATACATAGAGATTAGGATCTCTTCCCTTATAACTTTACTTAAAATGGAAAAAGGAGGAAGAAATAATTTGCAGTTTCATTAAACAGGTAATATGATGTCAATTATTAAATAAGAGATGAAATCTGTATTGTTACATTCTGTGGGGGACAGTTTTCCCCTTCCTGTTCTTAAAGGTATCAGAACACATAGTCATAACCATTTCTCCACTATGGATGATGAATCATTGTCGCCTACATTAAATTCTACTGAACAGAGTTCACTTTGCTCCTGAATCAGTGAAATCCTACCATTGTAGCATAATTAGGGAACTTGACTAAGTGTTTATTAAAAGGTAAGCTGCATACTTGACTCAGACAGTTGGGCTAGGCATCTCACATCTGATTATGAGAATGGATATTTAAAACTGTGTACCTGATCCCTAAAAAGGCTTGGCTACTAAAATGGGAAAAAAGAGGTTGGGAGCTGAGTAGAAATCTTAATAGAACTCTGCTTTCCTACTCAGTTAGACAAGCGGCAAAGACTTAGTGAAATAGGAACAAAATTAATAAATTCATGGAATTCTCCAAGGTTGAAGGTTGTTGTTTTTTGTTTTTTGTTTTTTAATTTCTCACCTAGGTTTTTCACAGAAAATTCAGTTCATGTTCTACATACAGTTTAATGGAAATGTAGAGGAGCAGAAGTCAGTGAACTGTAGCTTTATTCTATTGCAGGACTGGGTTGTTTACAACCAGTACTTTGAATACAAAAAGAGTTTGGTTTGGGTGAATAGGTAACAGGTACAGGAAATGGTGTAGGCCCAGGAGTTACTGATTTTGCAAATATGCAAAAGAATAGACTCTCAAAGTTGGGTTCCAAAGGTTTGCTTTATTCTTTCCCCAAGTAATTCAATTCCTTCTTTCTTAGGACAAGTGAATTGATATATTTACTGCCTTAATAAGTTAATTCCATTTTTTCTTCAATAATCAGTTGTATGTACAATTATTTTCCACTTTTTACAAATGAAGAAACAGAGGCACAGGTTAATTGCCTTGCCATAGTTCTCACGCTCAGAGATATGAATTGAGTCCCTGTATTCTAACTGATATGACACCATAACAAATAGCCATTAACCATATAGAACTATTTATTTGTTTGTTTATATATATGTAAATTCACTTATTTATCAATGTTTTCACTTGCCTACTTTGATAATGCCCTCTGTTAATTGCTGAAAGATATAGAAAGACAAATAAGCACCAGATTCTGCTATTAAAAAACTTGCATTATAATAGGAGAGCTAAAATGTATGTATAGTTTTATTGATACAGAACATAATTTAGTAAATATAAAACAGGAATGTGAAGTAATATCGAATCAGATAAATGACAAGAAACTTTCAGGAGGATCAAAGAAAACTTTTTAGAGGAGATGGCATACAGAAGCAGTCTTAGATAAACATTAGTATCTGTTTTTATTGTATCCAAAGTTTTTAAAATTTTTATTTTTTAAAAATTTATTAACAGTCTTTAAAAAATTAAGTTCCAAATTCTTTTTTCCCCTTCCCTACCAACAAAAGACAAACAATAAGATACCAATTATACATGCAAAATCATGCAAAACATATCTTCATACTAGCTATGCCGGAAAAAAAAAAGTGAAAAAAAGTAAAATGCAAAAAAGTTTCAAATTGCTATCAGAATTCATCAATTCTCTCCCTGGAGGTAAAGAGCATTTTTCATCATGAATCCTCTTGGACCATCATATTGATTAGAGTCACTAAGTCTTTCATAGTTGATCATCATTACAATATTGATGTCATTGTGTACAGTGTTCTTTTTGTACTCACTTCACTTTATATCAGTTCACATTAGTCTTCCCAGATTTTTCTGAACTCATTCTGCTCAGTATTTCTTATAGCATAATAGTAATTCTATTAGTTCCATTTACTGCAACTTATCTAGTCATTCCCCAATTGATGGGTGTCTCTTCACGTTTTGATTGTTTGTCTCCACAAAAAAGAGCTACTATGGATATTTTTGTTTATATAGATCCATTTTCCTTCTTTTTGATCTCTTTGGGATAAAGACCCAATAATATTGCTGAAACAAAACAAAACAAAACAAAACACTGAAACATAGTTTTATTGCCTTTTGGGCATAGTTCCAAATTGTTCTTGGGAATTGTTAGACTACTATTCAATCACTAGAGTTCTCTTTCTAGGGTTTGCTAATGATACTATGATATCATCTCCAAAGACTTGTTTTATTTTCTCATTGATTATTCTTATTCCTTCCATTTCTTTTACTTGTCTTACTACTATAGGTAGCATTTCTCATACAATATTGAATAATATTAGTGATAATGGATATACTGGCTTTATACTTAAATCTTATTGGCAAAGTTTCACTAGTTTATATACTAGTTTATTATAACATTTATTATAAAACTGGTTTATATAGTTTATTATAAATAATTGTTGCTCTTCGTTTTAGATAGCTTCTACTTATCATTTTGAGAAAGTCTCCATTTAAACCTATGCTTTCTATTTTTTAAAAACAGGAATAATTGCTTTATTCTGCCTTTTTTCTTTTAGCTGAAGCAAATGGATTCTTTTGCAGACCCTGATTTGAACTCTATGTGTTTCTTTCTGTTTCCCAAGTGTGTTTCTTGTAAATAAGATATGGTTGGATTCTGGTTTCTAATCCATTTGCTTATCTACTTCTGTTTTATGGGTGAGTTCATCCCATATTTATTCACAGTTAACTGTGAATTTCACTCTTCCCAGAAACCATAGTAGATTTTTATGGTAAGGTTCTTTTTGTTATTACTTGGTCATTTTTTTTTTCTAGCACATTTCTTCACTTTCAACTTTATGGTAAAGTTTGGCTCTGTTCACAGAATGGAAAGGGAGTTAGGTGGAAGACTAACATTTTAGTATTTCCATTTTCAGAACTAATTTTGGGGATTTGAAAGATTTTAGTGCTTCCAAGGGAGTGTGCAAAGAGGAGAGATGTAATCACTGCTGTTCTGATCTGTGCTCTTGTTCTTATCCAGGAAGGGCCCTTATTCCCTTGTGACTGCAGGATGTACAGCTTCTCAGAGTTTTTGTTCCCTTGTGACTGAAAATATTACTGTCCCTCAGGAATAAACTGTACCCAATAAAGAAGTCCTTTCATTAGGAGAGGATTTTAAATCTTATCTATAATTTCTCTTTTGTGTCTCTGAGCATTTACTGAGTTTGCAGGTAAATTCTCTAGTCTTGTTCAACTGTGCAATTTATTCATTCATTTATGAATCTAGCAGAGTCCACCTTTGCTCAAGTAGCCCTAGGTACTGCTATTCCTCCCCAATAGTACAAGTATTGTAATACCAGAGAAATTGAGGCAAGAAAGAGATTAGGGTTTTTAATATTTGAATAGTGGAGAGCTTTGACTAATTGGCTGGATGGGACTCTTGTGTCAAAGCACCCAGCATCTAATAAGTAACTCCAGAGACTCTTATAGGGCTCCACCTATCAGGAAAACAAAGGCAAGATAGGGAGAACCATTTAGTAAGACATAATTTTTGCAAGGACCATAAGTTCTGATAAGTTGGGAGTGAAGAAGGTGGTCAAGCAGGAAACAGGAAGTCTGAGACCAGAAAGATAGAGGGTGTCATCCAGGTATTTGAGATAAATCATCTGGAGTTTTATGATTATTTGAAATGCTAGAGTGGCCAGAGTTCCACAGCCCTGATTTTCTCAGTCCTAATGGCCAGGAAGGGGGGGCATAGCATACTAACTCAGGGAAACTGAGATATTATGATTCAGGAAAACTAATTCAGGAAAACTGAGGCATTTTAGTATTTGATATTTTCCCCTATTTTATCTTGAAGAATGTAGTAATTACCACCCTTTAATCAAGGGAGAATGCCTTCCTAGAACTTTGCCTAGCTAGTGCTGTGAAAATTCCATTATACATCTTTTTTGAGGGCTAAATTAATGCACTGGAGCAATGCAAAATAGTGTTCTCTGCAGGGGGGGGGGACTTATTTGACCTTGAGAAGAGGGGGAAATGTGCCAGATCCATTTCATCCTTAAATTGCTGCCATATTGACTTGCAGTCCAACTTAAGCAGGTCATTATCCTCCCTGGGTGAGAAAATTAATCTCCATTTTTAACATGGTATAAGACTATGAGTATTAATTCATGCTCTTTTAGTTGAGTAGATATAAATTGTAACTTAGCACAGAGAAATCAATGTAGGTATTATTGAGATAGTGAGGTCAGGAAGTAGTTCTTCACTCCTTTTGGGGAAGAGAAAAATCCAGTAGAATAGGAAAGGCATCCTAGTTACACTGGAGGAGATAATAGGTATGAAACAAGTGTCCCTTGAAAATAAGGCTGAACAACCTAAAACTTTAGTGAAAAGCAGAATGTCACACACACACACACACACACAACATAATGAGAGTTATATAACCCTACTAAATTTGTGCCCTAAGGACTCAGGGTCAACTTTTGGATCTTCTCATCACACAGATTAAGGTAATATGACTCCCAATAAGTCCCTCTACTTACCACCAAATGGTGACATTTGGTGAAGTCATGGGATTTGCTTTTTTTTTTTTTCCACCTGAGTCTTCAGTCATTGAAACAGATATAAGAGGTTGTCTAGAGTGGAAAAAAACAGATCACAGACCCCCAAAAGAAGAGTATGAAGAATCATTAAAGGGAGAGTGAGAGTGAGGGGGGGAAGGGAAAAATGGGAGAGGGAGAAATGGAAAGGGAGAGAAGAGACCCATCTTTCCAAAGGAAGGAAGAAAGAAAAGAAACAAGTATATATTAAGTTCTTATTGATCCTCACAGTAATATTGTAGGTGCTATTATTACTCCAATTTACAGTTGAGAAAACTGAGACATAGAAATTAAATAACTTGCATAGAGTCACAAAGCTTATAAATATATGAGGCTAGATCTGAAATTAGGTATCAATAACCAGGCCCAAGGCTGGTTTTACCACTTAGCTGCCTCATGGAAGGGGAAATTCTATTAAGTCTATAGGGAGAGAAGTTTAAAATTCTGAACATGTTGGAAGGCTGATTTATTCCTACATTTCCACTTTCCAAAGTTCATTCTCTCTCCACATGTCTCTCCCCAAAGAAGGTCTGGAGTCATGTGTGTCTATTCTCAGGAAGCAAGGAAAAGATCATTTTTCTCTCATACTCTCATGTCAATTACCTTTCCCAAAAATATATGACATAAAATAATCATTCCCTTCCCCTCATGCAAAATTTTATGCAAGTATTCCAGGTTTGAATTGAAAAATACAGATAGATAGATATGTAAGTGGGTAAGTAGATAAGATAGATAAATAGATAATTTATGTAACATTGTGTGTCAGAAATTCTGTTAAATTCTAGAAATACTAAAGCAATAAAGACAATCCTTGCCTTTAAAGAGCTTGCAATAGTTGAGGAGGAGAAGGATTTGGAGAGAATTAAATATAAATAAAGTGAAGCATGTCTGATTTCTTTTCTGAAATGCTGGTCCCAGGAAGGGAGTCTCTAAAGAGGAGATCATGAATGTATAGTCTAACAGCTAAATAAAATATAGAAAGAAGAGTTGAAAGCCTGAAACAATTGTGGATCTATATATGGTCACTAGGGTCTCTGAAATTTTAGTACTTTGAGTTTCATAAATTAGAAGAGTTAATTGAATATTTTTTCTCCAAGGTTATGTGAATAAGACAGTTTGAATATTTGTCAATTTAATATAACTGATTTTAATTTATTTTAAGCTTCCATTTTGTGATTAGGTTGTTTTGAATAAATTGTTTTTCAGTAATAAGATAAGCACTTGTGTGGTATGATTAAAAAATATGTTCTTAAACAATGGACAAGTATATATGGAACCTCTGATAGGAAAGGCATTAACAGAAAAATTATGAATAGCTTTATCTACAGTTTATGAAATAAACTACCAATCAAATTATCAAATTGCTACTCATAGTAGCAATATACAAAAACTCCAGAGGCCCAGGTAATCAATCTGCTTGTAGGTTGTGACTTAAACTGTATCCTTCACACTTCAGAGTGTATTTTATGGGAGATTCTTACCAGATAATCAACTTGGAGGAAGACACATGTCCTCTAATGGAACAGAGAGAGAACTTTGTCATGAGTCCAATAGGAAAGAAGCTTACTGCAACCGTTAAGACACATATGAGAGGTTTATTGTTAGAATATGTTTTGTATTGCTTATATGTATTGGTAAATAAAATTGCATTGTATGGATTGAGAATGTAAGCCTAATTAATGTTGCTGTCACATTAGTTAATCTAGGTGACAGTAAGTCAGCTAAAAGTATGCTTTGTGTGTCACAGGGAAGCTACCACCTGGATGATCTGAAGTTTCTTAAATCCTTCTTGGGAAGGATTTGATGGGGTCACGGCATTGCCTGTATACATCATTACTGATTGTTTCTTAGCTGATGCTCAATCGAGGAAGATACCCTTAGTATAAACTAATAGTCTCTCCTAAGCTGGGAACACAACCATGGTTTCCAATAGGCTTCAACTTGAATCTAAAAATTATTTCTTCTAGACTAGCTGTTGGGACTACCTCTCAAATGGGGTGAAAAAGTTGCTTCCATATTGCTCAAGGACAAGTACGAAGGACTCACTAAAGAAAATGCTATCCATAAATTTCATAAAGAACTGATAGATTCAGAATGCAGATTGAAGCATTTTTAAACTATTCTTTCTTATACTTTTTTTTCTTTCTTATCTGTTTCTTCATTCACAACTATGATTAATATGGAAGTATGTTTTATGTGATAATGCATGTATGAACTATATCAAACAGCTTGTCATTCTTAGAAGAGGGGAGAGGAGAGAGAAAAATTTGGAACTCAAAATCTTATAAAAATGAATGCTAATTTTTTGATGAAATAAACAAAAAGAATTAAAATATTCAGGTGAAAAGTGAAATAAAATCATAACAGAAACAAATAAACAAAAAGGTGCTTCCTATGGCTTTGCTAGAGGAAAGATTTGAGCAAATAAAATACTCTGGAATGAATATTAAGAATGTCACACAATAACCAGTTCAATGTATTTGTTCGACAAAAGGTCTGCAGTGAGATTTTATGCTCATCAGCAGCTACTGGTCTGATTTTGAATTAAGTCCCCAAAACCATATCCCACCCCTTATCTAGCATCTTTTCATTTAACTTCTTAAAAAGTAGCATTTTGAAAAATGAAATTAATGACAAAATATTAAATATCTTGATTAGCAGGTTTACAGAATTAAAAAAAATCTAGATGAAGGATCGGTTACATCCCAGACTAGGCTCCCCTGTTATGGGATTTTCACACTCTTCTAAGGACTAAGGGAAAAAAACATGTTCATGAATTTTAAGAACATTTTTTTTCAACTGGGTCCTGTGAAAATCTATTTCATTTTGGAATATATTTTGCTATTCATTTTTATGTTGGGTGTGCCTGATGTTCTGGAAGTTTTCAAATTTAAATGATACAATCTTGTAAAACTTTCTAGCTTTTTCATAATACTTACTTCACAAAATCACATAATTTGAATTTTGAAGAAAAGACTTCAGAAACAAGACATCAGATCCAAACATAATTGGCAACTAAAATCCCCTTTCTGACAGCATTGATTAAGTGGGCCCTCCAGCCTCTGTTTGGAGACATCAGTAAAAGGAAATGCCTTCTCCTGGGCAACCCATTTCACTTTCAAAGGGTTAAAATTGTGGGTTTTTTTTCTTTCTTTTTATTTTATTAAAGCTTTTTTATTTTAAAAACATATGCATGGATAGTTTTTCAATATTGACCCTTGTAAAACCTTGTGTGCCAAATTTCCCCCCCTTATCCCCCACCCCCTCCTCTAGATAATAAGGAATCCAATATATATTAAGCATGTGCAATTCTTCTATACATATTTCTACAATTATTGTGCTACACAAGAACAATCAGATCCAAAAGGCAAAAAAAGAGAAAGAAAGCAAAATGCAAGCAAACAACAACAGAGTGAAATGCTATGTTGTGATCCATGCTCAGTTCCCACAGTCCTCTCTCTGGGTGCACATGAGTCTCTTCATCACAAGACCTTGGGAACTGGTCTGGATCATCTCATTGTTGAAAGAGCCACATCCATCTGAACTGATCTTGTTGTTGCCAAGTACAATGATCTCTTGGTTCTGCTCATTTCATTTAATATTAGTTCATGATGCTTTTAAATGCCATTAGTTTACAGTGTGAAAGTTTATAATCATACTGAAGTCTCTCTAGGTCTCTCTAAAATCCTTTTGTTGATTGTTTTTTATAGATCAATAATATTCCATAGCATTTCATATACCATAACTTATTCAGCCATTTCTAACTGATGGGCATCCAGTTTCTTGCCACTCCAAAAAAAGGGCTCCTACAAATATTTCTGTACATGTTGGTCCCTTTACCTTTTTTATGATCTATTTTGGTTATAAGCCCAGCAGAAACACTGCTGGATTAAACTTTATGCACAGTTTGATAGCCCTTTGGGCATAGCTGCAAATTATTCTCCTGAATGGTCAGATAAGTTCACAACTCCAACAATGCATTAGTGTCCCAATTTTCCCACATCCCCTCCAAT
This sequence comes from Sminthopsis crassicaudata, assembly GCF_048593235.1. Taxonomy (NCBI): domain Eukaryota; kingdom Metazoa; phylum Chordata; class Mammalia; order Dasyuromorphia; family Dasyuridae; genus Sminthopsis; species Sminthopsis crassicaudata. Next base: position 340,953,868 of record NC_133617.1, on the reverse strand, counting down.
ATTCATCATTATTTTTTCCTGTCATGTTAGCCAATCTTAGAGGTGTGTAGTGGTACTTCAGAGTTTTCTGAATTTGCATTTCTCTGATCAATTGTGATTTAGAGCACCTTTTCATATGACTAGAAATGGTTTCAATTACTTCGTCTGAAAATTATGTGTTAATATCTTTTGACTATCAATCAGAGAATGGCTTGAATTCTTATAAATTTGAGTAAAATATTTATATATTTTAGAAAATAGCCCTTTGTCAGAACAAAGGGTTCAAATTGTTGAAAAAATTTCCTCTACATTAAGCTTAACACTCTCTCAAATGTTTACCTGATGCTATTAGTTCAACCTAGTTTAAGTAAAACAACCCTTTTTTTTTCCAAATTTAATATTGTTGGCTAGATGTTTCAGTCATTTCCAACTTCTGTGAACTTATTTGGGGTTTTATTGGCAAGAGTGGTTTGACATTTCTTTTTCCTGCTCATTTTACAGATGAGGAAAGTGAGACAAACAAGATTAATTGACTTGCTAAAGGTCACACAGAAAGTAAGTGTTTGGGGCTGGATTCAAAATTAGGTCTTCTTGACTTGAGATCTGGTGTTTTATCTACCATATTACTTAGATGCCAAATAATAGCCTTCACATATTTGAAGACTATGATCATATCTCCTTCCACAATCTTTAATAAAGAATAAATATCTACAATTCTTTCCTCATATGCAATACTCATGGTATAATGAAACTTATTAGAATTACTATATCATTCTAAGCATTTTACATCCTGACACTGTCCAATAACCTTTCCTCCGCAATTTATGTTCTTTGCAGTTTTGAAAGATACCAATTCATCCAAGTCATTATTTAAAATATTTTTAGCACAGGCCAAAAATGGATCTTTTGGGAATTCCACTGTAGATCTCCCTCCAAGTTGATCCTATCCTACTGATGAGAATTAGTTAAGAAGTATCTAAATGAAATTAGGTTTAATTGAGGTCTAGTGACAGTTTCAGGGTACAGTGAGTCAAATAGAGCTCCCCTACAACTCCTTTGGATTTGGCACAAACATATGGAGTTAAATGAGGTCTAGTAACGGTGCAAGAGTCCTTTGTAAAGGAATTTACAGACATGAAAACCAAAACTGATAAAAGAGGTTTATTATGGGTTTTGGAGGTAAAGTTAAAAGGTAGAAAGATACCAGAGCCAGGGTTGGTTCTGATGGGCAGAAATCCTTGACATGACCAGCGAAAGGATGCCATGTTTGGGATCTCTGCAAAGAGTGGACACCAGTTTTGCCCTTTTTATACTAGGGGGGCTTTTGATAATCTGAAGGGGCTCTTGGGTGGAGTCCCAAGTTGGCTTCTGGCTTGAGCTTCAGCCAGAGTTAGAATTTGAATAGAATTCAATGGGTTTTTAGATAATGAGGAAACTATTTATGCTAGGGGTGGAGGTTGGGAAACCTGAGCAGATCATTAGAATGGGGGCTGGGACAGCCCAAGTTGGCTCACATCCCATGGGGGCTGGGAGAGCCTGGATATCTCCCATTGGAATTCAAAATGGTGCTTTTGACCAGGATTTGTGAATCAAAGGTCTTAACTTCTTCAGCCATGGGGGGTTAGGAATCAGAAAGGAATCTTAAAGGGGCCACAGCCCACATCACTACTAATGACCACTCCTTGGATTGTTCATCCAATCAGATTAGGATGTACAGCTAGCTCACATCTTTCCAACTTGCCCACAAAGATAATTGCTGAAATCTACAGCATTCACTCTGATTATCTAGTTATCTCTAAGAGAATGAGATTAGTTTGGTATGTTCTGCTCTTGATAAAGTAATATTGGCTTTTAGTAATTATGATTTCCCTTTAAAATATTCCCTTTAATAATATATTCTAGCATTTCCCAGAATCAGAAGTCAAATCCACTAGTTTAGAGTGAAGTTTTAATCATACATTAGTAGTTCTAACATTTTAGACTCACAGCTGTAGTATACTGAGTAATTATTTATTGTGTTCATCCTAACAGAAATGGAATATAAAATTTTCAGCTGATAAACCAAAAATATTCAATAATCTATTTACAAGTAAAGTTGCTTATATCTTGAATATATACTGAATTCCCTTGCTCTTTTGTATTCAATTGTTTAATAATGTATTTGTTTTTAATTCATGTTAATGTAGCCCTATGAAGTAGTTGAAGGAAGTAACATCATCAAAGAGAAACACTAAGGAATAACATGTGAAAAGAAATAAAACTGTAAAGGATTTTCAATGACTGATTCACCTTCCCATTCCCAGAATTAGCCACGCCAAAAAGTTCTATGAGCATTCTTCCTCACATTCCCTTTATAAGTTGTTCTCCTCTGCCATATTGAAACAGACCATTTTCTGATAATATTCCTTTGAGTTTTTAATATTATCTTCAGTGACTTGTTACTTTTTTGCAGCTTTTAAAACTAGTTCATTCTTCTAATTACAGTGGAAATTCCAATTTCAGTGGAAAAATTTCTACTTTTTTGTCTATTCTGGGTCCCTTTATCCCCCTCAATATACATGCTCTAAGAGAAGTCATCCATTTCTATGCATTTTATGTGACCAAATTCTATATATACTTTGGATCAGTAACTAGTATTAAATGTATTTTTCCACTTCTTTATATGCTTGGGAAAATGATATAATAGTAATGTATCAAAACAGAAGATTATTTTATATCAGATCCAGGGATTTGGAAAAATAAGCTTATTTTTCCCCCTAAATTTATCTTTCCTCTTCCCTTTTTTTCAGTGATAATATTACCATTCTTCTAGGAAACTAAATTCAAAACCTTTTCAGAAAATCATTGATTGATGTTTTTTTATGATTCTGTACTTCTCCCATTTTGTTTATTATCCATTAATTTCCCTTTATCTGACAATTATATCCCCACAATATCTTTTGAATCTTCCCCTTTTCTCTATTCACAGTTTAGCACTTATATCATCCCTTATATAGATCATCACAATCACTCCTTAACTCTTGGAAATTCAATTCAATTTTTCAAAAGTGATTTCTATTATAGCATATCTGATAAGCAGTCAATCATCCTTTCTTTATCAATGAGATGTCACCACTTACTAAGAAAAAACTTTTCCACTTTTGCATAACTCTACAAGGCTGGACCTAGAGTCAGGAAGAGTCATTTTCTTCAGTTCAAATCTGACCTCAGAGAGGTAAGCATGTTAGCTGGGCAGGTCATTTAACTTTATTTGTCTCAATTTTCTCATTTGTAAAAGGAGCTGGAAAAAAGAAATGGCAAATCGTTCTCATATGTTTGCCAAGAATACCCTCAATGGAGTGACAAAGATGTGGACATAACTTAAACAAATTTACAACAATAAATATTATGAGGAATTTTTTCTGATATTAAGTTTTAATTTGCTTTTTTATAACTTTCATCCATTTGTCCTGGATCTATCCACTGGAGTCAAATAGGATGAGACGAACCTATTCTCCATTTGACAGCCTATCAAATATTTAGGGATACCTAGCATCCTTCGTTCCTTTTCTCTCCTCCATCATGTCTTCTCTTTTACGGGTTGAATATCCCCAGTTCCATTAAGGTAACCTCAAATGAGCTGGAATTCATTATATTTGTACTATTCTCTGTAAGATTTCTAGGTTATCAATAACATTCTTTTTTCCCCTGAGGCAGCAGGGTTAGGGTTGCACAGGGTCACACAGCTAGGAAGCATTAAGTGTCTGAGGCTAGATTTGACCTCAGGTCCCCCTGACTTTAGGGCTGGTGCTCTATTCACTGTGTCAGCTAGTTGCCCAATCAAAAACATTCATAACTTGGAACATTCTGAATTAATTAAAATGTTCTAAATATGGTCTGACTAGAGCAGAAAGAAAACCTTATCATTTCTCATTACCCCAGGATTTCATTACAATTTATACTACACTAACCCCCTCTCCCAGATCTTTTTTTTTTTCAGATGAACTGCTATGTAACTGTCCTTCCTATATCCTCTTCTTATGAATCCAAGTATAAGACTTTACATTCATTGCTACTGATTCTTATCTTGTTTGATTCAATTCAGTGCTTGAGGATAAGATTGTGGTTTGTCCTTCATTCTTTTTTTTTTTTTTTTTTTTTTTTTAATTTTAAATTTTTTTATTTTTTTTTATTTTATTTTATAATTATAACATTTTTTGACAGTACATATGCATGGGTAATTTTTTACAACATTATCCCTTGCACTTACTTCTATTCAGATTTTTTCCCTTCCTCCCCCAACCCCCTCCCCCAGATGGCAAGCAGTCTTATATATGTTAAATATATTACAGTATAATTTAGATACAATATATGTGTGTAGAACCGAATTTTTTGTTGCACAGGAAGAATTGGATTCAGAAGGTAAAAATAACAGTTTACATTCATTTCCCAGTCCTTTTCTGGATGTAGCTGGTTCTGTCCATCATTAATCAATTGGAATTGGATTAGCTCTTCTCTATGTTGAAGAAATCCACTTCCATCAGCATACATCCTCGTACAGTATCATTGTTGAAGTGTATAATGATCTTCTGGTTCTGCTCGTTTCACTCAGCATCAGTTGATGTAAGTCTCTCCAAGCCTCTCTGTATTTCTCCTGTTGGTCATTTCTTATAGAACAGTAATATTCCATAACATTCATATACCATAGTTTACCCAACCATTCTCCAATTGATGGACATCCATTCATCTTCCAGCCTCTAGCCACTATGAAAAGGGCTGCCACAAACATTTTGGCACATACAGGACCCTTTCCCTTCTCTAGTAGTTCCTTGGGGTATAAGCCCAGTAGTAGTATGGCTGGGTCAAAGGGTATGCACATTTTGATAACTTTTTGGGCATAATTCCAGATTGCTCTCCAGAATGGTTGGATTCTTTCACAACTCCACCAACAATGCATCAGTGTCCCAGTTTTCCCACAACCCCTCCAACATTCATCGTTATTTGTTCCTGTCATTTTAGCCAATCTGACAGGTGTGTAATGATACCTCAGAGTTGTCTTAATTTGCATTTCTCTGATCAATAGTGATTTGGAACACTCTTTCATATGAGTGGAAATAGTTTTAATTTCATCATCTGAAAATTGTCTGTTCATATCCTTTGACCATTTATCAATTGGAGAATGGCTTGATTTCTTATAAATTAAAGTCAATTCTCTGTATATTTTGGAGATGAGGCCTTTATCAGAACCTTTAACTGTAAAAATTTTTTCCCAATTTGTTACTTCCCTTCTAATCTTGTTTGCATTAGTTTTGTTTGTGCAGAAACTTTTTAATTTGGTGTAATCAAAATGTTCTATTTTGTGATCAATAATGGTCTCTAGTTCTCCCTTGGACACAAACTCCTTCCTCCTCCACAAGTCTGAGAGGTAAACCATCCCATGTTCCTCCAATTTATTTATGATTTCGTTCTTTATGCCTAAATCTTGGACCCATTTTGATCTAATCTTAGTATGTGGTGTTAAATGTGGGTCCATGCCTAGTTTCTGCCATACTAATTTCCAGTTTTCCCAGCAGTTTTTGTCAAATAATGAATTCTTATCCCAAAATTTGGGATCTTTGGGTTTGTCAAAGATTAGATTGCTATTTTTATTCACTATCTTGTCCTGTGAACCTAACCTATGCCACTGATCAACTAGTCTATTTCTTAGCCAATACCAAATGGTTTTGGTGACTGTTGCTTTATAATATAGCTTTAAATCAGGTACACTTAGACCACCTTCCTCTGACTTTTTTTTCATTAGTTCCCTTGCAATTCTCGACCTTTTATTCTTCCATATGAATTTTGTTGTTATTTTTTCTAGGTCATTAAAATAGTTTCTTGGGAGTCTGATTGGTATAGCACTAAATAAATAGATTAGTTTGGGGAGTATTGTCATCTTTATTATATTCGCTCGGCCTATCCAAGAACATTGAATGTCTTTCCAATTATTTAAATCTGACTTTATTTTTGTGGCAAGTGTTTTGTAATTTTGCTCATATAATTCCTGACTCTCCTTTGGTAGATATATTCCCAAATATTTGATACTATCGACTGTTATTTTGAATGGAATTTCTCTTTGTATCTCTTGCTGTTGGATTGTGTTGGTAATGTATAAAAATCCTGAGGATTTATGTGGATTTATTTTGTATCCTGCGACTTTGCTAAAATTCTGAATTATTTCTAATAGCTTTTTAGCAGAGTCTTTGGGGTTCTCTAAGTATACCATCATGTCATCTGCGAAAAGTGACAATTTGATTTCTTCATTTCCTACTCTAATTCCTTGGATCTCTTTCTCGGCTCTTATTGCCGAGGCTAGAGTTTCTATTACTATATTGAATAGTAATGGTGATAGTGGGCAACCTTGTTTCACTCCTGATCTTACAGGGAAAGGTTCTAGTTTATCACCATTACATATGATGTTTACTGAAGGTTTTAAATATATGCTCCTTATTATTTTAAGGAATAGTCCATTTATTCCTATACTCTCAAGCGTTTTTAGTAGGAATGGATGTTGGATTTTATCAAATGCCTTTTCTGCATCTATTGAGATGATCATATGGTTTTTATTAATTTGATTATTAATATGGTCAATTATACTAATAGTTTTCCTAATATTAAACCAGCCCTGCATTCCTGGTATAAATCCCACTTGGTCATAGTGTATTATCCTGGGGATGATTTTCTGAAGTCTATTTGCTAATATCTTATTTAAGATTTTAGCATCAATATTCATTAAGGAAATTGGTCTATAGTTTTCTTTCTCTGTTTTCGATCTACCTGGTTTAGGTATCAGTACCATGTCTGTGTCATAGAAGGAATTTGGTAGGACTCCTTCAATCCCTATTTTTTCAAATAGTTTACATAGCATTGGAGTTAGTTGTTCTTTAAATGTTTGGTAGAATTCACCTGTAAATCCATCTGGTCCTGGGGACTTTTTCTTAGGAAGTTGGTTAATAGCTTGGTCTATTTCTTTTTCTGAGATGGGACTATTTAGACTACTTACTTCTTCCTCTGTTAATCTGGGCAAGCTATATTTTTGAAGGTATTCTTCCATTTCATTTAAGTTATCGAATTTATCGGCATAAAGTTGAGCAAAGTAGCTCCTAACTATTGTTCTAATTTCCTCTTCATTAGTGGTGAGTTCACCCTTTTCATTTTCAAGACTATCAATTTGCTTTTTCTCTTTCCTTTTTTTAATCAGGTTTACTAAGGGTTTGTCTATTTTGTTGGTTTTTTCATAAAACCAACTCTTAGTTTTATTAATTAATTCAATAGTTTTTTTACTTTCAATTTTATTAATCTCACCTTTTATTTTTTGAATTTCAAGTTTTGTTTTTGTCTGGGGGTTTTTAATTTGTTCCTTTTCTAGCAATTTTAGTTGTAAACCCAATTCGTTGGCCCTCTCTTTCTCTACTTTATGCAAGTAGGCCTGTAGAGATATAAAACTTCCCCTAATTACTGCTTTGGCTGTATCCCACACATTTTGGTATGATGTCTCATTATTGTCATTTTCTTGGGTGAAGTTATTAATTATGTCTATGATTTGCTGTTTTACCCAATCATTCTTTAGTATAAGATTATTTAGTTTCCAATTATTTTTTGGTCTATTTTCCCCTGGCTTTTTATTAAATGTTATTTTGATTGCATTATGGTCTGAAAAGGATGCATTTACTATTTCTGCCTTACTGCATTTGATTTTGAGGTTTTTATGCCCTAGTATATGATCAATTTTTGTATAGGTTCCATGAACTGCTGAGAAGAAAGTATATTCCTTTCTGTCTCCATTTAGCTTTCGCCAAAGATCTATCATATCAAACTTTTCTAGTATTCTATTTACCTCTTTGACTTCTTTCTTATTTATTTTGTGGTTTGATTTATCTAATTCTGAGAGTGCAAGGTTGAGATCTCCCGCTATTATAGTTTTGCTATCTATTTCCTCTTGCAGCTCTCTTAATTTCTCTTTTAAGAATTTAGATGCTGCACCACTTGGTGCATACATGTTTAATATTGATACTGCTTCACTATTGACGCTTCCCTTTAGCAGGATATAATGCCCTTCCTTATCTCTTTTAATTAGATCAATTTTTGTTTTTGCTTGATCTGAGATGAGGATGGCTACTCCTGCTTTTTTGGTTTTACCTGAAGCATAATAGATTCTGCTCCACCCTTTTACTTTTAGTTTGAATGTCTCATCCTGTTTCAGGTGTGTTTCCTGTAAACAACATATAGTAGGATTCTGACTTTTAATCCAGTCTGCTAACTGCTTCCTCTTTATGAGGCAGTTTGCCCCATTCACATTTATGGTTAGAAGGACTAATTCTATATTGCTTGCCATCCTATTAACCCCTGCTTATGCTTTTCCCCTTTCCTTCCCTTTTACCCTCCTATCCAGTATTCAACTGGTAAACACCACTTGCTTTTCACAGCCCTCCCTTTTTAGGATCCCTCCCCCACCTTAAAGATCCTCCCCTTATTTTATCCCTTTTCCTCGAAATTACTGTATTCCCTTCCCCTTAGCTTACTCCTTCCCTTTCACTTTTCAATGAAATGGAAGAAGTTTCACCATAAATCGAATATGTCTATTGATACACGCTATGTTCATCTCCCTCCTTTCTTTCTCTCAGATATAATAACCTTTTTGCCTCTTCATGAGATGTAGTACCACCACTTTATACTTTATGATATAATCTCCTTTCCATCTCTAGTTTCTAAGACAAATTGTACATATGTTCTTTACATATTTTTTTGACAGAAGTATAGTTCTCAAGATTTCTTTTTACCTTTTTTAGAAGTCTCTTGAGTTCTGTATTTGAAGATCAAACCTTTTATGTAGGTCTGCTTTTTTCATCAAAAATAGATGGAATTCATTTATTTCGTTAAATGTCCATCTTCTTCCCTGGAAAACTATGCTCATTCTTGCTGGGTAAGTTATTCTTGGCTGCATACCAAGTTCCTTAGCCTTTCGGAATATCATGTTCCAGGCCCTGCGTTCTTTTAATGTGGACGCTGCTAGATCCTGTGTTATCCTTATTGTGGATCCTCCATATCTGAATTGTTTTTTTCTAGCAGCTTCCAATATCTTTTCCTTTGTCTGATGGTCCTTGAACTTGGCCACTATATTTCTTGGCGTTTTGATTTTAGGGTCCCTTTCAGTAGGTGATCGATGAATTTTCTCAATGTCTATTTTACCCTCTGTTTCCAGAATGTCTGGGCAGTTCTCTTTGATAATTTCCTCGAAAATGGTGTCCAAGCTCTTTTTTTCCTCCCATTTTTCAGGGAGTCCGATTATTCTCAAATTGTCTCTCCTGGATCTGTTTTCTAGGTCTGTTGTCTTTCTGGTAAGGTACTTGACAGTCTTTTCAATTGTTTCATTTCTCTGGTTTTGCTTGACTCCCTCTTGGTTTCTCCTTGAGTCATTCATTTCTACTTGTTCCAGTCTAATTTTCAATGATGTATTTTCTTCACTCACTTTTTTTATATCTCTTTGTAATTGTCCAATTGAGTTTTTATCTTCTATGGAATTTTTTTCCATTTTATCCATTTTATTTTTTAGAGAGCTGATTTCTTTTTCCAGCTCTCTAATCCTGTTTTCCTTGGAGTTGTTTACCTTTTCCAGCTCACTAATCCTGTTTTCCTTGGAGTTGTTTACCTTTTCCAGCTCACTAATCTTGTTTCTCAATGATTTGATTTCTTTATCCATTCTGTCTTTGAATGCATGGGATGACCTCTCCAGGCTCTCTTGCCAAGCCTCCCTTTCCTTTTCCCATTTCTCTTCCAGCTCTCTTGTGAGAGCCTTTTTGATTTCCTCTATGAGGTTCTTTTGTATTGAGGAGCAGCTTATATCCCTCCCAGGGGATACATCTGGGGACATTCTGTTCCTAGTCTCTTCAGCATTTGAAGTTTGCTCCCTCTCCACACAGAAGCTGTCAATGGTTAGAGCCCTTTTGAATTTTTTGTTCATTTTGTCAGAGCAGGAATCAAAGAAAACAAACTGACAAGAGAAACAATTGGTCTGTTTTGGGGGGGATGGGGCTGGATGGTGTTAATGGGCTTCCTCTACAGACTGGGGGTAGGGCAGCAGAGAGCCACTAACAGAACAGCAATGACTGTACTGAGTCTGCGCTCTGAGGCTCTGAGAACGCACCGAGTCAGTTCAGGTGGGGGTTGGGGTTGGCCGGGTTCTGAGAGATGCTGGCTTTCTGGGGTTTTAATCTTCACCTCGGTGTTTACACCCTCTCCACCGCTCCTGGCTTGCTGCCAAGACGGAGCATCCACACTGGGGCAAAAGCCCTTTCGCAGAAACGGCAGAGATCACACCCCTCCCCCTCTGGTCTGAGCTGTGTGAGCTGCCTGTCTTGCTCTGGCTGTCTGCCCTCAGTCTGCGCCCAGTCTGATTGACCCTCCCCCGAACAAACACAGACCTTTTCTGGCGACTTTCAAGGATGTCTTCTCTTGGTAATAATTTGTGGATTTCTTTCTGGGTCAAGCATTAAGTCAGAGGCTTGTCATGAAGTAAGTTCTGAGAGAAAACGAGGAGCTCAAGCAGCTGTCTGCCTCCACGCCGCCATCTTGGCCGGAAGTCTGTCCTTCATTCTTGAAGAGGACCATGAAATCAGGGAGGCTATGCTGTGACATGCAAGTGAACTGGATTTAAGAAAGGGAATTTTGTGCAAGGTCACTTGCCTCACTTTCCCCTCCAGAGCAATCTGGGTCAAGTGGCAAGATATAGACAAGACAACTAGAGATGGCTTTGGATACAATGGGAGACCTTAACCAATTTTGGATCATCAGCAGACTCCCTGGGAAGAGGTCTGTCATAATTCTACTTTGTCATTATTCAATATCCTTTCACCCTTTTATCCCCCACCAGATCATTTTTTTTCTCACCTGCATTCCCTTACTTCAGTGAGCAATAGTGAGAAGGATACAACCTACACCCCTCTGTTTTTCAACTTCTTCCCTAAGATTTTGTCATTATTGGCAACATAATTTAGGTTTCTTCTGGCAGTAGAACTTGTGCCTATGTGAATCTTCAGACAGGATAGGAATTATTCATTTTCATAAGTCTCCTGAAGAAAAGTCCCTTAATAGACCTTTTAGTGATTGTTCTCAGGTTAACATGGAACTGTCTTAGTAGTCCTAAGCAGGGAGTCACAAACTATATCAACTTTCTTTCTCTGACTCTTAATGGATGATTTCTCACCTGATAGTTTCTGTGGTTCTACTATGTTGTTTCTTATATTATTTCTCTACTTCACTCTCTCTTATGTCCTATCCTTCACATAGCTGTTAGATTAATATTTCTAAAGCATCAATTTCAACAGATCCCTCCTTTATTCATGAGGCTTCAGTGGGCTATTGTCTTAAAGTAAAACACTAATTTGTCATTTAAGGGCCTCCATAATCTGTCTGCAGCACAATTTCTCAGTTTCCTTCCACTTTAGTCCTTTATCACCACACTGTACATTCTACTCAATTGATATTACTTGGTCCTGCTATGAACTCCAAATAACACCTCTTTGCCTCTTAGTCTTGGTATAGAATATTCACTTTCCTCAATGCCTGGAGCATACTTTTGCTTTGCATATAGATTTTATAAAATTTTTCTTTAAACCTCACATCTTACATGAAGGATTTCCTGACTCTTTTTTAGCTAAGTGCATTACCATCCATCTTTAAATATTCCTAGGATTGGAATCTTTTCTTTGTCTCCATTACTATTTTGTATCAAGATGAATTTGTTCACAGTAAAATGTTATCTCATTGAAGACAAGTATTGTTTTATTATTCTTCAGTCCCATGCAATTAGCATAATAATTTGTGTGTGTGTCACACATACACACAGGTACAATATATAAGGAGTTAATGATAGAAACAGAAGAGTACTACTGATCTAACACTTAGCTTTGACATAACACAATACTTCTGTGAATTCAAAACACATATCTTATCTCTAATGGATCAGCAACAGCAACATAATAAATGCAAAACTGCAAATTTTGCATTTCCATTTTAATGGCATTAATTAGAAAATTCAGTGATAGAGAATCCTTAACCTTTTGGAGATAAATACTTCACAATTTATAGAATTATCATTCAGTCCTGTTAGTTCCCCTGAAATTCTTCTTTAGTGAAATAACTATATAGAACTATATTATGACTTTGATCACCCTTAATGAAACTTCAAAGTCATGTTGGAACTAATTAAGCTATTGAAAAGGCATTTGAGAAGGAAGCATTCATTTGGATTCCAGGGTCTTTTAAAATATGATTGCCTTTGATAACACCTTGTGTTCATATAGATAATTCTGTTTCAGAATTATTAAGTTTTTTATATGTCTCAGCTCAGGAATAACCAGCATTGCTCTATAAAGCAGGATGTTGGTTAGTCTCTTCCTTTCCTTACCCTCCTTTGTTTATAGAGAAGCCCAAGGTTGGATGCTAAGATTAAATGTTATACAAGTTAGCAAAAGAGGCAAAAAGACAGTCACAGTTATGTATAAATTATAGATTAGCAGGCTGAAGACTGGCAACTTGCTGAATGCCTCCCTGACACTGTACTTCCACATATATTTCATTGTTCTTTGCTCCAGAATATTTTACCTTTGGGACTTTTACTTTGCTTCTAATAACAAGAGTCAGAGTGGACAGAGAGCCATGTAGACATCCTGGTTCAAGTTCTGTTTCTTCCATATATTGGTTATGGAATATTGGGCAAGTCATAGCAATTCCTTGTGTTCTAGGTGAGTCTTTTGTTTTTAAATGGTAGAGAATGTGCCAACCTGCATTGGAAGAAGGGATTTCCTCATCAATGCCCTGGCTATGCCAGTGATAATAGAGATCCAGCTCCTAGTTGTATTACAACCAATATTTATTGGCATTTTCTTAGTGATTTAAAAATAACATGTTTCCAGTTCACAACCTTGTGAAGCAAGTAATACAAGTATTACTTCCCATTTTTTAAATAGTCTGATGCAAAAAGAAGTTAAATGACTTGATGAAGTGGATAGAGCATAGGGCATGAAATTAGAAAGGTTTGAGTTTCAATCTTGCCTCAGACACTATCTAGATTTGTAACTTTGACAAGTCATTGAAACTTTTTGCCCTCTAATTTCCTTATTTGTAAAACATGGTTAGTAAGAACATTTATCTCACAGAATTATTGTAAGGATCATAGGAATTAATATACAAAAGTGCTTTGAACACTTTAAACTTTTATATATGTACAGCAATAAATAATTATATGTAATAATATATATATATATATATATATATATAACACAATTTAATATAGCAATTATATAACTAGTTATTATCAGAAACAGGATTTTAAATAACATTTTCCTATGTTTAAGTCTAGCATCTATTTTAATCCATGATAGCAGTGTGATATCTTATTCACAAAGGAATAAGCTTCCTAAAGCTATATAGAACTAAGAATTTACCTTTCTTTTTATCCAAGGAGTTTTCTCATCTTCCCTGTCTCTCAATCTCTATAATTAGAGTGAAAATAGATAAGATTGCATCTTTCATGGTTTTAAGTAATGCCACAGGAGAAATATTCCAGGGAATTAACAGACATTTACTTAGAGCAACCTTGGGTATTTACAGAAATTAGAGAGTGAAATTCTCAAAGACTGTTAGTTTTTGGAAACTCTGCCAACTGTTCTAACATCATGGGAATTGAAGTCTTGCATTTTGTAGGTTAGTTGAAAATGGATAGTAATGCTTAGTGGTAAAACAATTAGTATGGGAGATAGACTATACTAATGTCCATAGACCAATAAGTAAACTATAAGATTAACAGTTACTCAGAGGAATTCATCAGGAAGGAAACCAAATATCAGCTGTCTGGCCACATAGCCTGAATTAATTTAATAATTGTTAATTTTCTTTCATTTTGGTCTCTGTAAATTTGGTCTAGAATAAGTTCCATATATTCTTTCTAGAATAATAGAATTTTGTTAGTGGAATTGTGAACTGATAAAATCATTTTAGAGAGCAATTTGGAACTATACCCAAAGATTTTTAAAATTATGCATACCCTGTGAACCAGAAATTCCACTATTACACCTATGTCCCAAGGAGATTAGAAAGATAGGGAAAAACCTTATATATTCAATGATATTTATAGCAATTCTTTTTGTAGTATCAAAGAATTGTACTATGTGATTCTTATGGAATACTATCATTCTATCATACTATCAGAAATGATGAGCATGATGACTTCAGAGAAAAATGGGGAGAAATATATGAATTAATGCAAAGTGAAGTGAAAAGAACTAAAATATCTTACACAATAAGAACAATAACAACCACATTGTATAAATTTAGGGGATGTGTTTTCTTTCACAACATGACTAATATGGACATACATATTGCATTATTTCATGTGTCATTTACATCAAATTGCTTATATTCTGAAGGAGGGAAGGAAAAGAAAAGGAGGGACTTTTTTAAAATTAAAACTCTTTATTTTGAAAACATATACATGGATAATTTTTCAACATTGGCCCTTGCAAAACCTTCTGTTCCAATTCCCCCTCTCCCCTTCCCCCTTCCACTAGATAATAGATCATCCAATATATGTTAAACATGGCAAAATATATGTCAAATACTATATATGCATATGTGTTATACAATTTTCTTGATGCCCAAGAAAAATCAGCTCACAAAGGGAAATGAATGAGAAAGAAAATAAAATGCAAGCAAACAACAACAAAAAGAGTGAAAATGCTATGCTGTTATCCACACTCAGTTCTCACAGTCATCTCTTTAGATGTAGATGGCTCTCTTCATCACAAGATCATTGGAATTGGCCTAAATTATCTCATTGTTGAAAAGAACCACATCCATCAGAATTGATCATCATATCATCTTGTTGCTGTGTTCAGTGATCTCCTGGCTCTGCTCATTTCATTTAGCATCACTTCATGTAAGTCTCTCCAGGGCTTTCTGAAATAATCTTGCTGATTATTTCTTATAGAACAAACCATAACATTCATATACCATAACTTTAATCATTCTCCAATTGATGGGCATCCACTCAGTTTCCAGTTTCTTTTTTTTTTCCTAAAAAAAGGATTACCCAAACATTTTTGCACATGTGGATCCCTTTCTCAGAAGAGGGAAATTGTAACAACATTTTCAAAAACAAATATTTTAACTTTTTTTTTTTTTTTTTTTTTTTTTTTTTTTTTTTTTCTGAGGCAATTGGGTAAATGACTTGCTTAGGGTCACACAGCTAAGAAGTGTTAAGTGTCTGAGTTCAAAATGGAACTCAGGTCCTTGTTGTGACTCTGGATATCTTAGAATCAGCAGGAGTCAGGATAAGCAAAAGTCTTTATTCTTAGTCTTTTGGGGTCTCCATCAGGTGATTAAATATAGAAATCTCCATACCTCCTTTCTCTCTCTCCACCGTCAAAGAATGATCCTGCTTGTCCTACTTTAGTCTCTGATCTCTCTCCCCCTTCTCTGTCCACACTCAGAGATCAAGCCAGCACAGAGTAGTTGAGTAGGGTCATACTCGAAGCATATGTTAATAGAGTACTGTCCAATTAGTAATTAGCCTTAAGTGCTAGGTTGTCCAAGTGCATCTGCTCAGAATTTCAGCGCTTTACAGGTCCTCTTGACTTCAGGGCTGGTAGTCTATCTACTGCACCATCTAGTTGCCCTTTATTTTAACATTTTAAAATGTAATTGAGAAAAAATTAAGATAAAAACATAATTCTAGAACTGGAAGGCCCTAGATGTCATTTTCAGGCTCATTCATTTTATTGATGAATCAAAAAGAACCAAGAGAAGGTAGATGAGTAAACTAAACAAAGCCACCGTGTCTAATTACTAAAACAACAAATATTAAATCCTATGTCTTTTAATCACGAAGATAAAGTTAAAGCAGTGTGGATATTTGCCTCAAAGGAGAGATAATAGTATTTGAAGAATTTTCCAGTAATTAAAAGATGCTTGCCCTGGGGAAAAAAAAAGGTATGGCAAATTTGACAGTATATTAAAAAAGCATATGCAGCACCTTTCCAACAAAGGTCCACACAGTCACAGCTATACTTTTTTTTTTCAGTAGCAATGAAGCATTGTGGGATTTGGATTATAAGAAAAGTTGAGTGCTGAGAATTAATGTTTTCAACTTGAGGTGCTGAAAAAAGATTTTTGAGAGTCCCTTAGAGAGCAAGGAGATCAAATCAGTCAATATTTAAATAAATTAATTCAGGCTATTCAATGACAAGTCAAATACTAAAAGTGAAGCTTAAATACTTTGGCCACATTAATAAGAAAGGACTCACTGGAAAAGACCCTCATATTGGCAAGAATAAAAGCAAAAGGAAACATGAATGGCAAGAGATGAGATGGATAGATAATGACATTGAAACAATGAATATGAATTTGGCCAGACTTGAAGATATGGCAGGAGATAGAAGAACCTGGTATGCTTTGATTGCTTAGATCACAAAGAGTGACAAAACTAAAAGACTGAACAACAATTACAAAACAGCAACAAAAAATATTTAGATACAGAAAAGATCCTTCAGGTTATCTTTTTGGACTCCTTAGAACTGTGAAAGGCAGTATAGAATGGTAGAAAAACACTGGCTCTGGAATTAGAGGCTTTGTAAGATGCTTTGTTGAAATTCAGGGTTTTCCCTTAGTTTAATATTTTAATAGTACTATCAATAGAAGATATACATTGATTCATACATGTCTTTTTATAAATGTTGTCATCTCTTCATAATTCCTGTTTCCCTTTATACTCAAAATATATTCTTTTTTTTGACAAAGTCGAGAATTCGCTGTGAAGTCATGCTAACTAGCTGAGAGTTTGAAGGTTTTTCCTTTGGTCAACTATGGTCAGTGGGATTGGACAAATTTGTTTGAAAGCATTACATCCAAAATAGTTGACTTTAAATAGTCCTCATAAGGAAATTGCCAATATGTTGTGTAATATTCCATGAGAGTTGTCAACTATTAATTTTCTGAAGCTTTTCATTTGTCACCACAGCTATTGAGTTAGGAAGCAACATGCGTTTTTATTTTATTTTGTATCTTCTAATGTTAACATTATCTCCCATATAAAAAATCACACTAAGTAGGAATTTTCAAAAATAAATAAATAAATAAATAAGTGAATGAGAGTAGAAATGTAGTCTATTATTCTTATATATTTTTTATTATTGAAGTGGCAGGATGGCACATTTAAAGCCAAGTAGTCCAATGTTCCAGTCTGTGTCTGACATTTATTTGCTATATGAGCTGGAGAAATCACTTGTATTCTCTGAATTTCATTTTTCTCTATAAAATGAGAATGAGATTACTTTTAATGACTACTTCACCAGGTTATTTTGAAGGAAAAAATAAGATAATATGTAAGCATTTTAAAGGAAAAAATAAGATAATATGTAAGCATTTTGAAAATTTTCAAGCTTTGCATAAATGGATAGTTATTAATATTATAACCTGTGCTCACTTATTTCTATCTTTTATATCTGATGTATTTCTGATCCCTGGGTGATGAGCATGATGATGGTTCATAGGAATAGAGAAATTGGCAAAAAAAATTATGATATTTGCCTTGCTCTTTTCTCTACCCAAACCTTGTGAGTCCCAACCCCTTATTATGAAGCTAAAGATTAGAAAATATTTATTCTCTATAATAAGATGCTAAAGATTAGATGCTAAAGATTAGAAAATATTTATTCTCTATACTCTGATATTATGGGCTAGGGATAGGAATTTTTAACTTGTAGGCCATGGACACAGATTTCAGTGGATCTGTGAACTTTGATGAAAAGAAAAACAACTTCAGCTCTTTATTTCAATACAATTGATTTCATTTTAAATTACATCTCTTTTATTTTATTGGAAAAGGAAATAGAAAACCATTTCAGTATCTTTGTCAAGAAAACTCCAATGGGGTTCACAAAAATTGGACTCAATTAAAAAACAACTGAACAATTTTATTATTTTATTTTATATTTGAAAATATGATTCCAGGGAGTCAATTCACACACACACACACACACACACACACACACACACACACACACACACACACTCATTAAGGACCCTTGAGATAGGGAGTATATATTACCTTTGTTTCCTTGTCCTTGAGACTGGCACTGTCTGTCTTACCATGTGATAAAGGGAATAGACTGTCACAGCAATTAGACTGAACCCTTGAGACAGAGGCTACTTTTTTTCCTTTGATCACCAGCAATGAGGGAAATCTAATGAGATTGGTTTACTATTCCTGCTTATCATGCCAGCTAGCAACAGAAACCTTTGAACTGGTTATGACGGGGGAAAGAGAAAGAAGAACTCAAAGAATTGTTACTGTAAATATCCATAACCTAGAGCATAGGAACCAGAGCATAAATAAAAGAGGTTTTCAATACCTGAGACCTTTAGAGACCATGAATCTTGGTGGATTCACAAGTCAGAGATAGGATTCTTTCTCTCCCCTGCACTGTTTTGTTTAACTCTGGCCAAGAGCCAAAGTCCTAAACACACATGCCTTGCCTTTATACATGATATATGGATATGTTCGGTTCATTAATTCATTGGCTACAACTGAAGAAATTGGGGGAGAAATGAATTGAGTTATATGACTAAAGATGGAGAGCTTCTTGTGCGCATTTTTTCCTGTCATTTTTTCTCTGCTTAATACATTATATAGCCTCAATGTTTTCAGTGTCTTTGTCACGTGAATGCTTGTGGAGACTTGTTGTTGTTGTTTGATGTTGAAGAAGCCCAATGGGATCACAAGAGTGATATCTTGACTTTAGAGTGGACTGGATGTAAGTGAGGTACAGGTGGGCAAAACCATGAGCCTCACTTTCTCCTCCAGAGATATTGAAGTCCAATAGAAAGACAAAAGTCAAGACAACTGATGATGGCCCAGGATACAATGGATCCCATTGGCCTTTGTAATTTAAGTTCTTTCTCGGGTCTTAGTTTGTCTGAGACAATGCCCTTTCAATAACTAACGGCTACATAAACTGACATAAAAGTTGGCCAGAGTTACCATCACAAAAATATCAACGTGGGAGGGGAAGACCCTTAAAGATTCTGGCCAGAACAGATAAAAATATTTTTAACACTCATTCTAAGATAATGAATTAAATAAGAAGAAATTCCACTGAGGAATGAGAATCTGTCCAGAATCACAAATTTTCTATTTTCAATATTTTTGAATATTATCTCATATCAACTTTTTTTATCTGGTCAACATGGGTTTAATATGCTTCATACCTACATGATGGGGAGCACCATAGACATTTGGTTGCTGGTTACCTTCTGTAAACCTATGCTTATAATGCAGCCTTTTGTCTGGCAAGGCAACATTTGCAATAGACAAACATTGGTGAAGTCAGCTGGTTGGTGACTAGCTTTTAGCACTAGCTAGTGGGCAAATTGATTAGGGCACTCCCTCATTAGATAATTGGCTTGGTGTCCTCACAACATTTTCTTGCAGGATAAGTAAGAAAGTACATAAGCTCATTTTAACTATTTATATTATTTCAGCACTCCAATTATCACGTGGTATATCCACAAAGTGGCATATAATGAATGATGCCTTGCCATCTAAATTTCCTCTCTGTGTTTCTATATAATGTCCATTAAGCTATACACTTTGCTTGCTTAAACATGTTTTCATAATGAGGCAACTGATAATTTTGGATTGTCATTTCACAGTCTGTGATTTATCTTCCTTTTGCCTTTCTTATATCTTTCTGTCTCTCCCTCTTTCCTTCATTCTCTCTCCTTTATTTCATTTTTCTCTTTCTATCACTAAATCTCAAGCTCTATCTTTATGCTTCTTTTGTTCAATCTTAGTCTCTCTCTGTCCCTCCTGTTGATTACGATTTAAAAGAAATGTTATCTCCAGATACTATATCACTGCATATAGGTAAAACAGGGGATATTTGACCTACATTGGGAATGATTTGCATAAGTAGACAAGAAAAATTCTTTAGACATATCTGTATATTTCCACTGAAAATCCATTTAAAAGATTCTCCAGTAATTTGCTTCCTTCTTGTCAGTCCTTCGCTCCAGAAGCTATGCTTTTTAATAGTTTTGAATTGAACCACAGGTATATAAACATTTCTGATATGAGTCAATCTCTAAGCAAAGGCTAAATAAACCATGCAGGAAACAGTGAGTCATTTTCTATTTGCATTTTAGGAGCCATTCTTGCCTTGTGGAAGGGAATGAAAGCAGCATTCTAATAGGCTGCCTGGGTTGAGCAGTCTGGAAGTCTTCAGTGGAAATAGTCATCTTGTTAAATCATATGTGATCCATCAAAACTATAAAATACACCAGAGGAAAAACTAAATAAGGTTCAGATCACAAGCAATTCCAGCTTTGCTACGATACCCTGAATGTGATCAGAGAGCTCCTTAGTGCTCCGGATGTTTATAATCTAGTTCACAGTCCCTGCTCACTCTACATAACCTTTTTCTTTCTTTCTCTCCATACATATTATAAAATTAAGCATGTGGCATCTGCTAAATGGTGTGTGCCTTATGTAGCAGCTGCCTTGGAGAAGGAACAGAGGATCACATCCATTAGTTACTGTTTATGCTTTAGAAATCCTGAGTCTTCTCATGGTAACAATGATTCAGGACAAGCTCATACATTTACTGGGCACATAGCCTCTGAATCACTGGAGACTTACAGCTATGAGGGAAGTACCCACGTGGGTTGCTAAATGATGATTCATTCTCTGAAGTACAAAGAAAACTGGCTTTATAGAAGCATGATGTCTTTCACATCTTGGTAGATGAACTCAGGTCAGCCAAAACAGGAATGTTTTCCTACTTATCTGTTCAGCTTATGAAGAATTACATGGAAAATGATAGAAGAAAGAAAAAAAAAACATAAAGACTAAATTACTGACATCTAGGATAAGAGATTCTGGCTTTATTTGCTTCAGTCTGGAATAGAGTCAGAGGTTTTGTTCCAACAGTCTGAAGAGCTTAGAAAACTGACAAATAAGACATGGGAGTTTTCATTAAGAGGGTGCCAAATCAAACCAGGCTCTGATTTGCAGAGATTAAAGGTTATTATCATTTGATATTCAATAATCAGTGTGAAATAAAAGGATGATATTTGTCAATTTTAAATCATATCAGTTCTACACAGGGTCAGGGCATTTTGTGGGCAACTGGTTATTTCTTGTTTCCTGAGATAGAGAACTAGGACATAAACTAAATCTAATCCCTTCATTTTATAATAGCCACCGAGTCTTTAAGGAACAAGATCAGATAGCTAATAAGTAATTTAGATTTTGAAATAGCTATCCTATTAGTAGTATTGAGAATCTATTAAGTATGCTAATATAATTCACAGAAAGAATTGAAGGTATCAAATGACCTTTATAGGGAAAAAATGAATGGCTTTAGGATTTGAAAAAAAATACAAATCTAAATTTCTTGAGTGAGATGGAAAGGAATACTAAGTTGAGATGGAGTTGTACCTAAGGAGAGGAAATAGTAACGTTGCCCCAGGGTACAAAATTTATATGGAGTTGACAATACCTGAAATTCTTTAATTCAGTAGAAACAATAGAATTTAGTACTACATAGCTAATGAGTTGAGCTTTCTGATGCTTCTTCTCCTTGTTCTACTAGGTGTTTTTGGTTTTTTTTTTTTTGTTGTTGTTTCCCCAGCAAAGCTAATTCAGCTCATAGGCTACTTGCCATTTAAATAAATGTGAATTTTATGCTGCTTTCTCAGGGCATCAGTTGTATTTACTCCAGATGCAAAAATTATGACACTGGTTGAGAATGTGAAAACATGAAATCTTAGCTCTAGGCAAGGCATTGATGCATTATTTCCTCACCTTTAGGCAAAAGAAGAACCATATGTATTAGAATTATATCCTGCTATTAATATGTTTTTGGAGATATTTAGAACATGCTATAAAATGTCAACTTTTAATATAAGGATCATTTGCATGATCATCATTTAATCTCTTTAACCCTTAGTTTCTTTAATAGGGAAATGAGGGAGTTCAATCAGACAATCACTTAATTTTTTCCAGCTCTGACATTATATGAATTCTGAATAGAGCTATACAGCATTAAGGAAAACCCTTGGATCTTAGATTAACCTCTTCCCATTTCAATGCAAATATATAGGCATTGTGAATGAAACAACATATTGCATTTCTGATTATTGGTATGCATCATTTTCAAGCCTGAATGCTAATGTCCTGAATTGGCTTTACTTTTGAATTCAACTTAATTACAAAATAGGATAACTGAGCTTTTAAAATCTCTGCACAGAATGATAATCCAATTGTCTAGATATAAAATGAAGAGTGTGTTTGGCACTAGAATTTGCACAATTCCTGTTATAAAACACACACAAATTCCAGAAGCAACAAATATACTTTTTAAACAGTGAGTATTTTGCATCTTTAGATAAAATGTATATATGGCACACTTTTAAGTTTAATCTGCATTATTAACATTTTCTCCATCATTTTCTTAAGTTTAACTAATGAAAACAGTAAGTCAAGCTTTAATTTGAAGCATTTGATGACTTTTGAGGTGTAAATGCTCACACTCAAAATTTAGCAATTGGCTTTCTCATTTAAGATGGCTATAACCCATTTTTATAAGTCATACTATAGCAAGAAAAACAAAAACAAAATAATGATCCTCAGCAAGGATTCCGTTTTAACTTTTGTGTTTAAGTATTCTAAGGCAAGGTTAAAACCTTCAATTAATAAATTAATAAAAAAATAAAATTAAGTTCTTTTTGATTCAAGCACCATGCTCTATCACCATCCAGATGTTCTAATCTCTTCACATCTCATTTCCAAATGTGTAAATTGAAGAAATTAAATTAATTGACTCTGAGATCCCATGTAGTTCTAAGGCCATGATCTCTGAAGGGAGATCCTTTTGCAGGGTGTGAGAAGGAGATATTATTAATAAACTTTGTTTGAATGTAAACTTGACTTAGAGAAAGCTTTATTTGATTTGTTTAGGCAATTGGGATTAAATGACTTGACCATGATCAGACAGTTAGTAAGTGTTAAGTGTCTGAAGCTGAATTTGGACACAGGTCCTATTGACTCCAGGACTAGTGTTCCATCCCCTGAGCTATGTAACTGCCCCATTTATTTGAATGTAAGCTCATTCTTCATACTCGTATTCCCAGTATTTATCAGTGTCTAGTATCTAATGCTTAATAGATAGTTGTCATAAATAGTCAAATTAGTAACCAAATATATGAATAAGTGCTTAATAAATACTTGTCACTTGATGGTTTATCAAATTGGTTTTAAATATTGTTCGGCTGCATTTATGTTCAATTATATAGAGAATGAACATAATATAATATAAAATAATCTACAATCATGCCAATTAGCAAGCTATATTTGAATGAAATCAAATCAATTTAACAAGCAGTTATTAAGCACCTGTTATGTACATAGCATAAGCAAAAATGTTAAAAGGATGTATAGATCATAATTTCTGAATAAGAAAATAAATAATAATTTATTGTAAACTTTTGTAGCCAATAGATTTTTCCAAAATGCTTTCATAAACTATTGCCAAATTCTTGGATTAGTAGCCACCCTCTATGGCTGAAATTCAATAATGATTTAACAAATGTTGTTTCATCTTCTCTGCTAACCTTTTGCTTAGTACATTTATTGTCATTACATCTAATATGTGGTCTGTGTTAAACTTTTTCTCATTTTCATATAAATTATATTCATAAACTGATAAAATTGATCTTTTTAAAGTTATAGCCATACTGATTCCAATATTTTGATACTAATTAAGTATGAAATCATGAAAATAATGTAAATCAAATTTATGTCTTAAAATTTCATAGAAATGATAATTTTATCAGGTATGCATAGCCATATTCATAGCCACTAACATATCTATATAAGGCCAAGTAGATAGTTTGAATAAATTAAAATAATTTAAAATGCTTTCGTTGTTTCTGTCCAATAAAAGAACCAATTTCATGTGCTAAACTACATTTTCTAACAACATCTTCCTAGGAAGATCATTAATTATTTTATTAAATTTAATATCTTTAAACTTGACAATCAAATCTTCAGTTCGAATCATATTTCCCCACTACTTATCTTTACATTTTCCAAAGCTTTTATAGTGCATTTGATTAATTTTTGTTCTTTCTGAATTATAGTTGATCTCACCTGAAATGTAGTTGAAAGTAATGAAAATTTTTTCAAAAATGTCAATCATTAAAACAAGTTCTTGTAAAAACTGTTAGCTAATCTCTTTGCTAAACCAGAATAAGACAAATGAGAAAAAGGATATATGACTTGTACAACCTACAGCAATAGCAATTCAGTAGTGTAGGTAACAGTACAAGGAAAGTAAAAAGAAAAAGGAAAGGTTTGGAGGGAA
This sequence comes from Sminthopsis crassicaudata, assembly GCF_048593235.1. Classification (NCBI taxonomy): domain Eukaryota; kingdom Metazoa; phylum Chordata; class Mammalia; order Dasyuromorphia; family Dasyuridae; genus Sminthopsis; species Sminthopsis crassicaudata. The sequence goes on along the minus strand of NC_133617.1, from coordinate 340,929,452 downwards.
TGATAATGAATTCAGTTTTAGATGTGTTACACTTTTGTTTTCTTCAATTTGACATTCCTCAAATGGATTTAGAGATATGAAACTAGTCAGTGGCCAACTTGCACTATGGCTAGATCTGCAAATTGTTAAAAACTAGGCATATTTTGGCAACATAAGTAGAGTACCTCAGATCATATCATGAATCATACATTGCTTTTGTCATTCTTAAAGATGAGAGTATATAGTCTAATTACTAGGTATTCATACTTCAATTTCCCTCTCTTCTAATCTATTTTTTGACTTCTTTCTGAAGATTTATTGTAGAATTAGAAGATTCAGAGCTTAGAAGATCTTAGAAATAATCTTGTCCAGACTCTTCATGGTAAGAAAAATGTGAACCAAATATTAAAAAGAACTTTCTGGATTCATATAGTAGATAACAGAATAAGATTTCAAGTCAAGTTCTCTGACTCCAAATTCTGTATTCTGTTCTATTATTTAATTTAAACACATACTTATATGATATTCTATTATCTTATTTCTATTTCATCATACTGTTTTACAGAAATCTTTCTTGCATTATCCTTTGTAACATCCCTTAAAGCTACTCTATCTGCCCACCCATCAGTAGCCATGACTGAGTCAGCTCACCTGCCTTTGGGCTCCAACCTGGATCACACAGAGACAGATTGATCAGAGGGAGAGGTGAAGTCAGAGAGTTTATTTTAAACACAGTCTTGCTTATATCCCCTGTTAGTATAAAGGTCCTCTAGGAGCCAGAGGGGTTGAACCATATAAGGATTGGTCCAGGGAGAAGAAGGGAGGCATGTGAGGCTTCCTGAGCACTAAGGAGGAAGGTGTGGCACTTGCAGTGGCGAGTGCTGGCGAGTGCTGCTTCTTAGGGCATGCCCTACCTTCACATAGCACTCGCCTTCGCCTCTACCTCTCAGTGCTCACAGATCATCCCTGTGCCCCGTTAACATTCTGCTCCCATTACATCTCCCCCTTTTTTATTAATCAGATCTAGTCTTTTCATATTGATGAATGAGAAGCTCTTCCTTAAGCACCTCTATAGATTTTTTAAGAATACTATAAAGCATCATAGCAAAGTAGGCAAAAACAAAAGAAGCAGCAATATAAAATGGCTACATAGAGCCCATGGGATACAATAGAAAGGGATGGGAAAGGAAATGTGTTTGATCCCATTACTAACCTGGTCCAGCAAGGGTAGTTGGTGCTATGGTGTTATTTTGGATGTTTCCTGGGTTATCTCCTTTTCTCCTTCTTTGGCCCCTGTTTTAATATGGGAAACTTTCCTTGTTCTTCTTTCTAGAATCTAGCAGCCTTCCCCATCAGGATCTGTAAGACATAAATATCCCGGCCCTCTCCAAAGTACTAAGGATGGACCTTGCCAATGTCCTTCCACATCCTTCCAAAGGACCTTTTGAATGTTCTCCAGTGCTTGAAGTGCTGTTTTCATGGGGCCTAGTTTTATTTTTTATTTTTATTTTTTATTTTTTTGCCTGTCTATAAGATTGTGCCAAATGTATTATTCCTGGAAAGAGGCCAGTATCACTGTCTAGGCCCAAAATATTGCAAGTATATAAGACCCTATCCATGTCCCCTTGTGTGGACCATTGAGGATTCTGTCTACTTCCTCCCCATTTCTGTTTAGTACAGTTCGTATTCAGAATGCAATGGGCTCTTTCTAACTGCCTGACCCTGTGGATTATAGGGAATCCCTATGACATGTTTAATGGTGAACATAATAAGGAAGGTGGCCATCTGCTTAGAAATATAAGCTGGACCATTGTCAGTTTTTATGATATTAGGAGAAGCAACTATAGAAATGTTTAATGACCTAAGGAATATTCTCATGGGAGGCCATTGTCCAAAGGAATATAGAAAAAGGTGTCAATATAGAAGTGGATGGCCACACAGACCACATGTGTCACATCCATTTGACATAAATCATTGGGGAATAAACCCTGGGGATTAATTCCTTTTCTAGGTGGAGGAAGGAGAAATGGAACACACTGAATAGCAATTGAAGAATTCTGAGGCTATAGGACAGCATCCTCAACACTCTCAGCACTTGGACAGCATATAAGCTGTCTAATATGATGTTAACAGGCTCAGGGTATCTTTTACAGGTCTGGAGAATAGCAAAAAGCTCATTTTTCTGTGGATTCATAAGGAGTCTCTAACACCAGAATCTCTTTTGAGTGCTCATAATAAATTGAGGCCTTGTGGTTCTTAGTGGCATCGTAAAGACATTTGTATCTTGCACAGGCTCATCAACAATTGTCTTATGAAGGGGCTGTACCATAATATGGGATAGCAAAGGAAGGATTAAGCAAATAGAATGCAGGCTCAGTGTAGCCCATTGAGCACAATGTGCCCATGGCCAATAAGCTTGCATCATGACTCCTCTAACTCCCAGTTCAAAGGGTAAATACAGTAAGGGTCTTTTACCTGTTAGATGAGAAGCTCTTTTTACTTCCTCAAGAGCAAGTTCTTCCAGCATCTCAATATGGTTTGTTAATAATTTCTGTGGTCTTTTCTTGTACACATATTCCAAAATTTTAATACCATGAAAGAGACCTCTATGAGACAAGTGGGGTCCCATCTTGCGATTTCAGATTTAGAAGCAAGAGCAGTGATCTTATAAATTGTGTCATTCACTGAGGAGGTCCATTTATGAGAGGAATTTAGATGGACTCTCCTTTCAAGCTGTCATATAAAGGCTGCATCAAAGAAATAGAAATAGGGACATGAGCCCTTAACAGTTGAATTTGTCCTACTAGTTTCTGAAATAGGTTCAGAGTATTCACCTTGTCTAATTGTAAGTTAGATATCTGGTTAGTAACTGTAGAAGGCCCCATGCAAAGCCCCAGGTAAATGATGGGATAGTTATGTTGGATCTTTTCTGGGGGTTCTAGCAGTCCAAGTTGAGCAAGAACACTTATGGTCTTTTTAAGCAGGGCAGATAGTGAGTGAGTGGCAGTTAACAACCCTCATTTGTTTTATGACCCTCATTTATTTTATGATTCTCTGTTTGCACTTCATTATCTACTTTTAATGGATTGTGGCTTGAACCTCTTAAGTGCTTCTAATCTCTTGATAAATGAGGTGATGCTGTTCTGGAATGACTCCCAGTATTTCCTTATCATAGGAAGCTATCTGATTACCTACTAACTACCACTTTAAAAATCAATTTCCAATCCTGCTTGCTTTACTATTCTATAAACTTCTTTCCTTAGCACCTCTTGGTATGAGACCTTCACTATAGTTTGTCCCTTACCACACATTCCACTCACTAAAGCAGAGTTTTGTCTCCCTTCCTGCCCTGTAGATCTGCTACAATTTGAGATCCTAGTTGCATGGTCCCTGTTCAGTCGCTACTTATAGCGTCTTTTTTGAGGCTACTCTATCTGCCCACCCTGAGTAGCACAGCTAGGTCAACTTACCAAACTTCCAGCACTGACCCAGGTGCCATAGAGAACAACTGACAGGACATAGAGGTGAAGGGAAAGAGTTTATTTTTAGCACAGTCTCACTTATATTACCTGTTAGTTCTAGGTAGGGGGCCATTTAAGGATTGGTCCATGAAGAAGGTGGTGCTTCCCACCTTCCTGAACACTAAGGAGGGAGGCATGGCAAATACAGTAGCTAGTGCCACCTCTTAGGCCTAGTCCTACCTCCACATAGCACTTACCTGTGCCTCTACCTCTTAGCTCTTATATACCATCCCTGTGCCCTGTTTCGCATTCTTCTCCTGTTACAATCCTTAACCTAAAGAATGAATAATCAGTTTCTGCATTATACATGATATACATTTAGTTGATGAAATAGATAACATAAAATTCCTCTCTATACTCCATTTGTTTTGATTACAAATCTTTGGAATTACAACAATGATTTGGATGAATCCAGTATTTTATAGGAAGAGGGGAGGGTTTGCTTATACTTACCCAAGGGTTTCAATTAATTATTAGCACTTAATTGTTATATCTGTGACTAGGTACCATGCCTCACATATATCAGATATTTAGAATTGTGAAGGTTTTCAAGAAATTTCATGGTCCCTACCAACTCACTCATTTAAAAATGAGGAATCTGAGGTATTAGAAAGGTTATGTTAATTTGCTTACAATATCCCAGGGAATGGTATTGTAAAAACAGTTGCCTGGATCATGTAGGATTAATCCCTTCCATGTGACAACTATACTCAAAATTATTCCCCCATAATATGAAATTTGCAAATGTGAAAATGTGTTAGCTAAATATGCTTTAAAAAGGGGAGGGGGATCTCGAGGAAGAAGCAACAAAAAGATTGCCAAACAAAACACTGGGATTTTGTTTATTGAGTGTCTCTCCTGTGTAATACACTATTAGGTATTGGGGAAAATACAGAGATAAAGAAGATCTAGTACTTGCCAAAAAGACAGTGTTGGTAATTAATGTTTGATAATAAATGATCATTTCAACAAAATATTGTGATGACTGAACTCTTTCTTTTTTTTTTTTAAGTCCATTATTCTTGCTAATCTTAAAAACATAGATTTAGAATGGACCTAAGAGATCATTAACCTAATCCCCTCATTTTTTAGATGAGGAAATAGAGGCTGAGAGAGGTTTAGTATTTTTCCAGGGTTATATAGTTAATAATAGGCTGAATCAGGTTTTGAGTAGTACTGAAAATTTCTACGAAATAACTCTTTGCTGTTGTTTTTGTTCTAGTTCTTAAGCAGGTGCATACTTATATCAGAATATACTGGAATCATTGAATCTTTGACTACCAAGAATCATAGAGAATATTTACTTTATATTGTAGTGAAAAAAGGTGCTAGACTGGGAGTCAGAGGAATCTGGTGTTACATCCTACGTCCAACCAGTTGTGTCACCATGGGCATAATTTTTTTGACTTGATATTTTTCCCCAGTTATATGTGAAACCATTTTTTACATTTGTTATTAAAACTTTGAGTTCTATATTTTCTCCTTTCCTCCCTCCCTCACCCATATTGAGAAGGCACATTTAAAGTTATATAAAACATTTCCAAAAAATCATGTTGCAAAAACAAACAAAACATAAATTTCCCCCTTCCAAAAAAAGTCTTCAAAAAATAAAGGAAAAAGTATGCTACAATCTGTATTCATATATAATCAATTCTTTCTTTAGATATGGATAGTGGTTTTCATTATAAATTCTTTAGAATAATCTTAGATGATTGTATCACTGAGAATAGCAAAATAATTCACATCTGATCATCCCTTAACATTGCTCTTATTTTGTACATAGTACATTTTAATTTGCTTGAGGTCATGGAGGACATTACAGGTTTTTTTTTAGGATATCCTGCTCATCATCTCTTATAAATCAATAATATTATATCATAATCACATGCCACAATTTATCCAGCCATTCCTGAATTGATGAGCATCCCTTAAGTTTCCAATTCTTTGCCCTGAAAAAAAAAAGACTTGCTATAATATTTTTGTACATATAGGTCTTTTTCCTTATTTTTTTAAATATCTTTTGGAATTCATACATAGTAGCAGTCAAAGGACTACATGATTTTGTATCTCTTTGGGCATAGTTCACATCTTTTGATAATGTATCATTTGGGGAATGGCTCTTTTTAAAAAAATTTGACTCAGTTCCCTATACATTTGATTTAATCTGTACCTTTTTATATGTGATTGATAATTCTTCAAATGGAGAAATAAAGAATAAAGAAGAATCTAACAGTATTCCAATTGCAATTTATCTATCCCACAAAACATTGGAACTATCAAAATAGAGAAATTTAAATTTTATTTACACATAAGGAAACTTAAACTCTTTAAGGATTGTTGACTCTTTTAAGGGTATACCTATAGCAAGTAAGAAGAAAGTAGTATTAAAATGACAGAAATGATATTCTTCTCTTTTCCCAATTCATAATATAGTAGTCTTTCTAATGTGCCACCCTACTATTTTAGTTTATTCATACACAAAAATCTAATAATGTAGCCTAAGAGTGTGTTAGGAGTATGTTCACTTACTCATTCTTATCAGTGGAGTACTTGTAGCCAACAGGTGAGTTGATTTCTAGGTATTTCAGAATTAGAACAGAATAGTTTGTTCCTATCCTCCTTAGCTACAGTAGATTAAAAAACAGAAGAGTAATGTTATATTTCGTGTAAGAGAACATCTGCTTAATGTTGTTAAAAGGACAAGGTCCTCTTGAATCAAAACCAAATTGTCCTTTCAAAGAGAGGACATACATAGGCCCACAGATTTCACAAGGCTTAGAATGCATAAGATAATATGTTTCCACCAATTTTCAGAGATGGCAAAGAACAAATTCTAATAAAGAATACACATTATCTAATGGAAGAAGTCTTCAAGGGTTAATGGTAGAAAGTCTGTTGAGCTCTGTCACCATGAACATGCTTACTGCCTTGCTTTTCCCTGACTGTTTTCCTCTTTTGTCACTTGGCTTTCTTCTTAATTCAATCTAATTCTAATGTCTTTGTTTCCATGGGTTCCTTTATGAATTAAAAGTCAGGATTAACTAACTTCAGCAGTAATGGATACAGTTGCCATCTCTAAAATGACCTAGCAACAGTTGCTAGTGGAGATGGTCAACAACCTGGTGGTGATAACCTTGTTACCCCTGTCTATAAAGGTGGGCTCTTTGAGAATCAGGCTGTCTTATTCCACTGCTTCTTAAATTGTAAGTCTTCACACAATAGGAGGTCATACAACTGAATGTGGGTGGGGGAGGGGGAATTTGGTAACCAAAAAAACTATCAAATATCAAGATTTAATTTTTTATATAAAAATAAAAACATTCCATTACTTTGCAAATTTGCATTATTCTTTAATAAATGGCTAATTATATGTATACTAAAGAATTGACTTTAAACAAATTTATTTATGATTTATTATCACTATTTGATTTGTATAACTATTTTGTTTACCTAGATAGATAATGTCCATATTTATTATTTACATATATATCCTGAGTTGTGTAAAAATTTTTTGGGGGGTGAAAAGGAATTTCCAGTAGAAAATGTTTATGAAGCCCTGGTATATGTTACAGGATAAGTCATAGAATCCCTTTGAGCCCTGGCTTTACTGGTGACTTGGGAACCAGAGAAAGAAAAGGGAAGGAGAGATATTCAGAGTGGGTCAAAATAGTTGATATTGATTCAAAACACATTTTGCTCCTCCTTCCTCTTGCTAAAGAGATAGGAAGTGAGATATGCCAGTTATGCATCAAAACCATGGGGATAATTAAAATGTTTTTCTTTTCTTTCCTAACATTTCTCTCTGACCAAAGTAAAGTTAATGAAATAACTTGCAGGTGGCAAATTTCCTCATTGAGTTTCAGCTGGTTCTTTGTTCCTCCACTATTGCTACTCAAAGTTTAGAGGTAATTGTATTACTCTCAGTTAATTATCCTGGCACCAGTGCAGGAATCAGATGGTCAATGATTTTATGTGATTTTAAAATTTGGGTTGCAGCTTTTCTTCTTCTTCAAATCCAAAGCTTCTACAGAATATCATTTAGAAAGAAATGCACAAATAAATTTTAAAAGTCTCCTTTTTAGAGCAAAGCAAAACCCAAAGGACTATACTAAATTATCACAAATAGGCTAAGTACCTTTCTTTTCTTTTTTTTTTTTTACTATTAATATATTCTTACTTATTTGTATATATAAATAGATGCACACATACACACATACACAAGCTTATTGCAACAGTAGGAAAGCGTTTAATAACTTTGCAGTTCATACTATTGGGATTCAAGGGGGATTTCCAAAATGTTGGGGTTTGAGATCAGCATCTTAAGTGTCTCAAAAGAATTTGCAAGCTCAGACCATCTCCAATTCAAGGTGCAAAGTTTATCACAATTGGAATGCCAATTAAAGCAGGCTAAATTTCAAAAGAAGATAGCAAAAAAAACAGGAGCAAGAAGATAAATTTATAGAGAAAAGTGAGGGGGACCAGGTGCTTCATGTCAAGGACAAGGTAATTTTATGGCTTAGAGGTGAAGTTAAAGAGTGGTCTGGTTCTGACTTTCTATATAGATGCAATGTTCATAGTTCTCTGGGCAAAGCTGCGGGAGGGGAAACCTAGAAATGTGTTTTTAGGCTGAAATGTCACTAGGTCAACTAGCAGACACCTAATTTTGTTCTGCACCTGTGTCAACGTTAAACACATCATTACTGTTGCTCATTAGTTTTAGAAACTCTGTTATCATTAATCAATAGACTGTTCTCTGACAGCCAGCAATATTTGTAGGCTTAGCATCCTGGTCAATAAAATTGCTACATCCTAAGGACTGTACCACAAAAATACTGTGTTTCAGAAATTCTGAGTTTTGGGGGCGGAGCCAAGATGGCGGAGAAGAAACACACTACTCAGTGAACGTCCTCACTCCCTCACAACCAATTAGATAAATTAAGTCTCAAAATTAGCTCAGGACTGATAGATACCACAAGGACTGGAAGCACGACTTACCAGCTGAAGAGAATCTGGAGTTTCAACAGGAAAGGGACAGACCCCAAAACACTTTTTAAGTATGAGCAAAAAATCTAGAAAAACTATAGATTCCTTCTATACAGAGAAAGAGCGGGTATCCAACCCCGAGGAAGTTAACAGCAAAGATTCAGAAGATAACAACCTAAAGGGGAACGATTCCTGCCCCCCATCACATAACTCTCTCCTAGAAGAAGCTCTTAAGAAATTGAGGGAGATTGAAGAAAAATGGGGCAAGGAAAGAGAAGTTATGATAGAGAATAACAACGTCCTGAAATTGGAGTTGGAAAAAATAAAGAATTCACAGGAGATGCAGGGAAACAAAATTAGTGAATTAGAAAAGGTTAAAAAAACACAGGAAAGTAGGATTTCTGAATTGGAAAAGATAAAAAAGTCTCAAGAAAATAGAATTTCTGAATTGGAAAAAGAAAATAATTCTCAAAAAAAAAAAATCAGGGAAATGGAAAAAAATTCAATAGAGCAAAATAATTCATTTAAAAACGAAATTGGGCATTTACAAAAAGAACTAAAAACTGTGAAAGAAGAAAATAACTCCTTAAAAGTCAGGATGGAACAAATAGAAATGAATGATTCACAGAGAACCCAAGAATCAGTCAAACAAAACAAAAAAAATGAGAAGCTGGAGAACAACGTCAAATACTTACTGGGAAAATCTATAGACCTGGAAAATAGATCTAGGAGAGATAATCTGCGGATTATTGGACTTCCAGAAAACTATGACCAAAAAAAGAGCCTAGATTCTATTTTACAGGAAATTATCAAAGAGAACTGTCCAGAGATAATAGAAACAGAAGGGAAAGTAGATGTGGAAAGAATTCATCGAACTCCTTCTGAAATAGACCCTAAAAAAAGAACACCACGGAATATTGTGGCTAAGCTGCAGAATTACCACACAAAGGAGAAAATCCTGCAAGCAGCTAGAAAAAAACAATTTAAATACCAAGGTGCCACAATAAGGGTCACCCAAGATCTGGCTGCCTCCACATTAAAAGATAGAAGGGCCTGGAACCTGATATTCCGTAAGGCAAAAGATCAAGGACTGCAACCAAGAATGAACTACCCAGCTAAGTTTAGCATCTTTTTCCACGGAAGAAGATGGTCATTCAATGAAACAGAGGAATTCTATATGTTTCTAAGAAAAAAACCAGACTTAAACAAAAAATTTGATCTACATCCACAAGACTGAAGAGAAACAGAAAAAGGTACACAGAACCCTTGAGAACTGTAACTCTGTTGTGGGTATATAAAAAATACTCAAGGATAATTTGATTTTACTGATATAAAAGAAAAAAAGGGGGGTGTAGTAAAGGGAAGGAGCTCGGTTCAGAAAAAGGGGAAGGAGTGATAAAAAGAGGGAAACTACATCCCAGGAAGAGACATAGAAAATACACCATATCTGAGGGAACTTAGTGAGGGGGAGAATCATTGTGTGAATCTTACTCTCATCAGAAGAGGCTCAAAGAGTAAATAATTAACATATTTGTTTTTCAGAGAATTTTCTCTCACCTCATTAAAAGGGGGGAGAGGAAAAGGGAAAAGGAAAAGGGGAATAAGTGAAGGGACTTGGAGGGAGGGGGGAGGGATCCTAAAAAAAAAAAAAAAAGAGGGAGGGTTGCGCGTCACAAGGGGGGTCTGTAAATTAAATATCGGGGAGGGGGATCAGGGGGGTCAAGGGAAAAAAGCATAATCTGGGGATAATACGATGGCAGGAAATACAGAATTAGTAATTTTAACTGTAAATGTAAATGGGATGAACGATCCCATCAAACGGAGACGGATAGTAGATTGGATCAAAAAGCAGAACCCTACAATATGTTGCCTACAGGAAACACACTTAAAGCAGGGAGATACATACAGAGTAAAGGTAAAAGGTTGGAACAGAGCCTATTATGCTTCAGGTAAAGCCAAAAAAGCAGGGGTAGCTATCCTTATCTCAGATCAAGTAAAAGCAGAAGTAGATCTCGTTAAAAAAGATAAGGAAGGAAACTATATCCTGCTGAAAGGTAGCATAAATAATGAAGCCATATCAATACTAAACATATATGCACCAAGTGGTATAGCATCTAACTTTCTAAAGGAAAAGTTAAGAGAACTGCAAGAAGAAATAGACAGTAAAACTATAATAGTGGGAGATCTCAATCTTGCACTCTCAGATTTAGACAAATCAAACCACAAAACAAACAAGAAAGAAATTAAAAAAGTAAATAGAACATTAGAAAAACTAGGTATGATAGACCTTTGGAGAAAACTGAATGGCAATAGGAAGGAATATACTTTCTTCTCAGCAGTTCATGGATCCTATACAAAAATTGACCATATACTAGGACATAAAGATCTCAAAATTAAATGTAGGAAGGCAGAAATAATAAATGCCTTCTTCTCAGATCACAATGCAATAAAAGCTACATTCAGTAAAAAGTTAGGGGTAAATAGACCAAAAAGTAATTGGAAACTGAATAATCTCATCTTAAAGAATGACTGGGTGAAAGAGCAAATTATAGAAACAATTAACAATTTCACCCAAGATAATGATAATGATGAGACATCATATCAAAATCTTTGGGATGCAGCTAAAGCGGTAATAAGGGGAAATTTTATATCTTTAGAGGCTTATTTGAAGAAAATTGAGAAAGAGAAGATTAACGAATTGGGCTTACAACTTAAAAGGCTAGAAAAAGACCAAATTATAAACCCCCAACCAAAAATTAAACTCGAAATACAAAAATTAAAAGGAGAAATCAATAAAATTGAAAGTAAAAAAACTATTGAATTAATAAATAAAACCAAGAGTTGGTTTTATGAAAAAGCCAATAAAATAGATAAACCTTTGGTAAATTTGATCAAAAAAAAGAAAGAGGAAAATCAAATTGATAGTCTTACAAATGAAAAGGGGGATCTTTCCACCAATGAAGAGGAAATTAGAGAAATAATAAGGAGTTACTTTGCCCAACTTTATGCCAATAAATTTGATAACTTAAGTGAAATGGATGACTTCCTCCAAAAATATAGGCTCCCTAGATTAACAGAGGAGGAGATAAATTGCTTAAATAGTCCCATTTCAGAAAAAGAAATAGAACAAGCTATTAATCAACTCCCCAGGAAAAAATCCCCAGGGCCAGATGGATTCACATGTGAATTCTACCAAACATTTAAAGAACAATTAGCCCCAATGTTATATAAATTATTTGAAAAAATAGGGGATGAAGGAGTCCTACCAAATTCCTTTTATGACACAGACATGGTACTGATACCTAAACCTGGTAGATCGAAAACTGAGAAAGAAAATTATAGACCAATCTCCTTAATGAATATTGATGCTAAAATCTTAAATAAGATATTAGCAAAAAGACTTCAGAAAATCATCTCCAAGATAATACACTATGATCAAGTAGGATTTATTCCAGGAATGCAGGGCTGGTTTAATATTAGGAAAACTATTAATATAATTGACCATATTAATAATCAAATTAATAAGAACCATATGATCATCTCAATAGATGCAGAAAAAGCATTTGACAAAATCCAACATCCATTCCTACTAAAAACTCTTGAGAGTATAGGAATAAATGGATTATTCCTTAGAATAATCAGGAGTATATATTTAAGACCGTCAGTAAGCATAATATGCAATAGAAATAAACTGCAACCTTTCCAGTAAGATCAGGAGTGAAACAAGGTTGCCCACTATCACCATTACTATTCAATATAGTACTAGAAACGCTAGCCTCGGCAATAAGAGCCGAGAAAGAGATTCAAGGAATTAGAGTAGGAAATGAGGAAATTAAACTATCACTTTTTGCAGATGACATGATGGTATACTTAGAGAACCCCAAAGACTCTGCTAAAAAGCTACTAGAAATAATTCAAAATTTCAGCAAAGTGGCAGGATACAAAATAAATCCACATAAATCCTCGGCATTTTTATATATCACTAACAAAATGCAACAGCAAGAGATACAAAGAGAAATTCCATTCCAAACAAATGTTGATAGTATAAAATATTTGGGAATCCATCTACCAAAGAAAAGTCAGGAATTATATGAGAAAAATTACAAAACACTTGCCACAAAAATAAAATCAGATTTAAATAATTGGAAAGACATTCAGTGTTCTTGGATAGGCCGAGCGAATATAATAAAGATGACAATACTCCCCAAACTAATCTATTTATTTAGTGCTATACCAATCAGACTCCCAAGAAACTATTTTAATGACCTAGAAAAAATAACAACAAAATTCATATGGAAGAATAAAAGGTCAAGAATTGCAAGGGAACTAATGAAAAAAAACTCAGAGGAAGGTGGTCTAAGTGTACCTGATCTAAAGCTATATTATATAGCAGCAGTCACCAAAACCATTTGGTATTGGCTAAGAAATAGACCGGTAGATCAGTGGAACAGATTAGATACAAAGGACAAAAAAGGGTACATCTATAGCAATCTAATCTTTGACAAACCAAAGATTCCAACATTAGGGATAAAAATTCATTATTCGGAAAAAACTGTTGGGAAAACTGGAAATTAGTATGGCAGAAATTAGATATGGATCCACACTTAACACCATATACCAAGATAAGATCAAAATGGGTCCATGATTTAGGCATAAAGAGGGAGATAATAAATAGATTAGAGGAACAGAGGATAATCTACCTCTCAGACTTGTGGAGGAGGAAGGAATTTATGACCAGAGGAGAACTAGAGATCATTATTGATCACAAAATAGAAGATTTTGATTACATCAAACTAAAAGTTTCTGTACAAATAATACTAATGCAAACAAGATTAGAAGGGAAGTAACAAATTGGGAAAATATTTTTAAAAACAAAGGTTCTGACAAAGGTCTCATTTCCAAAATATATAGAGAACTGACCCAAATTTATAAGAAACCAAACCATTCTCCAATTGATAAATGGTCAAAGGATATGAACAGACAATTCTCAGAGGAAGAAATTGAAACTATATCCACTCACATGAAAGAGTGTTCCAAATCACTACTGATCAGAGAAATGCAAATTAAGACCACTCTGAGATACCACTACACACCTGTCAGATTGGCTAAGATGACAGGAACAAATAATGACAAATGTTGGAGGGGATGTGGGGAAATTGGGACACTAATACATTGCTGGTGGAGTTGTGAAAGAATCCAGCCATTCTGGAGAGCAATCTGGAATTATGCCCAAAAAGTTATCAAACTGTGCATACCCTTTGACCCAGCAGCGCTACTACTGGGATTATATCCCAAAGAAATACTAAAGAGCGGAAAGAGACATATATGTGCCAAAATGTTTGTGGCAGCTCTTTTTGTTGTAGCTAGAAACTGGAAGATGAATGGATGTCCATCAGTTGGAGAATGGTTGGGTAAATTGTGGTATATGAAAGTTATGGAATATTATTGCTCAGTAAGAAATGACCAGCAGGAGGAATACAGAGAGGCCTGGAGAGACTTAAATCAACTGATGCTGAGTGAAATGAGCAGAACCAGAAGATCACTGTATACTTCAACAACGATACTGTATGAGGATGTATTCTGATGGAAGTGGAAGTCTTCAGCATAAAGAAGATCCAACTCACTTCCAGTTGATCAATGATGGACAGAGGTAGATACACCCAGAGAAGAAACACTGGGAGGGGAATGTAAATTGTTAGCACTAATATCTGTCTGCCCAGGTTGCATGTACCTTCGGATTCTAATGTTTATTGTGCAACAAGAAAATGATATTCACACACATGTATTGTACTTAGACTATATTGTAACACATGTAAAATGTATGGTATTGCCTGTCGTCGGGGGGAGGGAATAAGGGAGGGGGGGTAGTTTGGAAAAATGAATACAAGGGATAATATTATAAAATATATATATATATATAATAAAAAAAAAAAAAAAAAAAAAAAAAAAAAAAAAAAAAAGAAAAGTCAGAAATTCTGAGTTTTAACATTGCTTGGTAGACGTAGAAGCTAGAAACATTTTTAAGTTTCGATGACAATTCACGGGTGACTTTGATCCCATTTCCTGTGCCATATATACCTGTGGACATTTCTTCTGCTACAGGAACCGTATCAGTGTTTTTAGGTTCTAAATGGTCCAGTGAAATGAATGGGGTAGAAAACAAATCACCCTAAGACAGGGAAGCATATTCTATAGATGACTGATCTTTAGAATTTTCCTAGCCTTTTGTCCCTTTGTGGATTACAGTGACATCTCTGACTGGAATCTTCAGAATCCAGAGAAATACAAAGAAATAAAGGAGAAAGCTGAAGAGAGAGATAGGGAATGAGACCAAAGCAATTAGGATGATTTTTTTTTAAAAGTGGATTAGATGAGGCATATTTAGAAGAATGGTGTCCTTGACCAGATATTGACTGTACTAGATGGCCTATGATATTTCTTTCATAACTGAGATTCTGTGATTCTACAACACAGCGATGATAATCAGATTTCACAATTGCAAAACTCCTAAACTTATAGCTGAATGATCATAAAAATCATAGATACAGGCCTAGAAGGGAATTCAGAAGCTAGCAAGAACTTTCTACAAGTGAAGAAACTTTGCCTCAAGGAGATTTAGTTGTATTGACCAAAGTCACACAGATAATAGTCATCAAAGAGGGTCTGTATGAGATCCTCTAACCCCAGTGTTCTTTCCAGTACACACTGATGGGAAATAGCCTATTCTACATTATCTATTAGTTGATTATTCTTCTTTCTGCTCCCAAATGGGGCATCAAGCTCCAGTGACAAGTGGTAACCCTCATTAACCTCAGGGCACTTCCTCAGTGGGGAGATAGGGAGTCTGGATCTGAGCCAAAAAAAAAAAAAAGGACATTGATTCCTTTTTAGTTGTTTTCCATTGACTCTAGGGTGACCAGCAAAGGGAACAAAGACATGTAAATGATATTCACATCTCTTAATTGGTTCCATTACAGATGCCTTTGTTAACTCTTCAGGTCAAGCTTGGGCTTTAGCTTTAGAGGTCACCTCTCTAGAAAACAAAACAACAATAAAAAATGCATAGAAATTCAGTGTGGTATGGGGATAAAGCTGTTATTTTGGAGAATAGAACCCTGCAAGTCTGGTTGATCTCCCCTCCCCACCCCAGACCTGCAACCAAGCAATAAATCAAGTGACACAGAAAAAAATGACTAAACTGTCCCTTTTAGGGGAGTGTCAGTGATTGTAGCCCCTGTAAGAAAACCATCCATGCTATAGAAACCCTTCTTTCTAGGAGCATATTTCTTCAGAGACTGCAAGAGAAAACCAAAGAAAACCAAGAGGCAGATGAGTATGGACAGAATCTATTTGATGAGCTCCCCATCCTTGGAATTTAAAAATACAAAAGACAATTCACAGGAGAGAGCTCAGGGAGACATAAGGCAATGTTGACTTATGCAGTCTTATGTTTATTTCACCAATAAATATACCCTGCTCTCATCCAACACCTGTTCCCATCTTACTGATATCACTTTCCCCCTTCTAAATTATGCAAGGGATGGGTTTTTATTATCCTCATATATCAAAAAGCAAATCTATGGAAGAGAAATATGTGACCTGGGATGGGATAGATGAAGCATCTGAATGTTGAGATTTATATACCAAAAGAATGCTAATGCAAGGATTTTGTGAATTTTAAATTTATATCACATATAATGGAAGAATAAAACTTTAAATAGTTAGATTTTGTACCAAAACATAGCATTTTCTAGTAAGCTTTAGAAAATGCTAAGCCAGAATTATCTACTAAAGAAAGACAGACAAACATAGAGATCTAATAGAAATATAGAAACAGTGAAACACATATTTTAAAAAGGGGAAATATTGGATACATATGGTTTAAGAAAAATAATAATAAATAGGTATGAGAGTGAAGAAGATTCTTAGTAGATTGGAAAGTATATTATGGGGTTTTAGAGAAGTTCACAAAGCTGAGATAATTCATTTTTATGTAAATGGCATTTGAAATATTACAGAGATATGCAGCTGATATGCCAACATCAAATCAAATGAAGCTGTGAGCTCATGAATTTGATTATTTCTCATATTACCCAAATTCTAAGTCATTCATGTTTTCCATGGTACCCAATATTCCAGGTGACTTTCTTACTTTCTTGACATTTATAAAAATTGCCACTGGTTCTGTTGGATTTTCCATCTATTTTTGCTTTGTTCTATAACTATCCCAACTTTTTTGGTCTTATCTTTTATATCCTTTACTTGCATGTTATATCCACAATGGGCCTCTCCATTGCATCTGGGTAATATTCACTTTCACTTTTTAAGAGACTACTATATTCCTTGTTTCATGGCTATTTAATGAAATTGCATGATTCTTTGTTTTGGGGAAAAGTTTGGACTCATTAAGGAACTCTGAAATTGCCTGAAGAGAACCCAGTTCATTTTCTTCTTCCTATTTAACTTTAAGTCAAACTCATTGCTGATTTTTACTGTTTGTCTTAAGTGCACACACACACACACACACACACACACACACACACACATACACACACACATGTCTATAAATTGTTCATAAATAGGCATTTTATCTACTTGGTTTTTCTTTTAAGATAGACCAAAATCTTGGATCTCTTGCAAGGGTCACTGCAGTTTTCCATTGCTTGATGCAGCCACAGTGATTCTTTCTATAATCAGGAGCATTTGGAGAATTTTACCTACCACAGGGCATAATTCTTCAACTTGAACTCTGCACTGGATCTCATCCATCAGAGTGGGAAATGCTTTTGAAATTCATCTGTCTTTCTTCACTGTTTTATTTTTTGCTTTCACTAAGAAATAGAACTGGAGATGTAATTTCTTTTTTAGTGATTTTAAGTGCGAACTGGATCATTAAACCCCAGAACAACTTTAAAATCTCCTCTACAATTAATCAGTTTGTAAACATTTTATTTTGACAAATCAATCTGATTACTCCCCTTCTCCCCATATTATACCTTCCTATTAGAAAATAATAACAAAACAACAGTTAAGAATAATTTTCTAAGATAGTGATGAAAACAAAATGAATGGTTTTTGTTTTGTTTTGTTTATAGAAAAGAAGAATGCCTGTTTTGAGTTGGTATTTCACAAGAATGTTATGTTTCAAATTATTTTATTGGCTGGACTTTTGCAATGGCTTATTGGAGGATCTGTCTGCCTCAAGTCTCTCCCTACTTCATAGCTTTCTCTATTCAATCAATAAAGTTATTTTACTAAGGCACAAGTCTGATTATGTTACTTTGTGAATTGAAAGACTTCTCCCTTCCTCCCTCCTTTTTTTTTCCCTTCCTATCTTCCATTCTTCCCTTTCCTCCCTTAGACTACATAGGTGACCATATCCTTGCCTATAGATGCTCTTAAAACATTTTTTTTCTTTTCTTTTTTACATCTGAACCCTCTCAAGATATCTTGAAGTTTATCGGCTAGATTTCTTTCTTAAGAACCATGTCTTGACAAAATCCAGTGGCTTGCTGCCACCTCCAAAAGCAAATATAGAATGTTCTATTATATTCAAAGTCTTTCATAACCTGATCCCTTCCTTCCACTCCTTTCAACCTAGAATCTCTCCAGTCCCCAATACTTCATCATGCCATTGCCCCTGTGTTTTTTTATTTTGTTTTCTTTTGAATTCTGAACCAAATAGCTAACATACTTATATATAACCTCTCCATATCTATTACTCTTCTTCCTTCTGTTTTCAAACATACCCAAATCTTTTTTATTTTGAAAAAGAGATAAACTTAAGTAGAACATACCATATCTTAATTTGATCAATCTACATCTCTTCTCCCTTTATCATTCAGAATCCTAGGGAAACAAACTATTTTTATTTCCTTCTTCCTTGTTTCTTATTTACTTTTCAATCTAGCTTCTGATTTCATTATTCCCTTACCAACAGTCTCCTAAATATGATAGTCTTCTCTCAGTAATCACCCTTTTCTTTTCTTCCTTATGATTTAGTGTTTTATTTTCCAGCAATTACATGTAAAACAATTTTAGCCTTTGTTTTTAAAATTTTGAGTTCAAAATTCTCTCCCTTATTCCCCACCTTGCATATTTCCATATTAATCTCCATATTAATCCTGTCAACAAACAATCATATTGATGAAAATTAGATAAGAGTATCTAAATGAAATTAGGTTTAATTGAGGTCTAGTGGCAGGTTCGGGGTACAGAGAGTCAAATATAGCTCCCCTGCAACCCCTTTGGATTTGGTGCAAAGATACAGAGTTAAGTGAGGTCTAGTAGCAGTGCAAGAGTCCTCTGTAAAGGAATTTACAGACATGAAAACCTAGATTGATAAAAGAGGTTTATTGTGGGGTTTGGAAGTAAGGTTAAAAGGTAGAAAGACACCAAAGCCAGGGCTGGCACTGGTGGGCAGAAATCTTTGACATGGCTGGCGTAAGGATGCCATGTTTGGGACTTCTGCAAAGAGTGGACTCCAGTTTTGCCCTTTTTATTCTAGGGGGGCTTTTGTTAATCTGAAGGGGCTTGTGAGTGGAGTCCCAGGTTGGCTTCTGGCTTGAGCTTCAGCCAGGGATAGAATTTGAATAGAATTCAATGGGTTTTTAGATAAGGGGAAAGCTGTTTGTGCTTGGGGTGGGGGTTGGCAAACCTGAGCAGATCATTAGAATGGGGGATGGGACAGCCCAAGTTAGCTCAGATCAGATGGGAGATGGGAGAGCCTGGATATCTCCCATTGGAATTCAGCTATGGGCGTTGGGAATCAGAAAGGAATCTTAAAAGGGATCACAGCCCACATCAATATCAACAGTCAATCACTCCTCCCAATAAAATATGTGTAGATCTATATTCAGATTCCATTAGTTCTTTCTTTGTGATAGATAGCATTTTTCATCATATGTTTTTCAAAATTGTCTTGGATAATTGTATTGCTGAGAATAGCTGTCATTCCATATAGACCATCTTACAATATTGCAGTTACTGTGTACAATGTGATCCTGATTCTGCTTACTTTACCAGTATCAGTTCATATAATTCTTTCCAGGTTTTGGGGAAATTTACCTACTCATCATTTCTTATAGTACAAAAGAATTCCATTACATTGGTACACCACATCTTGCTCAGCTGTTTCCCAATTGATAGGAATCCCTTCAATTTCTAATTATTTGCTATCAGCAAATAACTTCTATAAATATTTTTACATATATAGATCCTTTTTCTTGTTTTTGATTTCTCAATATAATTTTACTTTTCCAAATATATGTAAAGATAGTTTTCAACATTCATTTTTATAAAACTTTGAGTTTCCAGAAACTAGGCACCAATGCACACTTAATTTCCTCTATCAAGATAAGGTGGAAACAAGTTCATGATTTAGACATAAACAATGATACTAAAAGCAAATTAGAAGAACAAAGGATAGTCTACCTCTCAAATATGTGCAGAAGAAAAGAATTTGTGGACACAAAGAACTAGAGTGTGTTTTAGGATGCAAAATGGATAATTTTGATTATATTAAGGTAAAAACTTTTTGCACAAACAAAACCAATGTAGACAAAATTAGACCCCAAAATGAAAATGCCAAGGAACATCATAGCTAAATTTCAGAATTATCAAATCAAAGAGAAAATATTGCAAGTAGCTAGAAGGAAACAATTCAAATATTGAGTAGTCACAATCAAGTTTACCCAGGACTTAACATCTTCCATTTTGAAAGATCAAAGGGCATAGGATCGGATATTCTGGAAAGCAAAGGAATTTGAATTGCAACCAAGAATCAACTATTCAGCAAAACTGATGATCATTTCTAAGGAGAAAAGATGAACATTCAATGAAACATGTGAATTTAATCTGGTTTTGATGAAAAGAAAAGAGCTGAATAGAAAATTTGATCTTCAAATGCAGAACTCAAGAGAAATATAAAAAGGAAAAGAAAAAAATGGCTTTCTTTTAAAAGTTAAAAAACTGGAGGCAGAGCCAAGATGGCAGAGGTAACACACATTTTTTTCTGACCTACTACAATGATTCTCAACTAATTAGCAAATTCAGCCTCTGAATTAGTTGTGGACTGGCAGAATCCATGAATTTTGAGAGTGCAGCAAATTACCAGCAGAAGATAATTCAGTCAAGTGTGGAGGGAGGTATTTAGGTGCAGGCAGAAAGGCAGAGCACAGAAGCCAGCACATGCTGTCCAGACCCAATGCAGGGTACAGTCTCTGTGGTATGGTACAGATTGGGTACTGTAGAGAATCTACATGGAGAAATCTACATTTGTGTTGGCCATTCTGCCCTGGTTGCAACCCAGTACATCACCAGAGAAATTATAAAACACCCAAAACAAACATAAAAGGTAGAGTGAACCCAAAGCACTGTAGTCTCATGGGACCTGGCCATGCCCACCAAACACCAGGATTGAGTCATCATAGACCCAGTGAAGCTGTGGCTACTTCACTGCTGCTTGTAGAGGAGGCTTGGAAAACCTCCTTTGCCCTAAAAGCAGAACCTAACATTTAAAAAAAATGAGTAAAAAAGCAAAGAGAACTCTAACCAAAGATAGTTTTTATGATGAAAGAGAAAACACAATTCAAACCCTGAGAAGAATAAAAGCAGATTGAATCCAGAAGAAGACCCAAGAGGTGGTATAACCTGATCCTCATCACACAAGGCTCTCCTAGAAGAAATGAAAAAGGATCTCAAAAGAGAGCTAGAAGAAAAATGAAGAAAGGAAAACTTTGTAAGAGAGTTTAGAAAAGGCATATAACTCATTAAAATATAGATTTGACAATTCCCTGAAAAACAGAATTTGTGAAATGGAAAAGGTAAATGACTCCCAGAAAAACAGAATTTGTGAAGTGGAAAAATAAAATATCTCCTAAAAACCAAAATTTGTGAAATGGATAAAAAATTCGATAGAACAAAAGAACTCATTTAAAAACTCAATTGAACAAATGTAAAAAAAAGTGTAAAAATAAAAGTAAATGAAGAAAATAATTCACTAAAATTCAGAACTGAACAAATGGAAATGAGACATCAAAAATCATTCAAGCAAAAACAAACAAAAAAATTAAAAAATAGGAAAAATATAAAATACCTACTTGGGAAACCAAGTGATATGGAAAATAGATCTAGGAGAGACAATCTTAGGATTAATTGGGCTCCTTGAAAACCATGATGAAAAAATAAAAAGATCCTAGACACTATTTTTCAGGAAATCATCAAAGACAACTTCCCTAATGACATAGAATAGAAGATAAAATAACCATTGAAAGAACTCACCAAACACCTCCTGAAAGAGAACCCAAAATTAAAACTCCAAGGAATATCATTGCTAAATTTCAGAACTATCAGGCCAAGGAAAAATATTACAAGCAGCCAGAAAAGAACAATTCAAATACCGAGCAGACACAATAAGGACTACTCAAGATCTAGCAGCTTCCACCTTAAAGATCAAAGGACTTTGTATCTGATATTCCAAAAGGCAAAAGAACTTGGAATGCAACCAAGAATATCCATCTAAACTGAACATTTTCATGATATTATAAATAAATTAGAAGAACATAGGATAGTTTGCCTTTGTGGAAGAGAAAGGAATTTGTGACCAAAGAAGAACTAGAGATCATTATTGATCACAAAATAGATCATTTTGATTATATTAAGTTAAAACATTTTTATACAAACAAAACCAATGAAGACAAGATTAGAAGAGAAGCAATAAACTGGGAAAGCATTTTTACATTCAAAAGTTCTCATAAAGATCTCATTTCCAAAATATAAAGATAATGGTGAATGTTGGAGGGGATGTGGGAAACCTGGGACACTGATACATTGTTGGTGGAACTCTGAACAAATCCAATCATATTGGGGAGCAATTTGGAACTATGCTCAAAAAGTTATCAAATTATGCATACCTTTTGATCCAGCAGTGTTACTACTGGGCTTATATCCCAAAGACATCTTAAAGGAGGGAAAGGGACCCATATGTGAAAAAATGTTTGTGGCAACCCTTTTTTTTTTACTGTCTAGAAACTGGAAACTAAATGGATTCCCATCAATTGGAAAATGACTAAATAAATTATGTTATATGGATTCCATGGCAGCCATGGAATACTATTGTTCTATAAGAAAAAACCAGCAGGATAATTTCAGAGAGGCTTGGAAAGACTTACATGAATTGAAGTTAAGTGAAATAAGCAGAACCAGGAGATCACTATACATGGGAAGAACGAGACTATAGGACAATCAGTTTTGATGAATATGACTCTCTTCAACAATGAGATGATTCAAACCAATTCCAATTGTTCAGTAATGAAGAGAGTCATCTACACCCAGAGAGAGGACTATGGGAAATGAATGTGGGCCACAATATAGCATTTTCACTCTTTCTGTTTGTGTTTCTTGCATTTTTGTTTTCCTTTTCAGGTTTTTTTTTTTCTTTCTAGATCTGATTTTTCTTGTGCAGGAAGATAATTGTATAAATTTGTATACATATATTGGATTTAACATATACTTTAACATATTTAACATGTGTTGCACTACCTGCCATCTGGGGTGGGGTGGGAGGAAGGAGGGGAAAATTTGGAACAAAAGGTTTTTCAGGGTGTTTTGTAAATAAAAAGCTATAATAAAAAGTGAAAAAAAAGTTCAAAAGCTTATAACTCTATATCGGAAGGTGATTTGTTTAACTCTTGAGATCTGTATGTCTATTATGGGTATACTTAGAGGGGGGGGGAGAAATAATTAGATTATATTATGGTACTATAAAAAAAAAGAAACAAGAAGAAAGATGATTCTACTGGAAGAAGAGGAAAATGGAGTTAAAATGTGGTAAATTCCATTTCATGAAGAGACCAAAAAGATACTGCAGTTGAGAAAAAGAAGGGAGAGGGATTAGCATTGTGCAAATCTTACTCTCATCAGATTTGGCTCAAAAAGAGAATATCAGACACATTTAGTTTTATTGAGAAGCTTGTCTCAGTCTATAGGGAAGTAGAAGGGAAAGGGGAAAGGAAGAGGGGAGATTAATAAAAGGGAGAATAGAATAGAATAGAAGGAGAAAAGTATAAGAAATGTGGAGGGGCTGCAAAAGGGGAGGGCTGTTGGAGGTAGTGGGTGGTCAGTAACAAAATACTTGGGAAGACAGAAAGAAGGAAAGGGAAGAGAAAAGTGTGACTGGGAGTAAACAAGATGGCAGGGAATATATAATAATTTTATCTGTGAATTTGAATGGTATGAACTATTCTATAAAATGGAAGTAGAAAGTAGACTAGATTAAAAGTCAATATCCTACAGTTTATTGTTTACAAGAAAGACATTTAGAGTATAGTGATACATATAGAGTAAAGGTAAAAATCTAGAATAGAATCTATTATACTTCAGCTGAGATAAAAAAAAAAAAATCAAGGTTAGCAATCCTGATCTCAGATCAAGAAAAATAAAAAAAAAATAGATCTAATTAAAAGTGATGAGGAAGAAAATTATATCCTACTTAAATGTACCATAGATAATGAAGTAATATTTATGCTAAACATATATGCATCAAGTTATAGAGCATCCATATTCCTAGAGGAGAAATTGAGAGCTGAAAGAAGAAATAGACAGTAAAACTATATTAGTGGAGAATTGCAACTTTGCTTTTTCAGAACTAGATAGGTTGAACCACAAAATAAATAAAAAAGAAGTTAAGGAGGTAAATAGAATCCTAGAAAAGTTAGGAATGATAGACCTTCAGAGAAAACTTAATGGAGACAGAAAGGTGCATACTTTTTTTTTTCTCAGCAGTATATGAAACCTTTCCAAAAATTGATTATGTATTAGGGCATAAAAACCTCAAAATCAGTTGTAGAAAGACAGCAAAGAATAAATGCATTTTTTCAGATCATGATACAATAAAAAATACATGAAATAAAAACAGGGGAAAATACACCAAAATTAATTGGAAACTGAATAATCTAATACAAAAAATGAGTGGATGAAAAAAAATCATAGACAAAATCAATAATTTCATTTAAGAGAATGACAATAATGAGACAACATACCAAAATTTGTGGGATGAAGCCAAAGTGGTTATTAGGGAAAATTTTATATCTCTACATGCTGACTTGCATAAAATGAGAAAGAGAAGATCAATCAATTGGAAATGTATCTTAAAAAAAAAAAAACTAGAACAAGAACAAATTAGCAATCCCCAATTAAAAACTAAATTTGAAATTCTGAAAATAAAAAGGGAGATAAATAAAATAGAAAGTAAGAAAACCATTGATTTAATAAACAAAGCAGTTGGTTTTATGAAAAAACCAACAAAATAGATAAACCTCTACTTAATTTGATTAGAAAAAGGAAAGAAGAAAACCAAATTGTTAATCTCAAAAATGAAAAGAGAGAACTTTCCACCAATGGAGGGGAAATTAGAGCAATAATTAGAAATTATTTTGACCAACTACATGTCAATAAATCTGGTAATCTAAGTGAAATAAAGTAATACTTACAAAATCATAGACTGCCTTATTAACAGAAGGGGATATAAATTACTTCAATAGTCCTATTTCAGAAAATGAAATGGAACAATGCATTAATCAACTCCCTAAGAAAAAATCTCCAGGGCTACATGGATTTACTTGTGAATTCTACCAAACATTGAAAGAACATTTAATTATAATACTATACAAACTATTTGAAAAAAATAGAAACAAGCAGTCCTACCAAATTCCTTTTATGACACAGATATGCTGCTGATACCTAAATCAAATCAGAGAAAGAAAATTATAGACCAATTTCCCTAATAAATATTGATGCAAAAATCTTAAATAAATACTAGCAATAAGGTTACAGAAAGTCATCCCCAAGATAATATACCACAACCAAGTAGGATTTATGCCAAGAATGCAGGGCTGGCTCAATATTAGGATAACTTTTAGCATAATTGACTATGTCATTAACCAAATTGATACAGTCAATAACCAAATGAAAATTGGTTTCAAAATTCATATAATTATTTCAATAGATTCAGAAAAAGCATTTTATAGAATCCAACAGCCATTCCTATTAAAACACTAGAGAGTATAGGAATAAATGGAGTTTTCCTTAAAATCAGTAGCATCTATTTAAAATCATAAACAAGTATCATATGTAGCAGGGACAAATTAGAACCATTCCCAATAAGATCAGAAAGTTACCCACTATCACCATTAGTATTCAATATTGTATTAGAAATAACTGTTAGCTTTGGCAAAAGAGAAGAAAAATACTAAAGGAATTAGAATAAGTAATGAGGAGACCACATTATCACTCTTTATAGATGATATAATGGTATACTTAGAGAACCCTAGAGAATAAACTAAAAAAAAACTACTAGAAACAATTCACAACTTTAGTAAAGTTGCAGGATACAAAATAATTCCACACAAATCATCAGCATTTTTATATATTACCAACAAAGTCCAACAGGAAAACTACAAAGAGAAATTCCTTTTAAAATAAGTGTAGGTAATATAAAATATTTGGGAATCTATCTAAGTGGAAAGTCAGGAACTATATGAACACAACTGTAAAACAATTTCCACAGAAATAAAGTCAGATCTATCCAACTGGATAAATATCAAGTGCTCATGGGTAGGCCAAGTAAATATAATAAAAATGACAATACTATGTAAATTAATCCATTTATTCAGTGTTATACCAATCTAACTCCCACGAACTTATTTTATAGATCTAGAAAAAATGATAACAAAGTTCATCTGGAGGAAGGGTCAAGAATTAAAGAGAATTAATGGAAAAATGCAAATGAAGGTGGCCTATCTATGCCAGACCTAAAACTATATTATAAAGCATTGGTCATCAAAACCATTTGGTACTGGCTAAGAAATAGAATATTCAGTGCAATAGGTTAGGTCACAGGACAAAATAATCAATGACTATAATTATCTACTGTTTGATAAACTCAAAGACCTCAGATTTTGGGATAAAAACTCAGCATTTGACAAAAACTGCTAGAAAAATTGGAAACTTGTGTGGCAGAGACTAGGCACTGACCCACACCTAACACTGGATACCAAGATACGGTTGAAATGAGTTCATGATTTGGCATAAAGAGTGATACTACAAACAAATTAGAAGAACAAAGGATAGTTTGCCTCTCAGATCTGTGGAAAAGGGAAGAATGAGTGGTAAAAGGAACTGAAGTTCATTACTGAACACAAAATAGATAATTTTTATTATATTGTTAAAAAGTTTTTGTACAAAAAATTAATTGAGAGAAGATAAGAAGGAAAGCAAAAAAACTGGGAAAACATTTTTACATTCAAAGGTTCTGATAAAGGCTTTATTTCTAAAATATAGAGAGAATTAACACAGATTTATAAGAATTCAAGCCATTCTTCACTTCATAAATGATCAAGGATATAAACAATTTTCAGATGAAGTAATTGAAACCATTTCTAGTCATATGAAAACATGCTCTAAATCACTATTGATCAGAGAAATGCAAATTAAGACAACTCTGAGATACCATTACATACCTTTCAGATTGACTAAGATGACAGGAAAATATAATGAGGAATCTTGGAGGGGATGTGGGAAACCTGGGACCCTAATACAATTGTTGGTGAAGTTGTGAACTGGTTCAACCACTCTGAAGAGAAATTTGGAAGTATGCCCAAAGGGCTATCAAAATGTACCTACCTTTTCATCCAGCAGTGTTTCTACTGGACTTATATCCCAAAGAGGTCTTTAAGAAGGGAAAGGAATCAACATGTACAAAATTGTGGCAGTCGTTTTTGTAGTGGCAGGAAACTGGAGGCTGAGTGGATGCTCATCAATTGGAGAATGACTGAATACTTTATGTTATATGAATGCTATGGAATATTATTAATCAATAATAAATGATAAGACAGATGATTTCAGAGAGGCCTAGAGAGACTTACCTGAAGTGAAATGAGCAAAACCGAGAGATCATTGTATATGGCAATAACAAGATTATACAATGATCAAGAATGTAGTTCTTTTCAACAATGAGGAAATTGCGGCCAATTCCAATGGTCTTGTAATGGAAAGAACCATCTGTACTCAGAGAGAAGATAATAGGAACTGAGTATGGATCGCAAAATAGTATTTTCACTTTTTTGTGGTTGTTTTCTTGCATTTTTTTTCACAAATTTTCCTTTTTTTGTTCTGGTTTTTCTTGGGCAACATGATACTTGTGGAAATATGTATAGAAAAATTGCACATGTTTTATATATATATATATATATATATATATATATATATATATATATATATATGTATATATATACAGAGAGAGAGAGAGAGAGAGAGAGAGAGAGAGAGAGAGAGAGAGAGAGAGAGAGAGAGAGAGAGTTACTTGCTATCCAAGCAAGGGGGGAGAAAGGAGGGAGAAGAAAATTTGGATCACAAGGTTTTGCAAGGGTGAATGTTGAAAAAAAACCAAAAAGCTTTACAAAATAAAATAAGACTTTGTATTTAGAATTTTCTCCCTTCCTCCTTTATTTCTCCCCTCTTCAAGGCAGTAGGCAATCTGATATAGGTTAAATTTGTGCAATCATTTTATATTTGTCATATTGTGCAAGAAAAATCAAACTAATAGGGAGAAAACTACAAGAAAGAAAAAGCAAATAAACAAACAACAATAAAAAGGTGAAAAAACTA
Organism: Sminthopsis crassicaudata; assembly: GCF_048593235.1. Taxonomy (NCBI): domain Eukaryota; kingdom Metazoa; phylum Chordata; class Mammalia; order Dasyuromorphia; family Dasyuridae; genus Sminthopsis; species Sminthopsis crassicaudata. The sequence continues at coordinate 340,901,304 of NC_133617.1, read as the reverse complement.
TGCTTCAATCCACGTTTAGTCTCCATACTTCTCTCTTTGGATACAGATATCATTTTCTACCCTCTGTCTATTTTAATTGTCTTTAATCACCACATTAGTCAGAAGAAGCAAGTCTATCAGAGTTGATCATCCCATAAACGTGCTGATAATATCTAAAATGTTCTCCTGGTTCTACTCAGTTCACTAAGCATGAGTTCATGTAAGTCTTTCCAGTCTTTATGAAATTAGCTTGCTCATCATTTTTTATAGGATGTAATACTCCATTACATTCATGTACCATAACTTATTCAGCATTGATGGGCATTATGATTTCTTTGTAATACAGACCCAGCAGTGATGTTGCTGGATCAAAAGTTATGTACAGTTTGATAGCCCTTTGGACATAGTTCCAAATTGTTCACCATAATGGGTGGATCACATCACAACTCCACCAGTGATGCATTAGTGTTCCAATTTTCCCACATTCCTTTCATTATCTTTTCCTGTCATCCTAGTCAATCTGAGAAGTCTGAAGCGGTACCTCAGAATTGTCTTAATTTGTTTTTCTTTAAATAAAAATGATTTATAACCACTTTTCCACATGACTAAAATGGTTTTAATATATTCAGCTGAAAATTGTCTGTTCATATCATATGAACATTTGTCAGCTTGAGAATGGCTTGTATTCTTATAAATTTGAGTTAATTCTCTATATATTTTAGAAATAAGCACTTTATCAGAAACACTGCCAGTAATACCCCCCTCCTAACTTTTTGCTTACTCTATAATCTTGGCTTCATTGGCTTTGTTTGTGCAAAGTAATTTAATTTAATTTAATTTAATCAAAATTATCCATTTTGCTTTTCATAATATTCTTTCTTTCTCCTCTGGCCATAAGTTCAGTACTCACCCTCTTCAATTTGTTGAATTTGACATAGTTGATTACTTTCTTCTCTTGGATACTTCTTTCTCTATATTTTTGTATTACTATTTCCTGTGAGTTTTCCTTCTATCAAATACTCTGTATAGATGTATTTAAAGGTGCTCTTCTGTGCCTGCTTCTTTTATCCTTCTATACTCTCTTGCTTGGAGACTTAATCAACTTATTTAGATTTAATTATCATCTTTCTATAGATGACTCACAACTTATCTCTGACTTATATTTCAATTCTTTATTATAAATTGCCTACTGGACATTTCAAACTGGATGCCATTCAAGGTGTCTAAATTAAATAATCTGTTATCCAAAATACATTAAGCTTTTCCCAAACTCCCCTATTTCTGTAGAAAGTACCACTATTCTTCTGGGATCCTTGACTCATCAACTTAGAGTAATTTTGAATGATCACTCTACTTCACCAACATATTCAATCAGTTATTAAATCTTAAAGTCCTATATTCTGCAACCCTTCACAATTTCTCACATCTCTCCTCACACAGTCACTATCTTAGTTTGGTTTCTCATTATCTTGCATCTAGATTATTGAACCGACCTCCTACTTGATCTCTTTTGCTCAATTCTCTTGTAGTTCTAGTTCGTCGTTCCTCAGCTACGGAAATGATTTTCCTTAATTCTTTATGTTGATGTCTAATTCAAAACATTGGCTCTATCTTGCTTAATGGATTGAAAATGAGTGCCTTCTATATGAAGGTTATGGTATGTGAATGTTATGGAATATTATTACTCTATAAGAAATGACCAACAGGAGGAATACAGAGAGGCTTGGAAAGACTTACACCAACTGATGCTGAGTGAAACGAGCAGAACCAGAAGATCGCTGTACACTTCAATGTTGTATGAAGATGTATTCTGATGGAAGTGGATATCTTCAACATGAAGAAGATCCAACTCACTTCCAGTTGATCAATGATGGACAGAAACAACTACACCCAGACAAGGAACACTGGGAAGTGAATGTAAATTGTTAGCACTACTGTCTATCTACCCAGGTTACTTATACCTTCGGAATCTAATACCTAATATGCAACAAGAAAATGGTATTTACACACATATATTGTAGCTAGGTTATATTGTAACACATGTAAAATGTATGGGATTGCCTGTCATCTAGGGGAGGGAGTAGAGGGAGGGAGGGGATAATTTGGCAAAAATGAATACAAGGGATAATGTTATAAAAAATTTTTACTCATGCATATATACTATCAAAAATTTATAAATAAAAAAATTCATTTCAGTTTTGAGATCCTTCACAACCAGGTCTAAACTTGCTTTTCTGGTTTCATTTTATATCTACTTCCACCCTTATAATTCATTCAATGTCAGATTCTTACTAAGTGCTAAGTCGGTACTTAACAATTCTCTAGCCTGGCTAGCTCACTCAGTAGAGCATGAGACTCTTAATCTCAGGGTCATGGGTTCGAGCCCCACAGTTGGGCGCCAAAATTGTAAAGGTCTTGAATTGTAAAGGTCGGGTCATCTCTAAATTGTCCTTGGGCACCGCCGGCTCACTCAATCCCAGACTAGACTCTTCTTCCTCCAGAGTGCTGTCCCATCTCTGTCTCTGTCTCCTTGCTCAATGTTGTCTTCTTTTATCCTTCCAGAGAATGGGTGTGTGAGAACTCAAGGGCTTGTGGGAAAATTACTTCAACCAATGAACTTGCTCCTTTTAAAGGTTGTGTAAACTCCTTTTCATATGTTAACTCCTCCTCAGAAGTTCAAAGGGGTAAACTCCCTTTAAAGGGGGGAACCAAACATGTGAACTAGAGAATTGTTAACTACCCTCTTAGCACTTAGTAAGAACCTAACATTGCAGCTAGGCTTTCATTTTACTTTATATTATTTATTTCATCTTCCATTTCTGAGCCTTTGCTTTGTCTATCCTCCATGATAGGAGTGCATTATTTTTTCACCTCTGTCTTATTGAATTCCCCTTCTATGTGAAGTTGTAGCTTAATCTCCAAGTGACTAATGCTTTCCCTTCTAACATACTCTACCTTGTATTATTTATATTTTTGTTCATTATTAATTGCATGTCATAGCTGCCGTTTGAAAACGATTTCTTGATGGATTGAGTTCTATTCTATCCTGACTCTCCTATTGGTGCATTTAAGCCATTATCTTTCAAGGTGACATTTTAAAACTTTGTGTCTCCTCCATCAAATCCAGTTATACTGTTAAAAAAATCATTTGCTCTCTAACTTTTAATTTTTCATCTGTTGCATCAAGCTGTCTCTTCCTATTTCATTTTCTAGTTATTTTCATGGCTTCTTTTAATATTCTCTAATTATTATTGTAGTTTCTGCTGTCCAACTAAAGCCTTAATCACTTGATTTTGCTTTTATGGTGATTTTTTTACCTTGCTTTACCTTGTTCAATCCAGGACTTTACCTGGACTTTATCAATTTAGGTATAAGTGTTACTTAGCATCTCTATTCTCTCAGATTTTTTCCCCTCAGCCTTTTTTACTTTATTGTCTGAATGAAATATATATTTTTTTGGTACAATGATCCAAGAAATGTCAAACTAGCTCATCTCTTATATGAATTCTTCCCTCTTCTCCCCCTGGACTCTCATCCCCTTTCTTGGGCTTTGATCACATATTTCCTACTTTTGTAAAATACAAAATAAAATAAAATGGCTTTTAACTTTTTCTTTCCCACTCCAGGTAAGATATGATTCAGAATCATCTGTATTAATTTTTCATTTCTCTGTTTTTCTTTGAAAGTGTTAGATCTACACATCCCTTTCTAATACATGGTTCAGAAAGGTGCCAACTTGTCCAAAGTCACCAACTCCAAATCTTCAGTATGCTACACTAGAAACTGGTTGGCAAAACAGAGGAATATGACCAGCAGATGGTTTGAAGGGTTGAGTTTTCTTGCCTAGAATTGCTTCCACTGGATATTCATGTATTAATGTACTTCAAAGACTATCTATGTATCAAAGACTATGTGTGTACACAAACATAGATAGTCTTTGAAGTACATTAATACATGAATATCCATTACATTAATTTAATCTTTCCTTATAGTTTTAATCATTAATATTCTTTTTATTCTTTACTAAATATGAAAAGAAGTGAAAATTCTACATGACATTTGACTCTTCTCTTTACATGATATAAACATTGATTTATATTTCTAAGACATATGAATTCATCTTCCTCCACTCTCTTTTACTTCATCAGGATTGGATAGCATAATGCTGTGGAAAGCAAACTAGATTTGGAATCAGAGGACTCAAATGACCTATATCTGAATTCTGATTTTATTACTATATTACTTTGAATATGTCACTTAATATCTCTGGGTTTTAGTGCCTTATAGGTAAGGTGTATACATAGATATATACATATACATATACATGTATTATTTGTATTTTAATATATAACATGTATATATTATAAGCTATGAACTTGTTTATCTATCATAAGTTTCTTTTTGCTTAATGAATTTGTACATCAAATATTTTGTTCATCTCTTTTCTTTAGTTGGGACCAATTTTAAAGTTATTCAGAAAATCCACTTTTTTTCATTGATGGTAGTAGTGGACTTTAGCCAGCTCTTGCTAAAACACCTACAGAGACATATTCTCAAGGGCAGCAGGCATGGTAATAACTAATTAGAGTGGAACAGTTAAACCAGATTGTAAAATAGAAGTAGAGGGTAGGAGGGAATATGAAGAACAAGATTATAAAAATTAAATAGATGTCCTTCATGTAGATTGTCTTCAGTCTTATTCAAGTTTATAGCATCCAGAATTTGAGGAAAAAAGTGTGCCAGAGAAAGGTGTAATTGTTCTTTTGACTAACTGAAAAGGAAAAAAAAAGTTATAGAAATGTAGATTTTTGACTCAGTATATAATGAAAAACTTTCTAACAAATAGGTCTGCCCTAAACTGAAATGGACTGGTTTAATAGGTAGTGGGCTCTTCTTAAATGGAGGCCTTCAAGTATAGTGTGGATAACTCCTTATATTGTAGAATAATTCTCTCATCTTTCAAGTAACCAGGATTTGTAACAGTACCATGTCTGACTTTTCCACATCCAATTAAAATCTAATAGGATATCAAGTCATATTGATTCTTCCTCTACTGTCCCTTCTCCACTCATATTATTACTAACATAGTCAAGTCCTTACCACTACCTGTAACATTGAAGTAGCTTCCTAATAGATATCCCAGCTTCTACTTTCTTATAAATCCTTTATACATTTGCCAAAATAATCTTCCTCAAGGAGTCAAATATCACATTTAATTCCTCTATTCAAAACCCTTCCATGTTTTCCTATTTCCTACAATATAAAATAACTTCTTATCTTGCTCTTAAAACTATAAAATCAATTCCTCCTCACCTTCCCAGTCTTATTTCATATAGCTTCCCTTAAAGGACTCTGTGGATCAAATCTAACTGAAGACTAGCTAGCTGCCCCTTGAACTTGTTACTCAGTGAGACCAACAGAAAGCAAAACCTGGGAGACCTGTGAAAAATCACTAGAAGAAATCAGAGCCTTTCTGTTATCTACCCTTTCCCACATGCCTGTCTTGCCTGCTGATATTTCTTAAATAAGTGCCTCTGCTTACACAAACTTCTCTGTCTACATGTTTTATTTATATGTATCTTTTCTCCTGTGTAATTGTTCTTCTTTCTATTATTTCCACTGGTGGTTTCTGTATTTGTGGAAAAGAATGCCATATATTTATGGAGAAATTATTTTACTATTATATTTATTAGAATTCTATCTCACTAATTTTCCTTCTTTTAAGTCATTTGTATCCTTTGACTGAAAAACATTAACCTTTGGACCTTGTAAGATATGATTTTGGTGGATGCCAATTGGCAGAGTACTTTGAACCTGGGATATCCTTTTTAAGTGACCCATCATGTAAGTTTGGGAACATGGCTCCAGGTGACACACCATAACACATTCTAAAACTCTGAGGTGAAACCCAATAATTTAGTAATAGCAATTGCCTTGTCAATTGTAAGAATGACTGTCATGTTAAAAAAAGCACACACACAAACATATACATACATATAGATCTATATGTATGTAGGTACGTATAGTTCTAAAGAAAGTTTTGTTCCTATGAGGCTTCCCTACTAGAATGTAAGTTCTTCTAGGTAAGTAATTATTTTGTTTTTAATTTTTAATTCTCAGCAACTCACACAGTCCTTGCACATAGTAGACACTTAATGAATGTTTGTTGAATTGAACTGAGTTGAAATGAAATTAAATTCTTGCTCCAGGTGGAGACTAGACTAATTGATCTTTCACATCATTTAGAACTAAGAATTTTTAATGATTCTAGTATTATAACCTTTCTCCAGTAAATCATTATTTTTGCTGTATTATCTGAAAGTTCACTTTGGCTTGATTGTGCCTTGGCATAGGAGAATTAGAAGGGAAACTAGTTATTTGGAGCTAAAAGTATTTTTAAAAGGTAGAAAAAAATTTGGAGGTTTAAATTTGCTGGAATATTTGAGCCAACATTTCAGCTATGTTGATATTTTAGAAAGAAAATCAGTGCCCAGACCTGCCCTTGCCCTTAGTTAGATTTCCAGCTTCCCTATCAGCTAGAGATAACAGGACTTCCATGTTCTCTTCTGAGTCAGAAAACATTTTATGTAGAACATCGACTGGGACTCAATCCCAGACCATGCTACTTTAAAGCCAGTTCATTTCTGTGTTAACTGTGGTGATAAAACAGGTTTAGTCAAAAATGAAATATTCATCTGACATAAAAAAGGGAAAATAACCTTTAGTGCAAAAATGTTTGCAACAGCCCTTTTTATAGTGGCAAGAAACTGATAACTGAGTGAATATCCATTAGTTGGAGGATAACTGAGTTACTTATGACATATGAATGTAATGGAATATTATTGCTCTACAAGAAATGATGAGCAGGTTGATTTCAGAAAAGCCAAGAAGGACTTATATGAACTGATGCTCAGTGAAGTGAGTAGAGCCAAGAAGACATTGTACACACCGACAAGATTATGTGATGATCAAATGTGTTGGACTTGGCCGTTTTCAACAAGGAAATGATTCAAGATAATTCTAATAGATGTGATGGAAAGGGCCATCTGCATTCAGAGAGAGGGCTATGGAGACTGAATGTGAATCAGTTGTAGTAATATCACATTTTTGTTGTTGTTGTATACTTACTTTTTTTCTCATTTTTTTTCTTTTTGATTATTTTTGTGCCAGCATGATAAATGTGGAAATTTGTTTAGAAGAATTACACATGATTAACACATTTTGAATTACTTGCTTTCTAGGGGAGGGGAGGGGAGAGGGAGGGAGAAAAATTTGCAACACCAAGTTTTGCAAGGATGAAAGTTGAAAAACCATCTTTGTGTGTATTTTGAAAAACAAAACTATTATTATTAAAATAAGTAAATAAAATATATGTGTAAAATATTCAGATGGTTCAAACTCATCATTTTATAAATGAGATAAATGATGTCCAGACAAATCAGACAAATAGTGAGTAGAGCATCCTGGATGGGAACCGTTTATCTCATTTTAACTCCTGTTCACTTCCTATCATACTGTATTACCTATCACTGTATTAGAGAAGTTGTCCAATTACATTGAATTCTTTAGCTGTTGGTCATTTCTGAGGTTTGAAATCAAAACAAACAATTTGTTTCCAGTTAAGATGTTAAAAATTCAGGTAGTCACCTAGATATTTTTCTAATCTTGTGATGATCAATTAGCTAAACCCATTCCTGCCTCCCTCCTTTCCTTCTTCCTCCTCTTCTTCACCCCTACTCCACTGAAGTGACTGAGAATATATATACCACATAGGGGCATATATGAGTAGTCTATCCAAATGCAGATTTGGACCTCTTCCTATATGACTATAGGACAGAGTAGAGCTAGAAACACTGTTTTTAGAGAAGCATTTTTTTCATGGTGGCAGGCATTCTTAGAAGTATCAAAGCCTATTGTGGTTACTAAACAGCTAAATTCCATTGCAGTCTTAGGATGTGTTTTATTCCTGCAAAATGTTAGTACTAATTAATTGTACTGTCCATGTCTTTGCATGAATTTGTGGATTGTCTGAAAAGATAAAAGTGTTCCCAGTGTATTATGAATACCCCTCTCCCCCACTCCTTCCAATGCATTCAGTCCAAAGACAAGCTTTTTGATCCTTTATAAGGAAAATAATAACCAAAATGATTTGTATGCCATTTATTATGTGAATCAGAAGCAGCATGAAAGATAAACACAGCCATATATTATTTAGCCCTATACCTAATAACTCACTTATTTTTGACTAAACAGCAGCATTCTGCTTTTCTCAAGAGATAGGCTCTGGGCTGTCAGTGCCTCCCACATGGATAAGTGTCTCTTAACACAAATGATGTGCATCAATTACATCCCTTCTTGTGACTAGTCCTGTTGTGACATGGGGCTGTGATTAGACCAAAGGAGGCAACCAGTCAACAAAGAGAACTCTACTTACTCTTTCTCCCCTTCCTTAGAATATGAGGCAATATTATATGTATTTGGCTCTTTATTAAATCATTCTGTTTGTATTGAAGAAATTTTTAAAAGTTCTTTTTTTTATTGAATTTTTTTTTATTTTCAAAACATATGCAAGGATAATTTTTCAACACTGACTCTTGAAAAAGGTTGTGTTCCATTTTTCCCTCCCTTCCTCCCATTCTCTCCCTGAGACAGCATGTAATCTAATATATGTTAAACATGGTAAATTTTATGTTAAATCCAACACAGTTACATATATTTATATAATATTATCTTGCTGCACAGGAAAAATCAGATCAAAAAGGAAAAAATGAGAAAGAAAATAAGATTTAAGCAAATCACAATGAAAAGAGTGAAAATGCTATGTTGTGATTCACCCTCAATTCCCACAGTCTTCTCTCTGAGTGTATATGGCTCTCATCATCACAAGATCATTGGAACTGGCTTGAATCATTGAAGAAATTCTTAATTTATCTTTTTATTGTTATTATTTTAGCTACCTAGATGTTAGAACCCAGCACAAATAGTTTCCTTAGTAACGTTCAAATGGAAAACATTGGCAGTCTTCATTTACAGTATTCTTTACTTTTCACAACTTGATCATAAACAATCATTAGAGGCCTGGGTCATTAAAAAACACCACCACATATATAGAACTTTTTGGTTTTAAAAAACAAGAAGTTATTAAACTGAATGTACTTAATTTATGCCTTCCTTAACAAGATTTTCTTCTGAGGAACTTTCATATTATTTATTTGTATTTTAATCTCTGAAAGAAGCCTACTTTTTTAAAGCTTTTTATTTTCAAAATATGTGCAAAAATAATTTTCAACATTCACCCTTGCAAAACCTTGTCATCCAATTTTTTCCTTCCTCTCTTCCACCCACCCCACTCCTTAGATGGTAAGTAATCCAGTATCAATTCTTCTATACGTGTTTCCATAAAAAATTATGCTATACAAGAAAAATCAGATCAAAAAGGAAAAAAATGAGAGAAAACAAAAGGCAAACAACTAACAAAAAAAGTGAAAATATTATGTTGTAATCCACATTCCTCTCTGGGTACAGATGGCTCTCTCTATCACAAGACCATTGGAATTAGCCTGCATCACCTTGCTGTTGAAAAGAGCCACACCCATCAAAATTGATCATCCTATAATCTTGTTGCTGTGTGGAATATTCTCTTGGTTCTACTCACTTCACTTAGCATCAGTTCATCTAAGTTACTCCAGACCTCTCTGAAATCATCCCACTGATCGTTTCTTATAGAACAATAATAACGTTCAAATACTATAATTTATTCATCCATTTTCCAACTGGTGGCATTCTACTGAGTTTCCAGTTTCTTGCCACTACAAAAAGGGCTGCCACAAACATTTTTGTACACATAGATCCTTCTCTCTCTCTCTCCTCTTCGTTCTCTCTCTCTCTCCTCTTCTCTCTCTCTCGTCTCGTCCTCTCTCTCTCTCTTTGATGTCTTTGGGGACACAAGCCCAGAAGAGACACTGTACGTACAGTTTGATAGCCCTTTTGTACATTTTCCCATATTGGTCTCCAGAATGATTAGATCAGGCCACAACTACATTAACAATGTATTAGTGTCCTCAGTTTTCCTCACATCCCCCTCCAACATTCATCATTATCACTTCCTGGCATCTTAGCCAATCTGAGAAGTGTGCAATGGTATCTGAGATTTTGTCTTAATTTGAATTTCTCTTATCAATAACGATTTAGATCATTTTGTTCATATGATTAGAAATGGCTTTAATTGCTTCATCTGAAAATTATCTGTTCATGTCCTTTGACCATTTATCAATTGGAAAATGGCTTATTTTCTTATAAATTTGAGTCAGTTCTCTATTTTAGAAATGAGACCTGTATCAGAACCCTTGGATGTAATTTTTCCCCTTATGTATTGCTTCCTTTTAATTTGATACGCATTGGTTTTATTTGTACTAAATTTTCTTACCTTAATATAATAAAATTTATCCATTTTGCATTCCATAATGTACTTTAGTTCTTCTTTGATAAGCCAGTTTTAAGGGCCTTGTGCCACCTTCATTTTTACAAAACAAAAGGACAAATAGGCACAAGGACATAAAGATTCTCCAGGATGTGGCCTCTAAACTTTTTGATTGTAAACCTCTGAATTTTTGTTTTCATAAGTATTCATAAGTCCTTTGATGATACACGCTGGATCCCTTAAAGTTATGCAGCAGACTACTGGAGGATAAAGGAAATACCCTGTACTTTGGATACTGAATCTCTAGTGGATGGAAAGATATGTCAAAGCATGAACATCTACTCTACATGCATGTCTATATACTATAATAATAACTGAGATTTCTGACAGTGTTTTAAGGTTATCAAGTCATTTTTATACATTACCTCACTTGATCCTATTCTTTGCAAAGTACCATCACTAAGTTTATAAAACCAGTTGTGCTCACATAAAACATAAACCTTGCTCAGAATTCTTATTTGTATACATGGTATATGTACATCATATTTTTTAGTTTAATGCAATTTTTTTCTCTTCAGACTATGAGCTTCAATTCACTTCAGTAATATATATTAAAGCTCTGCTATGTGCCAAAACCCATGCCAGTTGCTGAAGATACATAGAAATCAAATAGACCTTGCCCTCAAGAAACTTATATTCAATTAAGCTTAATGCCTCTTTTCATATTAGAGCCAAATATGCCTTCAGTATCACATGTCACAAAGATAGGTTGTGCATATACTAAAGCTGGAGTAGGTAGGAGGTGTAATGGATAGAGGGAACACCACATGTAGTGTCATAAGATCAGAGTTCAAATCCAACCTCAGATACTTACTAGCTACATAACTTTGTACAAGTCACCTATGTCTATTTGCTCAGTTTCCTCATCTATAAAATGAGATAGTTTCAGAAATGGAAAATCATTTCAATATCTTTGCCAAGAAAACTCCAAATGGACTCATGAAGTCAGACATGACTGAACAACAACAATGTGCTATAGTGATTTACTTAGTTCATTCTAGTGAGTTGGTTTACTTACATGTTAGTTTGTGTAGATTGTAAATGATACAACTCAGAGAAAACTGCCTTGTACATTGTAATTTACTGGTTTTTGAGGTAGAATTGCTCTTGACTTTTACTGCTAGAAACAGTTGATATACTCAAATGATCTATAGTTATGCTTTATAAAATTAATCAATTATTGCTAAGAAGAGGTTTTTCTAAGACTTTAAAACCTCTGTGAAACATGTGCTGAGATTGATGGGATAAAACTACAGGAGGGTTGGTGAGAATTAACAGGTTTGCAAAATAGAAAAGTGACAATTAATGAGATTCTACTGTATGCAAAGGAAAAAAATCATAACCAACCCAGCTAATTTGTATGGCCTGAAATCTGTAAATGAATAAATGTTTTCATTAGAAATGGAACTAGCACAGGGTTCTCCTGATATATATATATATATATATATATATATATATATATATGTATGTATAATGTATTTATTTATTTTTTTTAGTCACCTACATTGTCCCAAATTCCAGGTGAAGCTTACTAGTTTTTCCTACCATAAATTGTTTACAGTAAAGGAGCATGTCTTTTAATATAAATTGATATATATTTGCTATATTTGCTCAGAGAACCAATAAAAGAGTGTATTTTTAAAATTAAATAAACAAACAACAAAATCAATGCATACTGCCTCATGGGAAAGCGTAATAGCCTTCCTTTAGTCCTGCTCTGCTATTAACCATTAAGTTCGAATTGTTCTGTGTAATGGTGCCTGGTGTGTCATTCAGGTTAATAAATTCATTTTATTACAGAGGTCACATAAATAGCTACAACTGAAATAAAGCTTATACATACAGATTGATCATGATGAGGAAAAATGTAGATTTACTATAATCTGGGTATCATTGTGATAAAGAAGGAACTACATGGAGCAATCTCCACATTGATGGAGAAGTCTTTTACATTTTTCTAAGTATAGCTTCTTTTGTATTTAATTATTATTATGCATTGTATTTTATTGTAATTATTATTATTATTATTATTATTATTATTATTATTATTATTATTATTATTATTATTATTGTATTATTCGATGACACTGACTTTCCATCTGTTTCTCTCATAAGACTCATCTCCCATTCTGGCACATTTTCACTGGTTACTTTCTATGCCTTAAATTATTTTTCTCTATATTTCCATTTCTTGGGCATTGTTGTTGTAGTTGTTATTTCAGTTGTGTATGATTGTTTATAATCCCATTTGGGATACATCAGATATTAGTGTGGTTTGTCATTTCATTCTTCAGCTCGTTTTACAGATGAGGAAACTGAGGCAAACAGGGTTAAATGAATTATCCAGGATTAATCAATTGGTAAGTGTCTCTACTTCCTGACTTCATACCAGGTGCTCTGTCCATTGTGACATTGGATTTCCTAGCTTCCTCAAACCCATGTAAAATTTTTCAATCTTTAGAAAGCTAAAGTAGAAAGGATTCTGGAAAGATGATAGAATATGTCAGAACTTCTATTTGGACGGGATGCTAAGCATAGCTGTGCTGACCAGACACATTCCAGGCTGTGGTTTCCATATGTGAAAGGAGATAGCAAACATCTGGAGAACGCAGGAGCAATAATTGAAGGTTGTGGGCACTTACAGGAGAGCAGCATTCCTAGTTTCAGTTATGGTGCAGAATGGACAACTGATTTGCAGCCACTCAAGGGATATTATGGAACAAAATTATTTGCAGGATTGTGTGGCTAGGGGCACTACTTGTGGCTTAGGAGTGAAGATGAGAGTCCAATGTTGAATCCCAGGAAAGACCCCATAAAATAACACTAAAAAGTACCTGACATATAATTTCCCCATTCCTTAGGGGAATTTAACTCATGTTTGGCTATGTACTTGGCAAAGTGTTTTTTTTTTTCTCTCTTCTCTTATTTTGTATTTAACTTTAAAATAAATAATAAGTAAAGGAGAAAGTAATCAACCATAGACAGCTGCTATAAGATTCATAATCAGAAGAAGAAAATGAGCAAAAAAATCTTCTCCTTTTTTCAATGAGAAATGTCAAATTGTCTCAAGTACAATAAGAGTTCTTGGAGGAACTTAAAAGGACTTTAAAAATCAAATAAGAGAGGTTGAGGGAAATTTAGAAAACAAAAGAGCAATCTAAGAAAATCAAGAAAATTATGTAAAGATAATCAACTAACTTCAAAGAGAGAGTCAAAAACTTAAATAAAGAAAATAAGTTCCTGAAAACTAGAGTTGGGCAAAAAGAAGTTTTTGGCATTCTAAGATTACAAAAAATAATAGAATAAAATCAACACAAGGAAAAATAGAAGAAATTTAACTGATGTAGAAAATAAATTGAGAAGAAATAATGTAAGAATAATCAGACAACCTGAAAACTATAATTATAAAAAAATCTTGATACAATATTACAAGAAATTACAAGAAATTATCAAGGAAAATTGCCCTGAAGTACTAGAACAATAAAGCAAAGCAGAAATTAAAAAAAATCACCAATCACCACCTGAAAGAGATCTCAAGAGGAAGATATACAAGAATATAATAAAGTTTCAAAACTTTCTGATTAAGGAGAATATTGGAAGCAACAAAGAGAAAATTAATTATCATGGTATCTATAGTAAAGATTATACACAACTCAGCAGTTACTATGTTGAAGGATTACAGGTTTTGGAATATTATATTTCACAATAAAAGAGATGGGGTTATGACCAAGTATAGAGGGTCTGAACTCTGGAAAAGTATACTTGAAACAAAGATACTTACAACAAGGTGTTAACTCAGTGTGACAGATGAGATAATGATTCTCTAGTTTACATATGCTTAGTATAATGGTTCTATAGTTGACACATGCTCAGTGTGTTGTATTGATGTAATTGTACTAAGGTATATAAGGGCTGGGAGGACTTGAAATAAGCAGACTTGAGTGAGTGTGTGCTTGAGCTCGATCTCAGACCAGAAAGGTAGCCTGGACATTACAACCAAGAGTAACATCCAATAAAGTTAAATATAAGAATGAATGAAAAAATAGAAATTTAATGAACTGAAAGACTTTCAGGCATTTGTAACAAAATTAGCAGAACTTAAGAGAAAATGCAATATATAATATAATATAAAAAGTCTTTTAAATACAGGGAGAAAAAAGAGACCTTCCCTCTGTGAATATCTTCAGTTTTTCTTGTTTATATGAAGTTGTTTGGATGTTGTCTTGTCTGTTCGACTGTGAGTTTTTGAGGGCAGACAATTTTTGTCTTTTTTGTAATCCCAGAACTTGGCACAATGCCTAGAATAAAGCATATCTTTTAATAAATGAATTTTATCTGACTATCTCAGCATCATACAATGGAAGGAGTGTTGGTTCTGTAAATCAGAGAATCTGAACTCAAATACCACTTTCTGACATTACCTGTATAACCTGGATGAACAATTGATGATCACTATGGGTCTGTTTTATCACGGAAGACTTGGTTGCTTTAGATAGCCCCTGATGTCCCTAACAGATCTAAATCCACTGTCATTTGCTCTAGTAGCAATATTATTTAATTGACACTGTTCCTTAATATAGAAGTGGAGGGAAGGTCTCATTGTACAAGGTACATTTCAAGTGTAATGGTCTAAATAAACCAGAAATGTTGAGAAGTAGGAATCAGATATAAAAATTTGTACAGGAAACTCAAATGTCAATGCAGAAAAGTACCACTTGGATGAGACTAAAAATCTTTCTTTTGGTCCTATTTTCTTTAGTGTTTCTATTTAGGAGCACAGTGAAGCAGGAACCTAAAAACATCTGAACTATAATGCCCTCCTTCTCCATTTTTCAGGCTATTCCAGGTAAATTGGACTCACAAGATGACTTTCTGTATTTTTTCTCTCTCAGGAACATCTACATAGAACAAGGATTTCAAGTCAGAGCAGCACAAATTTGCTAAATTCCTCTTGGGGCTCATTACTTTGTTTTTTGCCTTACATAATGATACTGCAATTTAAAAATGTATTTGTGTGTTATAGCTGAAGGCTGAATCCTAGCTAATGACTGAATGAGGGAAATGGTAAGCAAATCCATTATTTGTGGTCCTATTTATATTTTTATTGTGAAGGTGCTTTAAGGAAAATAAGAGGCAGCCTTGTTATCAGAAAAAGCTAGAAAATCTGCATATGTATCACACCTCAGAGACGTGTTATGTGACCATGACCAAGTAATATAGAATTTTTGAACTTAAATTTTCTCATCTGTAAAATGAGGGCAATAATACTATAATAAATCTTAAAGCATAATATAATTGTAAGTTTATAATTCCAGACAACCTGGATGGTACAATAGAGAGACCACTGAGGAAGCGTGGGAAGACCTAAGTTCAAATGTGACCAACTATATTACTTTAGATAAGTTATTTAACCTTTATCTGCTTCAGTTTCCTTACCTGGAAAATGGAGATAATAATATTACCTATCTCCCAGAATTGTGAGAATAAAATGAAATAGTATTTGTAAAGCACTTTGCAAACCTTTAAGTATCAACTAAATGTTAATAATAACAATCATCATTAACATTATCATTGTACTGTATCATTATTGCTATTGTGTTTTCCTTTCATTAAATCATAATGCCGAATAAACAAAAACGTGTGAATTTTTATAGCTGTACCTGAATTTTATAAATCTTATTCTTCAGTCATGTTTAACTCTTTATGACTCTGAATGTTTGTTTGTTTTTTGTTTTGCTTAAGGTTAGTTAACTTGTGCAGGATCATACATCTAGTGACTGTCTGAGGATGGATTTGAAATCATGTCTTCCCTATTGCAGATAAAGGGTTCTATCTAACATGTTGCCATATTGATTTCTGAAATCAAGGAATGAGGGTTTATCATACTTTAGAATATTATTTTTCTTCATTGGAGCCATAAATGTCATCCTAACTAATGAATTTTGGTGATCCTTTTGCTGAGAGTCAGTTTTTAATAATAAGAAAAATAGTTTCAGTCACAGGATCACAGAATTTTAGAGTTGGAAGGGATATCAGTGGCCATCTAGTTCAAACCATATTTTAATTAGAATCTTGATATGCTAAACTGCTTCTATTCAATGACCTCTAATACAAAGGAGCTCACTACCTTCCAAAATGGTCCATTCCATTTTTTAATGGATCTAATTTATAGTCATTTATTTTTTAACATCAAATGAATAAGTACCTTTTTTGCCACCTATCACTCTTACCAATGTTCTCTGAGCACAAGAGCTTACAAATTTGCGCGTATCTTCTCCACCATCTTGGCTCCGCCCCCCCCAAGAAAAACCAATTTAATATTTCTTCCATATGACAACCTCAGTTTTCATTTCCTGGAAGTTTTCTTTCTTCCAACCTAAACTTCCTGGATTTCTTCAATTTATCCATCTTCATATACAATGTACCAATATTCTGGTTGATCACCAATTTTCTGGACACCCTACAGTTTATCAATGAAAATCCTAAAATATGTCACTTAAAACTGAAAATAATATTTCAAGATGGTAGGGCAGAGAAGAGAGAATAGTGGAACTATTTCATCCTTACTTTTGGAAGCTTTAAGTCTTTTAAAACAATCCCAGATTAGATTCATTTTTTTGGATGTTACACATACTATGGCTTATAGAAACCTTGCATTTCTTTTAAACCTTTTAATCCTTTTTTTCACACAAAGTATTATCTACCTATTTTGCTTTACCTTACTTTTGTGAAATTGATTTTTTAATCCAAGTGTAAATCTTGATATTTATCCTTAATAATTTTTATTTTATTAGATTCAGACTGGTTTTCTAGGTTGTCAAGATTGTTATGACCTACTCTGTTATGCAATGTTTAGTGAAATATTCAATATTAATTCTGTATCATTTTCTTATTGATTCTAATTGTAATTAATTTATTTTGTATTGAACTTGCTTAAATTATGGATTTCTGTCTCTGAATTTATTTCAGCTGGTTTGTGTGGAATTAAGTTCAGAAATCCTATTTTCTTACTAATCAGCATTTTATTCTTGCCTCAAGGAATTTAGCTGATTTTGGGGAAGCTCTCTTGCACTAAGGGAATTGGGCCTAATATTTCTATACCAGGTTATACTTCAAGTATATCTGGTTTGCTCTCCCAAAAATCTGGGTCATTTTTTCAGGTGGAATCAGACAACAAACACTTTTTAGTTGCAGGGGGTAAGAGAAGGAGTACTGCTATCTCCTCATTACTATACTTTCAACCAGTGGTCCTCAAACTTTTTAAATATGCTGCCAGTTCATTGTCCCTCAGACTGTGGGAGGGCCGGACTTTAGTAAAAACAAAAACTATGAACTTCAGCCCAATGCAGGAAGTGTGCCTTGCTAACACGAGTTTAGGTGGAACATCACTTCCGATCTGATTTTGCCATAACCCTGGTGGGCCACATCTGGTCTGTGGGCCACAGTTTGAGGAACCCTGCTTTCAACCAATCCTATTGTTCTCCAAACCTCTCCATGTCTCAGCTATGGAATTAATCATATTGTCTTCATGATGAAACCTACTTAGTTCTATTCTTATTCTATACTGTCCAAAACCTATAAAAGAAAAGTGCCTCCCTCATTTAAGGTTTTAGCTTACAAGGGAAGGTGAGACCTTATTGATAGATTCTCACTTTATTATAAATTGATCATGCTTGTAATTTTGGGCCTCAGTTGACCTAATTTTTATTATTGTACCAGCTTAGTATTATCTGCAAATTTAATTAAAATTCCATCTATACTTTTGTTTACTCATTGCTCAAAATTTGCTTACTCATTGCAGGGCTAGACATTGGGGCATTCAATGGAAAATCACAATTTGATTTTGAACCATTAATGATTACGCTTTGGATACAAACAATTCATCCAGTTCTGAATTTTTATAATTCTAGTCCATATCTAGTCCCCATCATTTCATGTTTTTCATATGAATAACATGACATAGTTTATCAAAAAATCTCATTAAAATGTCGGTGTATCATATTTAACACTCTCTGCTCTGCCAACTGAGCAGCCTGCAAGAAAAAGGAAATAAGAAGAATCTTTCACGATCTGTTTTTGCCCAAGCCATGTTGGCTCTTCATGATCATTATTTCCTTTTATTCATGTTCACTAATCACATCTTAAAAAACATGTTCTAAAGGAACTGTTCACAAAAAATAATTGAGAAAATTAACTTCCACCCTTTTTTTGCAAAGTTGGGATGGGGGTAGTGGTGGAGCATATGAATGTTTGACATTGTACATATTATTAAACTTGATGTGTTGATTGAATTTAATGAACTGATTATGTTCCCCTTTCTTTAAAAAATGATAGAAATGATAGGTTGCTGGGCAGCATAGGAAGGGTAATATACTCAGTGACAAATGTTGGAGGGGATATGGAATAATTAAGATGATACTATTTTACCGTTGAATGGAAATATGAATTGATACAATCATTTTAGATAACAATCTGGAATTATGCCCAAAGAGTTATTAAACTGCCCAGCAAAATTGACACAGCAATATTAGTACTATAGAAGGAAGCAGATGCATTTATCAATGTGATTAGGAAAAAAAGAAAAGAACAGCATGTTCTAAAATATTTATAGCAGCTCTCTTTGTGATTGTGATATATCTGTGATATATCAATATATTTTCACATTTATCAAGAATCCAACTCATTATTCTAGAATTTGTAGAATACATTGTCTTCCATCTTATAAAACCAGGATAAAATTCACATTTTTCCAGTCCTATGGTGACTCTTCCATTGTCCACGAACTTTCAAAGGCCACTGACTGACTGTGGCTCAGCAATCAAGTTTTCAATTAATTCAGTACATAAAGATGAAGGAATCTGCATTAGGTGATTTGAATTCATCCAGAACAGTTAGGTTCTCACATACCATTTCCTTTTCTATTTGAGATATCAATTCTCTCTCAGCCGCTTTTAATCTGACCTTTCCATTTCTTAAGTTTTCTCTTTAATTCCCTTTTCTTTTCTACAACAAAACCAACAGAGCAAAACAAAACATCTTTTCTTTTCTTCCTTCTTTCCTCCCTTTTTCTCTTTCTTTTCTTTCCTTCTTTCTTTCTTCCCCTTTTCTTTCTTCCTTTTCAATTACATACAACTCTACTTTAATATGATTTTGATTTCCATTTTTTTTCTCTCCCTTCTTTCTCCTTCCCCAAGACAGCAATCAATCTAAGGTATATTTGTATAATCATATTAAACATATTTTCATATTAGCTAAGTTGTAAAAAAAAGAATAAAAACTAAAGGGGAAAATCATGAGAAATGGGAAAAAATGAAAATAGTATGCTTCAATCTGTGTTCAGACTCCATAGATTTTTTTTTTCTAGACAGGGATAGGATTTTCCATCATAAGTCTTTGAATTGTCTTGGATCCTTGTATTGCTGAGCAGAATTAAATCTATCAAAGTTGATCACTGCACAGTGTTGCTGTTATTGTGTACAATATTTTCCTGGTTCTGCTTATTTCACTCAGCATCAGTTCATGTGTTTCCAGATTTTAGTCTGCTTATCATTTTTAGAGAACAACACTATTCCATTACATTCATATACCACAACTTGTTCGTCCATTCCCCAATTGATGAGCAACCCATCAATTTTAAGTTCTTTCTTACCACAAAAAGAGTTGCTATAAATATTTTTGTAAAGGTGGGCCTTTTTCCTTTTTAATGCTCTCTTTGGGATGCAGACCTAGTATTGGTCTTTTTGAATCAGAGGGTAAACATAATTTGATAGTCCTTTGGCCATAGTTCCAAACTGCTCTCTTTAATGGCTAGATTCAGATTACTGAATAAACAATAATGCATCAGTGTTCCACTTTTCCCACAACTTTGCCAACATTTATCATTTTACTTTTATGTCATCTTAGTTAATCTTATAGATGTAAGGTGTGTCTCAGACTTGTTTTAATTTGCATTTCTCTAATCAATAGTGATTTAGAGCTTTTTTTAATTTGCATTTCTCTAATCAATAGTGATTTAGAGCTTTTTCATGTGACTATAGATGGCTTTAATTTTTCTTTATCTAAACACTGCCTATTCATATTCTTTGACCATTTATCAATTGGGTAATGATAGTATGGTTATGGAAAGTTATGGATCAGTGCACTGATAAATATTTTAAAACTGGTTCTTTAGAAGACAAAATATATTCATAACACACTTTTAAGTTTGATCTGTATTATTAGCATTTTATATATCACTTACTTAAATCTGATATCAATAAAATAACAAATCAAATTTTCTAACATTCTGAGATGTACATGCTCACACTTGAAAATTTAATGAACTGGCTGCAGTTTGTCCCTGATTGGAGAGCAAGCAAAGAATAATTAAAGTAAATCATTATTGATAGAACTACTAGAATTCTTAGCCTCTTTTAGGATATGCTTCTTATTTTTATCTCTTTGTTTTGGGGCTTTCAGGTTGGATCAAGCCATTTGCTAAATAGGTAATAAAAGAATTCTATTAGACTTATCTGAAAGAAATTTTCAACCAACTCCCTATCTTCCCCAGGAGTCTTAATAAGCTAAATGCTTGGAAAATCCATCTTGTATTTGACTGATCAATTGAAGAAAACATTCATTATTCTAGATCATTTATGCAGTTGAAAGTTTGTTATATTTTAAATGAGAGAAGCTGGATTTAAATCCTATCTCTGACACTTAATATCAGTATGACTTTGGACTAGTTGCTCAGCCATGATTTCTCTTCCATAAAACAAAGGTTATTAGGGATGGGACTAAAAACCTCTAACATAGATCACTTCTTCTTCTAAAATTACAATCTCAAAGATAACTTCCCTGATGTACAGTTCTTTTTGCATAGACCTTTTGGCAACCTCCTTTTTTCTTGGAATTTTAATGACTCTTCCCAATTATTTTGAACCTAGAAAATTCTGATTTCTTCATGAATATTCTCTTGTTTTTTCTAAAGTAAATTTGTTACAATTAGTCATTATAATTTGTTCTACATTTGAGTGAGGCTTTACTTTCATGCCTCTTGCCATGACTGACATTTGAGTTCATTGGGTCTGTGCTGCTCTAATAGATTATTATTTTTAATCCATCTTTCCCTTTTCTGTTACCTAACCGATCAAACTTCTCTTTTTGTTCACATTCTGCTCTCTCCCTAGACTACACCCTAAGTTTCTTATCCCAGTTTTTTATACCAGGTGTGTCTCTACACATTTTCAGAGCTGATATTGACAGACAGGTCTTTCATTTAATGAATGTTTATACTTTTTTGAGACTCAGATGATTCATTATGCTCATTTCTCATCAAGTCTCTAAATAATATCTCTGCTATTATCGAAAGAGAATGTTATTATTTTATCTTGAGAAAATCATATTAATTGTGCTTTAAATAATAGATAATTTTCATCACTAAAATAATAGAGGTGTTATTTCCATGTAAAAGGAGTATTTACAGATTACTTTCAGATTTGCAATTCACCTTATACATATTATTACATTTGACCCTCACCACAAGCCTTTGAAATAAATATATTATTCCTATTTTATAGATTTTGACACTACTAGCAAGTTGCCTAAGACCATTAAGGCATTAAGAAGAATAGCATGAAAGAAGGTACATAGACAGCATTTAGTAGAGTGTGTACAAGAAGCTAGGCTGTAATGAAGTCAAGTAGAAGATAGAGTTGGATAGGAAAAGTGAGGACAGACATCGAACAGTAGAAGACTGAATTATACTCTTTAGATATACCACAACTCTAATTCATGTCCTAATTACCCTTCACCTGAACTCATGTTCTATTTAATATCCCTTTTACATTATTTCCCTTATCCAAATTGTCCTGCATATTCCTGCTAAAATGCATTTCCTTATTATAGTTCTATAAGAAATGACAAGCAGGCTGATTCAGAAAATCCTGGAAAAATTTATATGAACTGATGCTCAATGAAGTGAGCAGAACCGAGAGAACCTGTATATAGCAACAACAAGATTATGTGATGATCAACTGGGATGGATGTGGCTCTTCTCAACAATGTGGTGATTCAGGATGATTCTAATAGACTTGTAATGGAAAGAAAAGAACAATATACATACAGAGAGAGAACTATGGAGACTGAATGTAGATCAAATCATAGTATTTTCACCTTTTTGTTGTCATTTGTTTGTTTGTTTTTTATTTTCTTTCTTGAGTTTTTCCCCTTTTTGAAGTGATTTTTCCACTAGCATGATGAATATAAATATTTTTAGAAGAATTGCATATACTTAAACTATATCTGATTACTTGCTGTCTAGGGGAGGGAACAGAGGGGGAAAGGAGAGAGAAAAATTTGGAACACAGGGTTTTGTAAAGGTGAATGTTGAAAATCACCTTAGCATTTGGAAAAATAACAAGCAATTAAAAAGCTAAAAAATAAAGTGAATTTCCTATGGCTTAAGCTCAAAAAGCCCTATTGGTTGCCAATTCCCTTTATTCTAAAAATAAACTCTTCTATTTAGCATTTAAAACTATTCAGAATTTAGTTCCCAAGATCATTTCCAAGCTTATTCATTATTTTCTTTTATATAGATTATGATCCTGAGAAATCTTCTATTTTTTCTCTTGTATATTCTATTTCATTTCACATCTCTTCCCCTTACTTCCCCTTCCTGAGTTGTACTCCCTGATTATTACAGCTTTACAGGAACCATAGCTACCTTAAAAGCTCAACCCAAGTAGTACCAACTGTGGGAGGCCTTCTCTGATACTCCCAATTGTAATTGCCTCCCTCCTGAAATTACTTTGTATGACTTTTATATTTTTAAAACTCTAACACAGTAGCTAGCCAAGCACTGCTTGACTGAAGTTCCAGGTAGTATTGACATTTGCTGTTTTTCTATCATCATTATATGCCCTGGATTCATTGTTCTGGGATTACCTCTCTCCTCATTAGGGGAAGCAGTGTTTTGGTTCTGTCCCTGCTTTGGCTACCTAAAGAACAATTCTGTCTTGGGCTGTAGTTTAAGGGGTCCTCCTGAGTAAAAAGAAGAGAGAGTTCAAAAAGGGAACCAGAACACAAATATGAATCACTATTATTTCCACACAGAAAAGGGAATCTTAAGAAATAAAGAGGACATATGGGTTGAAATATTGATGTTCAAACATCCCTAGGATATTGACAACTATTTTTTTTTTTTTGCATGGAGTTGCTTATAAGTGATTTATATTTTACCTTCAATGAATATAAATTTATTGATTCTCAGTGAATTCTTTTCTCCTCATGATTTATGTCTATGGACAACTCTTTTTGGATAATCTTCCTTAGCTGCTATAACTGCTCCATTAATTGCTACTCCATTGCTCAAATATCTACCAAGGGGAAGGGACCAACTACCTTTCAAGACATCAAAAGGCCCTTTGGAAAAGCTAAGAAGAGAACCTGCTAATTGCAGACTTTCCTACAATGCTTTGAACTCATCATTTGTTACCAAAGAGAGAGACTTAAATCTCTCTCCCTGCTTCTCCAGTTCTTAGATTCCTACACTTCAGAACTATCAGGAAGAGAGGACCTGAAGTATTGACATATATAGATATTTGTGATTTACTGGAGAATATTAGTGCTATTACTAATGATAAGATAGTATGTGGAAGAAAATGATGTTTGGTACTAATCTGCCTTCCTTGACTGAAATTTAATTAGAGTAGTAAATATCTTTAGAAAAGTAGCTAAATGAGTGGTTAGATTTCTGGGCCAAAGTGAGGAAAACTCATCTTTGTGAGTTCAAATCTGATTTCAGACATGTACTAGCTATGTGACCCTGGGTAAAGCACTTAACCCTGATTGCCTCATTTTTCTCATCTATAAAATGAGCTGGAGATGGAAAAGTCAAACCACTTCAGTATTTTTTTCCAAGAAAACCTCAAATAGGATCATAAGGAGTTAGATATAACTGAAAATGACAACAAAAATGTTTTAGAAAAGATACATATAGAACGATTTTATCCTCCTTCATATTATGATCTTTTAAATGATCTTTTAAATATCATGCTTATTTTTTGGTGTTATAAGCAAATTTAAATATGAAAATGTACAGGAAATTAATGTTAGTCATCATTTGTTTCTTCAATTTTTATATATGTGATATCAACTCTTTATTGTTCCAGTTTTCCTCCTTTACTTACTTTTGGAGTTTATCATTGAATCGCCTCACTAAATTGTGTTGCCCAGAACTGACAAATTTTTTTCTCCCATGTATATTCTGACCAGAGTAAAAAACAGTAGTACTCTTGTGATTCAGTCAATAAAACGACATTCTTACTAAGCATTGTTTAAGTTCCATGGCTTGGAGATATAAGACCAAAAATGCAACAGTCTTTGCCCTCAAGTTGCTTATATTCAATTAGAAGAGATCACAGAACTCCCTCTCCCCCATCCATCTATCTTCCTGCTGCCACTCACTTCAGGCACAGAAGTCAATCACGGATAAAAAATAAGCTGGTGCAGAAGGCAAAAGTGGCTGAGGAAGCTTAGAGATTTGCTGAGATGGTATCCTGCGTGAAGTCTGTAACTGAGCAATAAGTTCTCTCTCCACTGTGGAGAGGAATCTTCTCTCTGTTGCTTATAAAAAATATCTTAGGGGCTTGAAGGCTATCTTGGAGGGTTGTTTCAAATACTGAGCCAAATATGTAAGGTGATGAGAAAGAACAACAGTTGGCCCAAGAATAGAGAGAGAAAACTGAGACTGAACTAAGAGATTTCTGCAATCTCTATTGGAAAAGTTCTTGATTCCTTCACAAGAAGAACGCAGTTTTCTATGTGAAAATAAAAGGAGACTATTAATGTCATTTAGCTGAGGTTGCTGCTGGTTATGACAAGAAAGAAATAGTGGATCAATCACAACAAACATGACAAGAAGCATTTGAAATCAGCAAAAATGAGATATAATTACTGCATCATCTAGCATTGGATCTGGCCTTGAACTTCTCTGTGTTCTTGAGATTATGAGATCTTGAATTCTCTAGAGAAAGCCTGTTCCCTTGCAAAGACAGCTTTTGATGAAGCCATTGCTGAATTTGATACATTATGTGAAGAATCATAAAAAAAAGCATGCTAATAATGCAATTACTGAAAAACAACTTGACATTGTGAACATCTGACATCCAAGGAGATGAAGCTAAAGCAGAAGGAGGGAAGCATTAACCAGCCTTCCAACTTTTGTCTGTCTCATTCTAAAATTTACCCAATAGGCTATTTATTATCCGTGCTTTCCCACAAAAGGTTTTTGCTTATAATTTATAGCAGGCTTATGTTACTTCTATGTGAATTTCTATATTTGTCCTATGGTTTTTAAGTTTCATATTAATTGAGTACAGCCAGTTAACATGTAGATAGTTATCTGCTTTCATCTGAGGTGGCCAATAAAGGGATATGGAATTTTTGTGCACAGTGTGTGTATTTCATTGTGATCTCACAAAGCCTGTATTATAACAGCTTCCACATCTAAACAAAGAAAACTGCCTGGGGAGAATAAATGGATAACTGGCTCAAGCCACAGGTTGTGGGTACTTTAGGACTGGAGCAATCATGGCTGTGGTAGAAACAGATATCCTATAGATATTACATGTCATTCCATATACATATATATACGTATATATAGATATAGATATATATATATCTATATCTATATATACGTATATATATATATATGGAATACACCATCTCAACATGCACACCTTTATGATTGCAGTTGCAAAAGTATTAAACTAGTGAATTTACTCTGCATAAGGGTAGAAATGCAAATGCTTCCTTCACTTTTATTATTTTTTGCTACACTCATTTTGTTTGTATTTAAATGGTTTAGGCAACCTAAAAAACAAATGTACAAGTAAAAATTCAGTAAAAATGAATTGTTTGATATACATAAAGTTACTGCATATAAAACAGAGTAGTGAAACAAAAAAAATTATTTAACTTTTTAAAAAGTTTTTTGCTTTTATTATGTTCTGATATTTTTTAAAGTTTCCTAACATGCATGAACTGCAAAATAGTTAACAGGAAAATAACTTGAGATTATGGTTAGTTTTGTTTAATGTCCTATGAAATTTTCATGAACATTCCAAATACAATTGTTAAGAACATGTATATGAACTTGGTATAACTAAATTAAAATTTTTATGAATGGACTTAAAAGATATATAATTTTATGAGAAGACACTAACTCCTTGAAGAAATAGAAAAGGGTTTCTGTAGGATGTGGGACTATAGCTAAACTTTGAATAAAATAAGGGATAAACAAGTAAAGAAGAAGGGGGAGTTTCTTTTAGGAATGGGGACAGTAAGTAGAAAAGTGATAGGATATGGAATGATGTGGTTTGCTATGTCAAGGTTGAATTTAAGGAAGTCCCCAGGAAGCTAGACCAAATAAAACGCTATAGTAATTGCCCAGGTGGGAGATATGAGAGCTTAAACTATGGCTGACTAGTGAGAGAAGATGAATGCAAGAGATGCTATAAAAGTAGGAACATCAAGATTCAGTTATGGGTTAAGTGGGATGAAAAAGAGTGAAATGCTGGATAATAGCAAAGATGATAATGCTTATATGATTAAAAGGATGGTGGTGCTCTTAATAGAAATAAGACCATTCAAAAAGGTTTATATTAATGGGAGGAAATATATTTTTTCCATTAATAGCTCTTGGAAAGTTTAAGTTTTAAATGGCAATATCCAGTCTGAAAACTCTAATAGTTTTAGAAATGCATAAGTAGGGACTTCCGGCCAAGATGGCGGCATGGAGGCAGACAGCTGCTTGAGCTCCTCGTTTTCTCTCAGAACTTACTTCATGACAAGCCTCTGACTTAATGCTTGACCCAGAAAGAAATCCACAAATTATCACCAAGAGAAGACATCCTTGAAATTCATCAGAGAATGTCTGTGTTTGCTCGGGGGAGGGTCAATCAGACTGGGCGCAGACTGAGGGCAGACAGCCAGAGCAAGACAGGCAGCTAACACAGCTCAGACCGGAGGGGGAGGGGTGTGATCTCTGCCATTTCTGCAAAAGGGCTTTTGCCCCAGTGTGGATGCTCCGTCTTGGCAGCAAGCCAGGAGCGGTGGAGAGGGTGTAAACACCGGAGGTGAAGATTAAAACCCCAGAAAGCCAGCGTCTCTCAGAACCCGACCACCCCCAACCCCCACCTGGACTGACTCGGTGCATTCTCGGAGCCTCAGAGCGCAGACTCAGTACAGTCATTGCTGTTCTGTTAGTGGCTCTCTGCTGCCCTACCCCCAGTCTGTAGAGGAAGCCCATTAATACCATCCAGCCCCATCCCCCACAAAACAGACCAATTGTTTCTCTTGTCAGTTTGTTTTCTTTGATTCCTACTCTGACAAAATGAACAAAAAATTCAAAAGGGCTCTAACCATTGACAGCTTCTGTGTGGAGAGGGAGCAGACTTCAAATGCTGAGGAGACTAGGAACAGACTGTCCCCAGATGAATCCCCTAAGAGGGATATGAGCTGCTCCTCAATACAAAAGAACCTCATAGAGGAAATCAAAAAGGCTCTCACAAGAGAGCTGGAAGAGAAATGGGAAAAGGAAAGGGAAGCTTGGCAAGAGAGCCTGGAGAAGTCATCCCATGCATTCAAAGACAGAGTGGATAAAGAAATCAAATCATTGAGAAACAAGATTAGTGAGCTGGAAAAGGTAAACAACTCCAAGGAAAACAGGATTAGAGAGCTGGAAAAAGAAATCAGCTCTCTAAAAAATAAAATGGATAAAATGGAAAAAAATTCCATAGAAGATAAAAACTCAATTGGACAATTACAAAGAGATATAAAAAAAGTGAGTGAAGAAAATACATCATTGAAAATTAGACTGGAGCAAGTAGAAATGAATGACTCAAGGAGAAACCAAGAGGGAGTCAAGCAAAACCAGAGAAATGAAACAATTGAAAAGACTGTCAAGTACCTTACCAGAAAGACAACAGACCTGGAAAACAGATCTAGGAGAGACAATTTGAGAATAATCGGACTCCCTGAAAAATGGGAGGAAAAAAAGAGCTTGGACACCATTTTCGAGGAAATTATCAAAGAGAACTGCCCAGACGTTTTGGAAACAGAGGGTAAAATAGACATTGAAAAAATTCATCGATCACCTACTGAAAGGGACCCTAAAATCAAAACGCCAAGAAATATAGTGGCCAAGTTCAAGAACCATCAGACAAAGGAAAAGATATTGGAAGCTGCTAGAAAAAAACAATTCAGATATGGGGGATCCACAATAAGGATAACCCAGGATCTAGCAGCGTCCACATTAAAAGAACGCAGGGCCTGGAACATGATATTCCGAAAGGCTAAGGAACTTGGTATGCAGCCAAGAATAACTTACCCAGCAAGAATGAGCATCGTTTTCCAGGGAAGAAGATGGACATTTAACGAAATAAATGAATTCCATCTATTTTTGATGAAAAAACCAGACCTACATAAAAGGTTTGATCTTCAAATACAGAACTCAAGAGATTTCTAAAAAGGTAAAAAGAAATCTTGAGAACTATACTTCTGTCAAAAAAAATATGTAAAGAACATATGTACAATTTGTCTTAGAAACTAGAGGTGGAAAGGAGATTATATCATAAAAAAGTGTAAAGTGGTGGTACAACATCTCATGAAGAGGCAAAGGTAACCTATTATATCTGAGAGAAAGAAAGGAGGGAGATGAACATAGCGTGTATCAATAGACATATTCGATTTATGGTGAAACTTCTTCCACTTCATTGAAAAGTGAAAGGGACGGAGTAAGCTAAGGGGAAGGGAATACAGTAATTTCGAGGAAAAGGGGTAAAATAAGGGGAGGATCTTTAAGGTGGGGGAGGGATCCTAAAAAGCGAGGGCTGTGAAAAGCAAGTGGTGTTCACCAGTTTAATACTGGATAGGAGGGTAAAAGGGAAGGAAAGGGGAAAAGCATAAGCAGGGGTTAATAGGATGGCAAGCAATATAGAATTAGTCCTTCTAACCATAAATGTGAATGGGGCAAACTGCCTCATAAAGAGGAAGCAGTTAGCAGACTGGATTACAAGTCAGAATCCTACTATATGTTGTTTACAGGAAACACACCTGAAACAGGGTGAGACATTCAAACTAAAAGTAAAAGGGTGGAGCAGAATCTATTATGCTTCAGGCAAAACCAAAAAAGCAAGAGTAGCCATCCTCATCTCAGATCAAGCAAAAACAAAAATTGATCTAATTAAAAGAGATAAGGAAGGGCATTATATCTTGCTAAAGGGAAGCATCAATAGTGAAGCAGTATCAATATTAAACATGTATGCACCAAGTGGTGCAGCATCTAAATTCTTAAAAGAGAAATTAAGAGAGCTGCAAGAGGAAATAGATAGCAAAACTATAATAGCGGGAGATCTCAACCTTGCACTCTCAGAATTAGATAAATCAAACCACAAAATAAATAAGAAAGAAGTCAAAGAGGTAAATAGAATACTAGAAAAGCTTGATATGATAGATCTTTGGCGAAAGCTAAATGGAGACAGAAAGGAATATACTTTCTTCTCAGCAGTTCATGGAACCTATACAAAAATTGATCATATACTAGGGCATAAAAACCTCAAAATCAAATGCAGTAAGGCAGAAATAGTAAATGCATCCTTTTCAAACCATAATGCAATCAAAATAACATTTAGTAAAAAGCCAGGGGAAAATAGACCCAAAAATAATTGGAAACTAAATAATCTTATACTAAAGAATGATTGGGTAAAACAGCAAATCATAGACATAATTAATAACTTCACCCAAGAAAATGACAATAATGAGACATCATACCAAAATGTGTGGGATACAGCCAAAGCAGTAATAAGGGGAAGTTTTATATCTCTACAGGCCTACTTGCATAAAATAGAGGAAGAGAGGGCCAACGAATTGGGCTTACAACTAAAATTGCTAGAAAAGGAACAAATTAAAACCCCCCAGACAAACACAAAACTTGAAATTCAAAAAATAAAAGGTGAGATTAATAAAATTGAAAGTAAAAAAACTATTGAATTAATTAATAAAACTAAGAGTTGGTTTTATGAAAAAACCAACAAAATAGATAAACCCTTAGTAAACCTGATTAAAAAAAAAGGAAAGAGAAAAAGCAAATTGATAGACTTGAAAATGAAAAGGGTGAACTCACCACTAATGAAGAGGAAATTAGAACAATAGTTAGGAGCTACTTTGCTCAACTTTATGCTGATAAATTCGATAACTTAAATGAAATGGAAGAATATCTACAAAAATATAGCTTGCCCAGATTAACAGAGGAAGAAGTAAGTAGTCTAAATAGTCCCATCTCAGAAAAAGAAATAGACCAAGCTATTAACCAAATTCCTAAGAAAAAGTCCCCAGGACCAGATGGATTTACAGGTGAATTCTACCAAACATTTAAAGAACAACTAACTCCAATGCTATGTAAACTATTTGAAAAAATAGGGATTGAAGGAGTCCTACCAAATTCCTTCTATGACACAGACATGGTACTGATACCTAAACCAGGTAGATCGAAAACTGAGAAAGAAAACTATAGACCAATTTCCTTAATGAATATTGATGCTAAAATCTTAAATAAGATATTAGCAAATAGACTTCAGAAAATCATCCCCAGGATAATACACTATGACCAAGTGGGATTTATACCAGGAATGCAGGGCTGGTTTAATATTAGGAAAACTATTAGTATAATTGACCATATTAATAATCAAATTAATAAAAACCATATGATCATCTCAATAGATGCAGAAAAGGCATTTGATAAAATCCAACATCCATTCCTACTAAAAACGCTTGAGAATATAGGAATAAATGGACTATTCCTTAAAATAATAAGGAGCATATATTTAAAACCTTCAGTAAACATCATATGTAATGGTGATAAACTAGAACCTTTCCCTGTAAGATCAGGAGTGAAACAAGGTTGCCCACTATCACCATTACTATTCAATATAGTACTAGAAACTCTAGCCTTGGCAATAAGAGCCGAGAAAGAGATCCAAGGAATTAGAGTAGGAAATGAAGAAATCAAATTGTCACTTTTCGCAGATGACGTGATGGTATACTTAGAGAACCCCAAAGACTCTGCTAAAAAGCTATTAGAAATAATTCAGAATTTTAGCAAAGTCGCAGGATACAAAATAAATCCACATAAATCCTTAGCATTTTTATACATTACCAACACAATCCAACAGCAAGAGATACAAAGAGAAATTCCATTCAAAATAACAGTCGATAGTATCAAATATTTGGGAATATATCTACCAAAGGAGAGTCAGGAATTATATGAGCAAAATTACAAAACACTTGCCACAAAAATAAAGTCAGATTTAAATAATTGGAAAGACATTCAGTGTTCTTGGATAGGCCGAGTGAATATAATAAAGATGACAATACTCCCCAAACTAATCTATTTATTTAGTGCTATACCAATCAGACTCCCAAGAAACTATTTTAATGACGTAGAAAAAATAACAACAAAATTCATATGGAAGAATAAAAGGTCGAGAATTGCAAGGGAACTAATGAAAAAAAAGTCAGAGGAAGGTGGTCTAAGTGTACCTGATTTAAAGCTATATTATAAAGCAACAGTCACCAAAACCATTTGGTATTGGCTAAGAAATAGACTAGTTGATCAGTGGCATAGGTTAGGTTCACAGGGCAAGATAGTGAATAAAAATAGCAATCTAATCTTTGACAAACCCAAAGATCCCAAATTTTGGGATAAGAATTCATTATTTGACAAAAACTGCTGGGAAAACTGGAAATTAGTATGGCAGAAACTAGGCATGGACCCACATTTAACACCACATACTAAGATTAGATCAAAATGGGTCCAAGATTTAGGTATAAAGAACGAAATCATAAATAAATTGGAGGAACATGGGATGGTTTACCTCTCAGACTTGTGGAGGAGGAAAGAGTTTGTGTCCAAGGGAGAACTAGAGACCATTATTGATCACAAAATAGAACATTTTGATTACACCAAATTAAAAAGTTTCTGCACAAACAAAACTAATGCAAACAAGATTAGAAGGGAAGTAACAAATTGGGAAAAATTTTTTACAGTTAAAGGTTCTGATAAAGGCCTCA
This sequence comes from Sminthopsis crassicaudata, assembly GCF_048593235.1. Classification (NCBI taxonomy): domain Eukaryota; kingdom Metazoa; phylum Chordata; class Mammalia; order Dasyuromorphia; family Dasyuridae; genus Sminthopsis; species Sminthopsis crassicaudata. The sequence continues at coordinate 340,868,735 of NC_133617.1, read as the reverse complement.
TCTCCAAAATATACAGAGAATTGACTTTAATTTATAAGAAATCAAGCCATTCTCCAATTGATAAATGGTCAAAGGATATGAACAGACAATTTTCAGATGATAAAATTAAAGCTATTTCCACTCATATGAAAGAGTGTTCCAAATCACTATTGATCAGAGAAATGCAAATTAAGACAACTCTGAGGTATCATTACACACCTGTCAGATTGGCTAAGATGACAGGAACAAATAACGATGAATGTTGGAGGGGCTGTGGGAAAACTGGGACACTGATGCATTGTTGGTGGAGTTGTGAAAGGATCCAACCATTCTGGAGAGCAATCTGGAATTATGCCCAAAAAGTTATCAAAATGTGCATACCCTTTGACCCAGCCATACTACTACTGGGCTTATACCCCAAGGAACTACTAAAGAAGGGAAAGGGTCCTGTATGTGCCAAAATGTTTGTGGCAGCCCTTTTCATAGTGGCTAGAAGCTGGAAGATGAATGGATGTCCATCAATTGGAGAATGGTTGGGTAAACTATGGTATATGAATGTTATGGAATATTATTGTTCTATAAGAAATGACCAACAGGAGAAATACAGAGAGGCTTGGAGAGACTTACATCAACTGATGCTGAGTGAAACGGTGAAACGAGCAGAACCAGAAGATCATTATACACTTCAACAATGATACTGTACGAGGATGTATGCTGATGGAAGTGGATTTCTTCAACATAGAGAAGAGCTAATCCAATTCCAATTGATTAATGATGGACAGAACCAGCTACATCCAGAAAAGGAACACTGGGAAATGAATGTAAACTGTTATTTTTACCTTCTGAATCCAATTCTTCCTGTGCAACAAAAAATTCGGTTCTCCACACATATATTGTATTTAGAATATACTGTAATATATTTAACATATATAAGACTGCTTGCCATCTGGGGGAGGGGGTTGGGGGAGGAAGGGAAAAAATCTGAATAGAAGTAAGTGCAAGGGATAATGTTGTAAAAAATTACCCATGCATATGTACTGTCAAAAAAATGTTATAATTATAAAATAAAATAAAAATTAAAAAAAAAAAAGAAATGCATAAGTAAGTCTAAAGATATTGCCTCAGGTTGGATATATATATATGTATATATATATATATATATATATATATTGGAGTTATCTGTATAAAAGTGATAATTAATAATAGCTACACTTAAATAGCATTTATTATGTGCCAAGTATTATGCTGTGAGCTTTAAAATCATTATTTCATTTGATCCTCACAATAATCTTTGGGACGTAGCTGTTATTATTACCTTCATTACAGATCAGAATAGTGAGGCAAATTAAGATTAAGTAACTGGCCTAGAATCACATAGCTAATAATCTTAATAAATACACATAGTTTCTACATCTATCAGCCTTGTACCATCATAAAAAGATTAGAATAAGATGTTTAAAGATATGCTAATGTAACACTTTATAATGGTCTAGGTTTATTATAATGCCCTCACAATGTAATAATGTGTGTTATAGTGGAATCTAATCACTGTGGAGTCATACTTGATGCCTTATAACTCTTGCCTAAGTATTTGAGACACCTTCCTTCTATCTAGCTTTGACTCACTCCTCCAGGCTGCTCTCACATTAGCAGATATGTTTCCAGAGATTGATTTCCAGTTTAAGATTATATTTAAGCCTTTAAAGGTCCTAGGAGGTAACTCCATTGAGGAGAAATATACTTCCTGTACTCAGGACAGATAAACAGAGATAGATATATAAATAGATATATAGATAGGTAGATGGATGGGTGTTGTTGCTGTTTGTTTTTCATTCTCATCAGGGAGGTGATGCTGTGACATACAAGTGAGCTATGTAAGTGAGGGAAGCTGTGTAAAGTCACCTGTCTCACTTTCCCCTCCAGAGCCATCTGGGTCCAGTAGTCAGAGAGAGATCAATATGACTGGAGATGACCCTAGATGCAATGGGAAACCTTGGCAGTTTTAAGCTAAAGTCTTCATAGATCTCAGTTTGACTAAAGTCACATTCCTTCAGTGATTAAGATTAAATACCAATTGAGGCAAGAATTTCCTCTCTAACCCAGTCAAAAAAAATTGAAATAAATAAATGAGTGAATGAATCTGGGACATAGATAGACAGAAAGATTAATTAATTCACTATTTCATCCTTATGGTAAATTTTTAATAAACTACTTTGATACAGTCTGGTTTTCACAGGCTACTAGCCATTCCTCCTCCATTCCTGTTAATCAAGTTTTTTCTTCATTTGAGGGTTTATTTAAATTGTTTCTTCTACCCCTTTCTTTAGTTACTCTTCTCTTACTCCACTTCATTGAAATGGTTAATATAAATAACCTCTTTCTGCCTTGCTACCAAGTTCTTTGGTTTATTCATTATTTTCTGGGCTTTTTCCTAACATTGTTTTGCTTTGTTCTTTTCGTTTTGTTCACTTCCTCCACCCTATCTGTTCAAAATTTTTGATCTTTGATAGTTGGTCTATAATGTTCCCCTCCATATTTTTGTCCCATATGAAGTGAATACTTTTGATATATTAATTTTGAAATTCCTTCTAAACAATTTGTATGTTAATGCATTTTATAGCATTTTCTTCATGTCCTTTTTTTAAGTCCTTTGTGTCTGATTTTTAGAACTATGATTTTACAGGGTAAGAGATGTGGATAACAGTACTGTAAGAGTAAAATTTATCCTACGTTCCAACTTGTAAGCATAATTACTCTTTGGGGCTTTAAAAAATAAAGGGAGCTTGGGTAAGTATCTTATCTAGCATTTTATTTTTCTGCTGACTCATGATTACTCTTTCAGTGTCTGTATTTGTATTCTCAGCATATAGCACAGTGCCTGGCTCTGTTGTAGATATTTAATAAAATGCTTGTTGATGGATTGATTTCACTAAAAGTATGCTGTGGATCTAATACTTTAAAATTGTCAGAAAATATTAATTTAGTTTTTGGTACTACATATATAAAATTTGCATTTAATAAATTGATAAGCTATTAGAGGGACCAAACTAAATACATACTGATATTTTTATATAAATAAGACTAAAAAGAGATAAAACAATTAAAATGGAATAATGACACAGATTTTAATCAGAAAAGTGAATAAAAATTCAGTGGAATTAATTTGATCATATACCAAAAGCCAAAAAAAATATTATTTCTTGGAATCTTTTTCATCTTTGCCTTGAAATGCCCCAAAATTATATAAACAAAAAAGACCAGTACTATAGCTTATATATTATCACATAAAAGGATGAACAAGAATCATTGAAGCAGATAAGGAATAGAGAAATTCTATGAAAAATTGACAAGATTTCTTTTTTATTATTAGCTTTATGTATTTATTCTTTATTTGATATATTTTATTTAATATTTTCCTTAGTTACCCTTAAAATAATGTTTACATTTGCTTTAAAATTTTTTGAGTTTTGATCTCCCTTATCTCTAAGCATAATTCAGAAACCACATGTAAAGTTCTGCAAAACATTATTATACAAATTTAGTTGTGAAAGAAAACAGGTCTCTTATGCTAATGAAAATAAAAATCCTCAGAAATTATATTAAAAATGAGAGAGATAAAAAAAAGAGCGAATGCTTCAATATGTATTCACACACAATTAGTTTCTTCTCTGAGTATGGATAGAACTCTTTATCATAACTCCTTCAGAGTAGTCATAAGTGATTGTACTCTGGAGAATAGCGAAGTCATTTACAGCTGGTCATCCCTGAATGCTGCTATTACTTATATGCAGTACATTTCACTTTGCTTGAGTTCATAGAGGACTTTCCAGGTTCCCCCCCGCCTTATAGCATCCTGCTCATCACTTCATACAGCACAATAACATTCCATCAGAAACACACATTACAGTTTATTTAGCCACTCCCTAATTGATGGGCATCCCCACAATCTTGACAAGATATTTCAAACCAGTAAATATATATACCTTGATATTCGGTAATTTACAGAAGGAAGAGAGCACAGGAGATAATGAGGGGATAAATAGAGATGAAGAAACTAAAAATTACTAGACATAGTAGGAAGAGAATATGCTCATTAAAAGGAAATATTTTAGACAGAAAACACCTGATTTCAGATCTAAGGGTCATTTGTGTGTGTGTGTGTGTGTGTGTGTGTGTGTGTGTGTGTGTGTAGGGGGGAAGTGGCTTATTTTTAGACAGATTATCATCTGTTTAAACTGATAGTCTGGAAGCCCTTTTTGTAGTGGCTAGAAACTGGAAAATGAACGGATGCCCATCAATTGGAGAATGGTTGGGTAAATTATGGTATATAAAGGTTATGGAATATTATTGTTCTGTAAGAAAAGACCAAGAGGAGGAATACAGAGAGGCTTGGAGAGACTTACATCAACTGATGCTGAGTGAAATGAGCAGAGCTAGGAGATCATTATACACTTCAAAAATGATAGTGTATGAAGATGTATTCTGATGGAAGTGGATATCTTCAACATAGAGAAGAGCTAATCCAATTCCAATTGATCAATGATGGACAGAATCAGCTACACCCAGAAAAGTAACACTGGGAAATGAGTGTAAACTGTTAGCATTTTTTTGTTTTTCTCCCCAGATTATTTTTACCTTGTGAATGCAATTCTTCCTTTGCAACGACAACAACAAAATTCGGTTCTGCACATATATATATATTGTACCTAGGATATAATATAAGATATTTAATATGTATGGGAATGCCTGCCATGTAGGGGAGGAGGTGGAGGGAAGGAGGGGAAAAACTCGGAACAGAATGGAGTACAAGGGATAATGTTGTAAAAAATTACCTATGCATATGTACTGTCAAAAAATGTTATAATTATAAATTTAATAAATAAATAAATAAAAATAAATAAACTGATAGTCACCATGAAAAGGAAGAAAATTGAGGGGAACAAATATTTACATAGTGCCTATTATGTGCCAGAAACTATGCAAAACACTCTATATGTAAGATCTCACTTGATCTTTACAATATGACTTTGAAATAGGTGATTTAATTTCTCTCATTTTATAGTTGAGAAAACTGAAGCAAACAGAGGTTAGGTGACATATCCAGGTTATACTTGCTAGTAAGTGTTTGAAGCTGTATTTGAATTCAGTTATTTCTGATTCTAGGCCCAGTATTCTATCTGCCACACCACTATTAGTTAAAAAACAAAACAAAAAAAAAAAAAAAAAAAAAAAAACCAAAAAAAAAAAAAAAACAATTAGGGTCCTGTGGAACACTGAAAAAAATCACTGGATCTAGAGTGAAGTTTTTAATCTCTTTTGTCATACTGGGCAAGTGATTTCAATATTATTTTATCAGTCTTATTTTTATAATATATAAAGTGAGTGATCTTAACTGATTTGTTTCTAATATTTCTAACAACTATAAATCTTATGAAAACCTAGAAGAAAGGATAAATATGCAAAGCAGATAATATATGCAATCATAATAGCTCTCACATGACATATTTATTTAAATAACAAGTTGTTGAAAAACTAGAACATGTATAAAATAAAAAGTGCTATTATTAATCAAGTTATTAATGTTGTCCCAAAAGTCAGTGCAGTTTAAGCTTGATACTACACTGACTTTTGAAACACTTTGTATTCTAGAAAGTTAACTGAAATGAAAGAGTTGCTACAATGAGTACTCAGAAGCATAAGGTAATCACTTCACTCAGCAAGCACTAGGTATCCTCACCATCTGGAAAGGCAAGACAATAATTAGCAAAACTGTTTTAGTATACATAGTCATTTGCAAAACATGAAATAGGAAGTGGATGGGAGATTATGAAGAGTATTGCCTCATGACATAAAATATTAGTTTGGAAAACAAATATGTATAAAATATGATATGATCCTCAACTAATCAAAATCATTCCAAGATTGGAAAGAAGATGTGAAACTAAACCAATTTATTCAAATTTCTAGAGCAATGTAATATAAGCATTGACTAGAATGTAACTGCCACATTTGAATTCTAAAATCTCAGGACCTAATTTTATATATTTGAAGTAGTAGAAATGGCAATTAAGATGAAGTTTCATACAGCAAATGAAGCTAGCCTAATACCTATTGAAGAAATTCATGTTGGAAATAATATAATTTTAACATTGTTTAGGGATTTAATTTTCATGGTATTATGAAGAAGATTATTCCCAAGGAATACAAATTATCAGATATTATATTAACAATATTTTTATAAGATGATTAAGAATACATATACAGCTTTTGACTGAAATGTCCACTTTTGAAGTTTTTAAAAAAGTCTCCTAAACTAGCTATGGAATTACAAATTCTTAGAACATGAAGTGACCTTAGAAGCTGTTTAGACCAGATTCTATTCAATATATGAATCAGACCTACAGTGTTTTCCATAAGTGGGCTACTAGGTTAGGCTCTGCTTAAAATATTTTTATGAAGAACTAATTTTCTAATGAATTAACCTAATCTTCTTTGAATAGTTCTAATTGTGATGGACATTTTTCCTTATAATGAGCTGAACTCTGCTCTCCTATAATATTCACATTTATTCTAATTCTGTTCTCCAAAGCTAACCAGAATAAGTCTTGTCTTTTTTCTACATACCAACCTTTCATATATTTCCATATGAAATTCCTATTCCATATGTCTCTCTTCATTTATTTATATAGTGCCTATAATATATTTAAGGTGACAAGTATTATGGGATACATTGATCATTCTATCAATGACTGTATAAATTTGGGATCTCATTACAGACTCAAATTACAAATTGCAACCTTTCTATTACTACTGATTCTGTTACCCTTTTCTGTGTCATTCCATAAGTTTAAGAGGATCTAAAATAAATAGAAAATAAGAGTAGTTACCTAAAATGTCTCACTGACTTGCAGATGCCTGAAGTAATTTTGAAGTAACATGGCAATGTGTAAAGTGTAATATAAAAGTGTACATAAAAGCATACCTAATGAATTTGTTCATTGTTCTTGTTTCAGAGTATCTGCATTAAATATTACTAAAGCATTTCTATTAATGCCAAAAGGTACAAGTATAAATAACATGTAAATCCATCTGAATTTCACTTAGTTTTAATATTCAAAGCTATAAAAAGAATACTTTTGAAATATAAGTCTTTAGATTCAAATATTTCCCTGGAGGGACATTTGCCAAGCTCGGAAGTCTCTCAAACAGGTAAATATTCCAACTTAATTGGTTTTCTGGAATTATAGTTCTTTGTTCTCATTTTTTGTTTAAAAAAGGTGGTTGAAATGCCATGGCAGTTTAACTATGTCTCTAAGTTCCTCAGGGTTTTAACAGTAGGTTTTTTAAATCTTCCAACAAGATCTTTAAGAAAATGAATCCACACATATAAAATTATTACACCCAAATCCTCCTCTATAGGAAAAGGGGCAGTACTGCTGTTCACAATATGTTTCATATCCTTAGTACTGACCATCTCATTCTGGTGATGAGATGGAATGGATCATATTTATCCTCCTTAGCAGATACTCTAAACTGATGTTTATGTGAACTAATTTCTTCCCCTACTCTTTCCCTCCAGTTCAAAGGGATGCCATTGTCATTCACAACAAAAGGAAACAAAGTCAAAAAGACCCTGAAATATTTTATAAATCTATTATGTTTTTGAGAAAATATATTTTAAAACAATTCAATATTAATATTTCTGGCCCTGGCAAAAACCAAATTGAAAACTTCTTATTGCTTATGTTTTTTTTTCTTAGCACATACATTTTAAAGTTAGTATTTTTTACTTAAAACTTTGTCCTTTAAATAAGCACTGCTGATCTTTTAATAAATGAGTGATTTATTGCTATGATGAACTTAATCCACCTACATCAGGGAAAACAAGTGATAACTTTTCTTCTGAGATTTAAAGGCTAAATGAATAATTATAAACATTTTTGTTTTAAGATTTCTTCTTGCTGCTGAAGACTGCTGTGTTGTAGAATTCCTCTAATGGGAAAGTAGTATGTTGCTGACATTTTTTTTTACAAAGAAAAGAAAATTATCTGGCATACAACTATATTAGAAGAGCATTTTAGATAGTATAGCAATTCATTAAATTATATATATATATATATATATATATATATATATATATATATATATATATATATATATATATATATATATATATATATATATATATATATATATATATGAAATAATCCATTGGCTCAAAGTTAATCTGAGCAGCATTTAGGAACTTAGAACACAAAAATCATTGTTCTCGAACATTTTGGAGAATGATATTTATTTCTTTTCTATCTTCTGTAGCCCTGTTTTACTTCCCATTTATCTACTGTTAAAAGAATGATAATGTCAGAAGTGCAATTCCATATACTATAAATGGCTTCCTAAATTGCATGTCCTGAAAAATACATGAACATCTCAGGAGCTAAAGTGGAGATATAAACGTATGGTCATGATGCAGCTATGGCAGATGGTAGATAACAAGAAGGTGATTAATAGCCTTCCCATGATGCACACAAGAGTTTTAAGAGTAGGAACCAATTACTGACTTCAAGTAAAGAAAGGTTTTTATGAGATGGATGCTGGACAATTATCTTTCATATCTGTGAATATGTGATATGAAAAAGGGAGCATGGAAGTAAGATTTATTTTGATTAGCAAAAGAAAAAAAGTATTTGATATTAAATAATCAACCACACAGCAAAAACATGAAAGACTTCTTATTTCCTTAGCCTCTTAATGTAGGAACTTTTCCCACTGAGAGCTTTGCAAGTATTCATGATTTTTTTGAGTTCTATGAGACACAGTAAGGACCTGGAGGGTCTAAACTACTAAGTGGTATGGGAAAGACTTGAGACCTAATTTTCCTGGCTAAAATAAACTACGTTATTTCTAACTAAACCTTGGTCATCAATAAAGGTTAACTGAATTTAATAAAAAATAAATTATATATTATAATTATTAAATACTTCATTAGTACAAAGCAATTAGCAGAGAAGATAGCAATTTGCATTGATAGATGCAGTTTTCTCAGTAAAGAGTTTCTTCTCTAGGTTTGTCATCTATGAAATGAAGAAGTTTGACTAGATGGCATATAAATCTCTTTATGGCTTTATTTCTTCGATATGAAATATACACTGAAATATAAATGATCCTACTTGCAGATTCTATGTGTACATAGAAATACAAATATACATATATGCATACATACTTACATACATGCATATGTACATACAGTGATACTTTTCCCTATATTTAGAGTTGTCTTCACAAAAGACGTCTTGTAGTCTTTTGTGAATACAATGAAATATTGGTTAGGTATTTCCAGTATTGGAATTTCTGGTGGAAGTAATTTAGGAATTTTTGAAGAATTAGGATCTTTTCTTTATCTTAGAAGTACAATTAAATCAGTTTATGATTTCTTCAATCATTCAGTACATCATTTAACAAACACTGAACACCTATAGATGTAAGATATGTTGTGTTAGCAAACTCAGAAGGATTTGAGTGACACAACGGACACATTCAAGAAATTTTAACAAAGTGGGGAAATTGGGGGAAATTGGCTTCAAATATTTTAGAACTAATTTATTCTCAATATTGAGGAAGGGCTCACCTACTACATAGTATTTACTCCCAAAAAATACACAGTGGAAGAGTTTATATTACATGCAAGGTCCAACTAGTTCTCTCTCTTTTTTTTTCTTTTTGATAGGATATTTTAGCTTCTTTCCTTTCTGAATTTTAATGTATATAACATACGCAAAAGTTAGTATGTTCTCCTCAAAATTACACACGCGTACATGTCTGATTCATTCCTGCTTGATTCTGACACCAATAATTTCTAAAGTTCTTGAGGTCAGGGACTGCCTTAACTTTTCTCTTGGTATATTCAGAAAATATTATAATTCTGAGCACATAGGATGTGCTGTCAACAGTATGAAAACGGTTAATAAGGAATCCAAGTTTGGTCATGGTTTATGATTAAAAATGCAATAATCTTTCTGCAAAAAATTAGCAGTATCATTTCATTTCAGAAATTATCATTATAATTTGAGCAGGATAGTAACATAAGCCATTCAAAACTATCATAACAGCTGCTAGAACTCAAGGGACTTTAAAAATCTTATTGTTCAGTTGTTTAAGTCAACTCTTTGTGATCCTATTTGGGGTTGGCTTGGCAAAGATACTAAAGTGGTTTGCCATTTCCTACTCCAGCTCACTTTACATATGAGGAAACTGAGATAAATAGAATTAAGTGACTTGCCCAGGGTGACACAGTTAGTAATTACCTAAATCAGATTTGAACTCAGAAAGATGTATCTTTCTAACTCCAGGCCATGCATTCTGACTACTGTGTCACCTAGCTGCCCATAACTTTTAACTACTGTGGCAATAATAAGCTTTGACAAGAGTTAAAACAAATTTCTTACTAAGTAAGTATTTCCTTACAAAGTATTAATTTGTTCCTAACAATTAGTAAGTGCTTAATAATTTATTTACTGATTGATATCATACCCCTTAGTCCTTAATATACAATGATTTATAGAGTGTTTTAGACGTCTGATGAATATAACTTCTTTACAGTGGTTGCATATTACTAGAGAAACTTGAAGTCTAGAGTTCTGAGTTGTAGGAGGCTAAGTTAGTTGATGTTACCACTAAGCTTGACATTTATATGAAGGAATCCCAGGAACTGAATGCCACTAGGTTACCCAAAGACAGATGAACTAACTCTGGTCAATGGTAGATTATGGCCAAACCTATGTCTATCAGAGTGGAAATAGACCCATGAGTAATTCCTACATTTCCAATGAGGAACACTAGAGAGCATTAGGAAAGACTAAGACACTAGAAAGTATTTCATTTAAAAATGGTTCTCATTTGAGCTAAATTTTGTAACAGATAAAACAAAATAGCTAGAAATCATTCCACTTAATCCTGGGTAAGTTACTTCACTCTGCCTTAGTTTACTCATCTGTAAAATGAAGGAAGAAAATGGCAAAACACCCCAATATCTTTGCCAAGAAAATCCCAAATGGAACCCAAAGAGTCAAGCACAAGTGAAAAATGACTGAATATGCCTTATGAATGTGAAATCTTACCCAAAGGAGGAGATTGGACTGTGATCATAGAACTAGGGATCTAAAAGGTCATTTAGTCCAACCCCCTCATTCTCCATCTCATGAAAATGATTCCCAGAAAAATTAAGTAACGTGGTCACCCAAGTGGTATGCAAGAGGGTTGGAACTCATATTTAGTTCCTATTACCTCACATTCTACAAATTCTACATTCTACAATCTTTTCCCCACCCCATTAATTGCCTCAAGATGATTTCTGAGATCTCTTCTAGCTCTAATTTTCTTAGAGTGAATGACCAGATAATCTCTCAGCTCCTTTCCATTTCAAGACCCAAATGATCCTATTATCTTTCACATCTGAGCAGATTATTTTGATGCTTATATATCTCTTGAGTTGGCTTTAAGCATAAACTGATGAATAATTCCATGGGGAGGGAAAGCAAGGAAGTAAAACAATATTTGCACAGTCAAACTCTGTGAAAATGCTTCCCCGTGTTCACAAGAGAGACCTGTCTGTCTAAATTGTGCAAATGAATTTAATTCATGTTTAAAGGGCTTCTATTTAAATCCTTCTTTATCCCTAAAGCAAGCTAAAATTACCACAGACATTTGGGGAATTTGAAATGTAAAATCCCTCTTAAAGTGAACTCTTATTTGTAAGGAAAGAACCACACACCACCACATAAATCATAGACTCATAGACCATTAGACCTGAGATTATCCTATTCCATTGCCTTTTCTTTTTAAACTAATGAATTAGGGTCCAGCAGAATTAAGTGATTTGTCCAAAATCACATGACTAAGAAACAGAAGAAAGAAGAATGAAATGCAGACTTCCTGACTGGTACTTCTGTTTTCTTCTCCATGTTTTTTTCTTTTTTTTTTTTTTCTTTTTCCTCTTCCCCTTGAAATAGTGTCTAAAACATAAGGAAATCACCTAGAGAAAAACCTGTGGAGAAAAAGAAGATAGGACAGTCATACATTTAAAATGTGTCACCAGGATCTTGCTTTTTAATGATACAACTGCAAATGATTGTAGGTTTGTAATTAGGAAGGCGAACAGATGGTAGAGATTTCATTTAAAGTGTTCATTAAAATAACCTACTCTGCCAAGTTACTGTTCCCCACTACGTATGTAGCTGTTGCTCAGTTGAAATGCATTACACACCAAACTGGGACTTAGGAAAAGATCATGGCAAGAGGGAATTTGCTAAAACTCTTTTTAAATTGCCTGCCAATTTTCTGATTTGTTCAGTATGACACCTCAGATTTCATTGCAGAACAAAGTTCTTTTGAAATTCTTAATTAAGTGCACCTGGCCTTTTAGTAATACATAGGAGAAAATATATAGTGCTCTGGCAAGCTAACTGGGGCACCAATTCCCAGGCCAAGAGGCCTGACTCCATGGCAGTCCGGTTATAATGTTGGGTGCATTGCCTTTCTCTCTTTTTCTTTTTCTCCTTCAAGAAAAAAGTAGTTTCAGACTATCCAAGATAATTTTGTAAGATGAGAAAGCTTATCAAAATAGTCAACAGTATTGAAAGAAAACTTCCTAATAACTCAGTATCTAACTCGTTATCAAGATATGTAAACTGGACTGATTCATTTTAGCACAGAGATAGGGACTAGACCTGCATTATCTAGGATAATCCAAATGAAAATACTCCCTTTACCATTGCCGATCAGTTACCTTTCTGCAGCTTATAATTTATAAATGATGCAAACTATGATTTCTGCCTGAAACACTAAAAGGTAGGTGACTTGATCAGGCTATGAAGACTGTATGTATTAGAGACAGAATTTAAATCCTAAATATCCTTAAACTTACAAACGTTATTTCATTTGGTCATCATTACATTCCTGAGAGTTAGTTGCTATTATCCTAATTTTACAATTGATGAACATGAGGGCAAAAGGAATTAAATAATTTACCTGAAGTCATTTAGATAATAGGTATCTGAGATTGGATTTGAACTGACTCCCAGGCTATTATTCTATTGTAAAGGACTTTAAACATCATACTTTCAGACATTATTTAATGACCTCTAATCAAGAGAAATAAAAGTCCTCTACAGTGTGTTCATATCTATTCTCAGATATCTCTTTTTGTTAGGATATTTCTTCCTTGCATCACATTGTGGGATTCAAAATCTTCCTTGTGCTCTCTAGGCAATTCTATTCTGACTCAAATATCCAGTTTGTTAACTGACTGGCCAATTTTATTTTGTCTAGGGATATAATAAATAGGGCATCAATACCTTCATCTGAGTCACTGATTAAAATATCGAACAGAATAATCATAAGTTTAGACTTCTAGAACATTCCACTATAAAACTTCTATATATTCATCTATTTATCATTTCTCTCTCAGACTAAAGGATAAACTAGTTCCATTCTGTTAAACGTTTTTGTCAATATATTATCCAAAAAGATATTATATAAGATCATGTCAAATGATAGGAATGCTATGTGGGTAACATTTCCTCTGATCTTCTACTCTAATACTTTTCAAAAAAGGAACATACATACATATATATGTATGTATATGTATGTAGTTTTTATCCAACTGTAGATAAGTATAGCTATTAGATAAAACTATTAGATAAAAATCATTCTTCTTTCCACTTTTTTTTTTCTTTTTGGAAAACTATGATAGTAATTTGCCCACAATCATTGTTTTTCTCCATGATTTGTCAAAGATCCTTGACAAATCAGCAATCACTATCACAATCACATCTGCCATTTCTAAGAATGCCACTGAATGTGCTACCCATTCAAGCCTTCTTGATGGGCTAACTTTTCTGTTCACAGGTACTGTATTTTAATCTTCTATTAATTGTTTTTTCTCATCTCCCTTCTGGTCTGGAGATCATTATACTTTCATTTTATTTTTTTTGTAATTATTTTTAAATGGCATTTTATTTTTTCCAAATTAGAAATTGTGAAAACTAAGATCCTCTATGCCCAAAGGGCTTTAAAACTGTGTATACCCTTTGATCCAATAGTGTCACAACTGGGCCTATAACCCAAAGAGATCATAAAAGAATGAAAAGGACCCATATGAGCAGAAATGTTTGTAGCAGCCCTTTGTAGCAGTGGCAAGAAACTAGAAACTAAATGGATATCCTTCAGTTGGAGAATGGCTGAATAAGATATGATATATGAATTATTATGACATGGATAAGAAACAATCAGTAGGGTGATTTCAGAAAGACCTGGAGGGACTTACATGAACTGAACCTAAATGAAATGAGCATTACCAGGAGATCATTGTACACCACCACAACAAGATCATACAAAGATCACTTCTGATGGGCATGGTTCTTTTCAACAGTGAGGTGATTCAGGCCAGTTTCAATAGTCTTGTGATGGAGAGAGCCATCTGCACCTAGATAGAGAACTGTGGAGACTGAATGTGGATCACAACATGATATTTTCACTATTGTTGTTTGCTTGAATTTATTTCCTTTCACTTTTTTTCCTTTGATATTTTTTTTGTGCAGCATGATAATTATGGAAATATGTATAGAAGAATTGCACATGTTTAACATATATTGGTTTACTTGCCCTCTAGGGGAGGGAATGAGGGGAAAGGAGGGAAAAGCACAAGATTTTGCAAGAGCGAATGTTGAAAATTATCTGTGTATATATTTTAAAAATAAAAAGCTTTGATAACAGAAAACAAAAAATTAGGTTCCTAATGCAAAGTGATTAGTCAATTAACCTAATTCTTATTTTGAGTTAATGATTTGCATATTTGTCTGTGAGCTAAATTCTCCCCCCCAAAAAAAAAGATCTATGTAGATGAGAGCCAGTAGTTTAGAAGATAGACAATTATCTTTGAAGTGAAAATGATTCTAATCCTATCTTTAATCTATACCCATGTGTTACTATGAACAAATAATATAATTTCAATATTACTAGTCATTTTTTAAAAAACTTGTGCCACAGATGAATTACCAATTTGAATTGGTGGTGTTTCCATACTCCTTGTTTAATATGTAATTAATTGAAAATTCACCATACATACTGACCCAGCTTTTGATACTCAGCACCTCTCTCTAATGGGAGGGTTAGAGTGGAACCCAAGTTTGCCTTTTTAATGGGTTCTGAATCTCATTGATTCTACTTGAATGAAGATTCTTGGTCTCTTCTTCCCCTTCCCCCATTTTCATCTTTCTTTTATTTTTCATGTTCCTCCAATAGATTGAGGGGAGAATCTGTCTTTCTTTGTCTCATTTACCTCTTTCTCCCCCACCAGTGCTTCCTAACAAATAGTCCTGACTATGATCAATATAGATTTCTTAAGTTTAATTTAAACACCTATTTTCTTTTTTTTATTTATTATTTATTTATTTATTTATTTATTTATTTATTTATTTATTTATTCATTTTTCCAAATTATCCCCTCCCTCCCTCCACTACCTCCCCCCGATGGCAGGTAATGCCATACATTTTACATGTGTTACAATATAACCTAGATATAATATATGTGTGTAAATACCTTTTTCTTGTTTCACATTAATTATTAGCTTCCGAAGGTATAAGTAACCTGGGTAGATAGACAGTAGTGCTAACAATTTACATTCACTTCCCAGTGTTCCTTCTCTGGGTATAGTTATTTCTGTCCATCATTGATCAACTGGAAGTGAGTTGGATCTTCTTTATTAAACACCTATTTTCAAGGAAAGATATTTGTGAGTGTGGCTTGTTGGGAATGATTTGGGAAATATATTATTTATTGCTCAAGATGTCAACTTCAGAAAACTCTGAAAATATGAATTAAAAAAAATATGTACAGGAAAGAGATTTTGCTAAGTAGAGTAATGATAATTTATTTGATCTCAATGTTTGCTCAGCAATATTCGATTATTCTTTTTGTAAGACGATGTTCCAAATTTTTCTCTTTCCCTCCCTTACCTCCTCCTTCTCCAAGGCAGCAAGCAATCTAAATTAGGTTAAACATGAGCAATTCTTTTAAACATATTTCTATATTTGTCATATTGCAAGAAAAATTTAGCATCAATATTCAATTAAGTTCGATAAACAATTACACTTTTTATCAATCCCTCCCACTAGTATAATCAATATTTTTTATTTTTATTTTTTTTTACTTTTGTTTGTTAAACATGGGACAGAAGATAGATTATCTTCCCCCTCTCTAGCCAGTGTAGTAAGTCTTACAAGAGAGTGATCCCAAATGGTTTAAGCTAAATATATGGAGAAGACTTTTTTTTTTTTCTGAAGTAGGCAGGATATTTTTGATTCAGAGATAAAAATTAGATTCCATCTTTGGAATGTGGTATGAAGCATTTCTACACACTCTCTGGTTTGGCAGGATTTGGCATATAAAAGATCCCATGTCATCTCCAGCTCTGAGATGCCTTAAAAATTGCTAAAGATTACAAACTGATTAATAGTAGGCCTGGGACTAGAATTCAAGTCTTTTGATTTTGAATCCAATATTTTTTGTTTGTTTTTTTTTTTGCAACATGAGAATCTTATGATAATATTTCAGAAACATGTTACATTTAAATTAAACTCCCACAGTTTGAGACAATTCTGAATATAACTGAAAAACTATATGAGACTCTTAAGGACAAGGCCACGAATATGAAATTTTAGCAGATTGATCCACATTTTCTTTCCTTTTTCATGCCTAAATAAAAAGAATTTTCAAACAAGCTCTAAAAAAATCTCTTCAGATAACAAGGACAACTAAAAATGTCAGCAAATGAAGAAGGACAAATTTCAATCCAGCACCAGATGCCGTGGAGAAACTAGTTCCAAGAAAGAAATATACAGCAAATATGAGAAAAATCATGGCACATTCATTCTTATATGCACATATGCTATTTGTTGAATTAGGTGTAAGGACTGGCATAGAGTTCTCAAAATAGGAATTAAATGCAACATGACAATTAAAATCAATCAAAACCCTATTATTTTCCTTTATCACTAATGCATTTTAACAGTAAGTATGAAATTTAATGCCTATGATATATTTGTATCTTTTACTCTAGGGACAAGGAAAATTTGAATTTTTTTTAAAGTTCAGTTTGCCTGCTTTGGAGTCAATGCTATACAAATTTTTCACAAAATTCTTATTTTAATGTCTCATTGGGGCATGAAGATTTCATTGGCTTCTCAAGGAAAGTATGAGAATCAGCCTAGCTAAATAGTTTACCTAGTCATACCTGTCTTTGATCACTACTATTCATGAAGACCATCTATTAAAACAAAATGGTGATTGGATGTGCTTCAGTAAAGGAATTTTTCTTGCCAGTGGAATCATAAGTCCTTGAAATATGTAATACAAATCAGGTGTCTTAATTTGGGTAAGTACATAAGAAAATGTTTTTTTTTAATTCTATTTTTATATTTCCATATTTAAAACTTGCTTTTTTTAAAAAAAGAATAAATGAAATTTGAGATGGCAAATAAATACTTCTGTGGAATAAGAACAATGGTGTGTAAAACAACATATTTTATTTGCTCTTAAGTTATTAAAAAGCAGTGTATTTGAATCAAATAACATGGAATATATGATTTTTTCTGTTATATGTAGCAAGAAAATATAATTTTAAAATACTATGTAAAATGTGTTACCTTGGAAATTAAAAAAATTAATTTATGGAAAGAAATAAGCATTTTCATATAATAAAATGATTATTACCTTTGAGAATGTAAATCTATTATGTATTACTTGTTATTCCTTTCCAATATGCAATAAAATTATCATTTAAGTTCCTTTTATTTTTCCTCTTCCCTCCTTAGAAATGGCTACCATTAGAAACAAATAGTTACTTAAATATACAGGAATGTATGTTTATGTAAAATTATTCCACACTTCTATTTATCAGATTTTTCTTTGGATGCAGAAAACATCTTTCTTCATACATTCTTTATAATTAATTATGGTATTTAAAATAGTCATTTTATTGTGAGCTTATGAAGACAGGGACTATCTTTTTCCTCCTTTTATATTTCTAGTTTTTTTTTCACCCCCAGAGGACCTTCCACTTAATAGACAATTAAAAATATTTTTAGTTCCAAATTTCCTCTCTCCCTCTATTGTCTCCCCACCCACCCATCAAGAAGGCAAGAATTGTAATGTCTGTTCTATATATGAAATCAGGCAAAACCTTTCCATGTTGGCCATATCAAAAAGGGATGAAAAAAAATATACTTCGATCTATATTCAGAGTCTATCTCTTATCTCCCTGGAGGTGGAGAGCATTTTTTTATCACGAGCCTTTTGGAACAGTTGTGCATAGTTGTATTGATCAGAATAAATATGTGTTTTCATAGTTGTTCAACATATTGTTACTATGAACAATATTCTTCCTGTTCATTTCATTCTGCATTGTATTCTCTTATAATTTTTCTGAAAATATCTCCTTCCTCATTTCTTACAGAAGAATACTATTCTATTTCTATTTCTATTCATATGTCACAACTTGTTCATCAATTCCCTAATTGATGAGCATCCACTTGATTTCTAATTCTTTGCTACCACAAGAGCTGCTATAAATCTTTTTTGCAGAGGGCCGAAAAACTCTGGAGAAGTATACTTGAAGCAAAGGTGCTTACAGCAGAGTGTTAACTCAATGTGATTGATTAGATGATGGTTCTCTAGTTCACATATATTTAGTACTTAGTATGGTGATGTAATGGTTCTCTAGTTCAGACATACTTAATGTGATGTGATGTTGTAAATCATATCAAGGTATTTAAGGGCTGAGAAGACTGGAAATAGACACATTCCATCTTTGATCATCCTCCTGGTGGCTCTCCTGCCTCCTGCACTCCTTCATTAAGACCATGTCCTTTTCCTTTTCCATTAATCTCTTTTGGATACTGACCTAGTAGTGGTATTGCTGGATCAAAGTATATGCCTAGTGTAATAGCCCTTTAGTTTTAGTTCTAAATTGTTCTCCAAAATGTTTGGATCAGTTCCCAACTCTATTGTAACTGTATCACCAACCCTATTTTTCCACATCCCTTCTGGCTTTTTCATGTTTCTACTTGGCACTTTATAAATGTTTATTGATTAACTGACTGAATGGTTCTATAGCTGCATTGGGGAGTTTTATGGTCTTTATTATTTAAGTTATTTACTTGGAGCCCATGTACCTCAAGCTTAACACCTCTGATTGTTTCACTTCCCTATGTGTTACTTGGACTACTCTCTTTCCCCCTCCTTTCTCACCCTTTCTACCTTCAATGCAACTAAGTAGTACAGAGAATAGAGGTCTGTACCTGGAATCAGGAACACCAAACTCCTAACTAGCCTCAGACACTTGCCAAGTTTATGACCTGAGCAAATTACTTGTTCTCTTTTTGCCTCAGTTTCCTTACCTCTAAAATTGAAATAATAATAATAATAATAATAATAATAATAATAATAATAATAATCTAATACTGTTGCATAAACTAAAAAAAATAATCTTTGTAAACCTTAGCAGACAGGAGCTTAATAAATGTGGATTTCTTTCTTTCTGATCTCTTTCAGAATGTAAGCTTCTTCACAATAGGAACCAGCTTTTTTCTTGTATTTATATTCTTTCTATTTAGCATTTAACAACTAGTAAGCACATAAGGAATGCTTATCTTCCTATGGCCATATGCCATTGACAATAGAAAATGGAAAAGCACCTGGGGAGGGCCACGTTGGTCTAGTTCCAAGGGTTAGAATCACAGACCAGAAATGGACCATGGTCAGCATGAACTCCGTCTAAAACATATGAACCCCTTCCAAAAATTGAGGCATTAAAACTTACTGTTCAACGGGTCCACTCCTCTCGTAGAAAAGTTGCACCTGTGGTCAGACAATGCATATTTTTATTTTTTTGCTATCAATATATTCCTATCAGCCATTCCCCTGCTTCAATAATACACAGACACAAAAGACTTACAGATTTACACCTCGCCTGGATTTCTCTTGCCTCAAAAGCTGAACTCATAGTTTTATAAAATGTGGATATTTTCTCTTTAAAAAGTTCTAGACTTTTTTTTAAAAAAAAGGATCCCTAGGCCCCAAGCTCAATTCCACATCATTCTCAATTATCTATTTTATTCTCTTTAAAGTCATAGTCAGAAATTATTTAATCAGATCTCTCATTTTTTTCTCACATTTCCCCCCATCAAATATCTTTTTCCTTTAAAGTGAGGGTCATCAAAGTTAATTGTCATGCCTAAGGTTATAGAGCTGGATATTATTGTCTCAAATGGGATAGAACTTGGGCCTCCCAATTCTGAGTCTATTGTTTTTCTTATTGTTATGTTAAATCAAAAAGGATTTATTAAGTGCTATGTTCCAGGGATTAGGCTGAATATTAGAGATATAAGAAATGTGAAACAAGCAGGCTTTCACACCATCCAGCACAATTAATGTTTGGTACTGGGTGAGCACATTGCAGAGTGGACAACATTTACATAAAAGTATCTTCAAAGTTGAGGCTCTGTGAATCTGATGTCCAAAACACCTGGGGCATAGTCCTATCTTTCATACTTACAGTTTGAGTAGTCCAGAGCAAGTCAATGTATGTCACAATGACTATGGAGTAACACTGAAAGATTTCCTAATATGAAGTAATAAAGCAAGGACATTCTTTTTTCCCTCATGTTATTTGACACTTTTCCAAAAATTCTGGCTATAACAAAAATATGAGAACAAAATTAAAGGTATAAATATCATCATATAAAATATAATATTGTTCTTGCTTGTGACATAATTATATACTCATAAAACAACAGCGAATCAGTGAAGAAACTAATTAAGATGATTAATAGCTTCAACAAAATTGTAGGATACAAAAGAAACCTATAAAAAACAACCAGCATTTCTATGTCATACTATAGTTATTAAAATAGTAACAAAAACCAAAGTGACATAATAAACATCCTATCCAAGAAAATTAGAATATGCCCAAAATAGCAGAGATCTAATTCATCAAGTATTATGGAAAATATATAAGCATTTAAACACAAAAACATTTTAGGGACATAATAGTACCTAAAATAACTGGAGAAATCAATTGCTCATGCTTGGATTATGTTAGTAAGATAAAATTTAAATACTACTTAAATTAATTTACATATTTAATATTACCCAATCTACTTTCCAAGTAAATATTTTTACAAGACAAAATAAAATTATTTGTAACAATAAAATGATATTTTTACTCCCAAGGGAAATGTTAAGGAAAAAAATACAAACAAGGGGGTAAAGTATTATAGGATATTAAATGATTATAAAAATTACTTGATACTAATTTTCAAAAAAAGTGGATCAGTTAAATAGTTAAATAGAGCAGAAAAAATTAACCAAAGCAATAAAAAATAGCAGCCTGATGTCTAATAAACTTCAGAGAACAGATCATCTCTTGAGGGGTCCTTTTCTCATAGTAACTTTTGGAAAGATTAGAAAGCAATTGGTCAGAAATTAGATGTACCTAATATCTTACACCTTATTAATACTAAAATCAAATGAAAAGTTAACCTTCTGAATTATGGCTAGGGAGAATTCTTAATCAAAGATATAATAGAGGAGATTATAAAAGATAAAATAGAACATTTTAATTATATTAAATGCCTTGCATAAATGTATAAATGAAGATAGAATAGGAAGAGAAATTGCAGAGTGGAAATATATTTGGATCAAAAAGCAATTAATTCATAAGCATTTATTAATTATCTACTATGCATGAGGCAGTGTGCTAAGTGCTGAGGATACAAAGACATAATTAAATGTAAGATACTTAACACATATAGGGATCAGAAATATTTAATATTGAGAATCTTCCTGCCAAATATATAAATGATAAATGTGATATAAATAGTTAAGAAGGGAAAATGATAAATGGACATGCTAAATCACTAACATAAAGAGAATTCATAAAAAGGCTTTATCTTACACCCTGCAAACAGGCAAAGGTGACAAAAATTAGGAACAATAAGTGTTGAGGATTATAGTATTCAGAGATGTTATTGTTGGTACTGAATTGATATTGCAGTACAAGATATATATTCTCTATTTTCCATTTGGCAAATAGAAGCATGAATGGAATGTTTTTTATACATACATGTACATGTATACATTCATGACCACACACATATACATATTTCTGTCTAATGGTAATCATCCCCAGGTGATAGAGTAAGAAGAGTAGAAAGAAAAAAAAAACATAAAAATAAAGAAGAGAAAAGTTACATAATAACTTTATTACATATTTAAAAGGAATATAAGTTGTATTTAATAGATTTGCAATGTCATATGCAATTATCTCTGTCTATTCAACTATGCTATGAAAATGTTTGTTTTTATTTCTTAAGTTCAGAATAAAATAAATAAGAAAGATAGAAGAGAGAAAAAGAGAGAGAGAGAGAGGTCCAAAATATTGATAGCAAGCTTTTTATATTAGAAACAATCTAAAGAGAAAGTGGATTCTTATTAATTGAGGAAGAGTTGATAAATATTACAGTAGGAATATAATAAAATATTTTTGAGCATTAAGAAATGATAAATATTAATAATTTGGTGAACTGTTTGAAGATATGTCTGAACTTATGCAGAATAAAATATGTAGAACCAAAATAACAGTATACACAAAGCCTACAAAAATGTAAATGAAAAGATCACCAAAATAATTGGATATATAATTATGTCTAAAAGAACAGATGAGAAACATAACATAACTAAGAAGTGTTGGATACTAGACAAACATATTGTATGCATCAACATATAATAGCTTTATTTGGTGTTTTTGTTTAATTTTTTGTAAGGACAATGGTTATGATGATAATTCAATATAGCAAGTCAGAGCATCATACATTTAAAGTTAGATTTTAGAGTCCAATTCCCTTGTTTTATAAATCAGGAAACAGTAGCAAAGAAGTAACACTTTCCCCAGGCTCTGATGCCAATTCTTCACCCACCATACCATGCTTAATACCATTATTAAGTACTTACTATATTCAATACACTGTGCTATCCTCAGATAAAAACAAAAAAAGAAGGGAACAAGCAAGCATTTATTAAGCACCCACTATGTGTCAGAAACAATGATAAACACCTTGATCTCAGAGTGCAGTAAAATGGGGGTAGGAAGTGAGGAGGAAAGAAAGTGAGGGGAAAATTGGCCTAGAACCACATTTAGGCAACCAACAAAGCAAGTTTTTTCTTTAGTTTTTGTATTTTTTACTTTTCTAACTATAATTATAAAAATAAAATATATTTATTTCAAGTGAATTCATGGTTATGTGAAACTAAATGACATCCTTCACCAGAGAAAATCTTCAAGCATGAAATATTAATCATTCCTAAATAAAGAATAATATGCATTTTAACAAGTCTAATTTTCAAGAAGCCTGACTCAAATTTAATTGTCAAAAACGTTTTTTTTTTAGAATATTCTCTGATTAATATTGCCCCAAACAATGCTGACTAGAACCCTACTCTTACATTTTATTGCATTTTATTGTAGTGAAGCAATAATCTAGCATTCTTTATAAGATTTGCCCACCAAGAACAAGCTCTGCTAAGTCCTACCGAGATGAATGGATTTTATGTACAAATCTTGTGAGTGATGGTAATATATATCTGTGCCATATCTTTGGAGAAGAAAGGATCATCACTGGGTTGTTGGACATAACACTTTATTTTGGTTTTAGTAGGTCTTAGAGCCCCTTTATTCAATTGTGGATTTATTGGGAGCTATCTTCATGCAGAGTATAACCACAATGATGAAATCAGAGAGAGGTACTTAAAATATTGAAGCAATATCAGTAATATTCACAAAAGAAATCATTACTACAATTTTGTAAGAGCTGATCAATTTAACAATATACTATACAAGGCATTATCCTCAAGTCCATTTCTAGTTTGTTTCTACTCTGGTGCTATCAGCCAAATTTAGAATTCCAGTCAGTGGTGTGGGTGTCTGAGGATGACCAAAAGAAGAATCTGTGCTTAACATTTTATCAGTCATCTCTTTTCATTATATAGAGGACTTAGAAGCTGAGACTTTAATATTTCAAAAGCTTTCTAATTTCCCAAGGTGCTGGGTTTTTTTGGGGGAGGAAGTAAAAGAGGGGATACCAAAGACATGAATCCTTCATCATATTCTCATATCCTGTGAATGTCATCATGACGTATCTCTCCCTCAGACCAGATGCCTGGGAGAAAATGTGCTGTTTTCCAGCATTTGGATCTGCCTTCCAAAAGCTTTAGAGTGAGATTTACTTCTTTTTTGGTGTTATACTTTCTGCACCAATTTTTTAATCCCTTTGTTTTTAAGCCAAATCATTCTGAATCTGTCAAAAATATGAATCCTGCATATCTTGTATTAGGAATAACATTATACTTTTCAAAACTGTTTTTTATTAACTATCTTTTAAAAATATCCAATTTTAAGGAATGAAATTTTTTCATTACTGTAATGATATTCCAGTAATGCCCATTCTAAATATCATTGATCCAGGACTCAATAAAAAATGGAGAACCATTTATGGTTACCATAACAACACAAACTACTGAACCTGAATTTTAGGTAAGTGGAAAAGCCCCTGCTCTGGTGCTGCACTGGGACAATGTTTTCCAGCTCTATGATCCTGGAACAAGTCATTTTTTTTCTTTTCACTTTTTTCTCAAAGGGAAGCAGCATTATATAATGGAGGGAAATGCTGAATTTGGTTTCCAAGGATCTGGGTTCAAATCAGAAATCATCCTAGGTCTACTACTCACAAAATATATGACCTGGGAGAAATTACTTTAACACTCTGTTCCAATTGCCTTACATGTAAAAGGAGAGGATTGGCTCAGATCTAGCCCTCTATATCTCACCCCCATTCTGCCCCAATGTAGTTCTTCTCTGGGTGCAAATCTACTCAGGACAGAAGTAAAACTAAATATGAGAATTTTAGAGCTAGAAGATAACTGCAGAATTCCTTGCCACTTAACATCTTCATTAGCAACAAACTTCAATATTTCATTTCTCATGTCTTCACTTGTCACGTTTCCTTCATGAACCTAGATCATGACCCTCTATCAGCATACGACATTTAAAAATTGCTCCATTTATTCACCCATCACAATTTATTCAACCCAGTGATGAATTTCTTTGTGTACCTGGTTAGACTACTCTTGTACAACAGACGTGCAATACATAAATAGGCCCATACATGGAGCCTTTACAAGTTGGAGGAGTTGGAAGAAATTGCATTCCTCTAACAGATTTCAAGAAATGAATGTCACCTTCATGCTGCAATGACATATATGAGTAGCATTTTAGTGGCAGAACAATCTTAAACCACTAGAAACAAATGCAGTGAATGATTTTAAAAATATTGCCCAAAATAAACATATGATGCATATTCACCTGACATTATAAATAATGAGTTTATATTCAGGTGAGGAATTTCACTAAGTTGAAGGGTTAAATATTATATAAAGTCTTTGGGTGAAAGTCAAAAGAAGAAGAAACACAAGTGGTTTTATTATTGTTGTATCTTACAGAATATCTGAATAGAAAAAGAAATAAATGGGACTTTTGGGAAATAGATCATAAGCCTGTCCATGATGCCTTAATGATGGGAATCACTAATTGTATAATTTTTATATTTTATGTTTATTTTATTTTTTATTTATTTATTTTATAGAACTCCATCTCCACCAAAAGTAGGGTAGTTAACAACTTCTTGTCATGCAATTAGAGACAATTTCATCCTTCAAAAGGTAAAAGAACCAACAAAAGGTAATTCTATGTTTGATCTGTTTCTCAATAATGGAAAAATTGGAAACTAGAGAAGAAAAGTAAAAAATCCTGGGTAAAAACAAAACAAACCAAACAAACAAACAAGCAAACAAACAAACAAAAACAGTACTCCCTCCTAGATTTTGTGATAAAATAGATAAAAGCTGAATGTGGTCTGACATGCATCCTAGATATGAGGCAAACCAATTTTAAAGATTTCAAAGGAAAATTAAATAATATTCCATGAAACAAAATGTGACAGAGGAGGGGAGATGCTCAAGGCTAAAATTCTGAAAACAGAAAGGGAAATAATTTCCAGAAGAACAAAAATAGAATTTGTCTGAAAAGAACAATGTAAAAAGATATGAAACTAAGCAACCAACTTACATTTTGAAAATAAAAATGTCACAGATTGTGGAAATGAGTAAAACTACATAAAAGAGACAGGTATGAATGTATGAGTAGTAGAAGGAATTTTAGGTTCAGAAAAAAACTTACCAAATGAAGCTAAAGGAAACAAAATAAGCAAACTTTTTAGTTATATTAAAAAAAAGATAAGAGAAAGAAATTTTACAGCCTTTTTAACTTTTATTCTTTATTTCATGGCATGTTCTTGTTTTCTTTTTTCCTTTTTTACTTCTTAATGTCTCGCTTAAAGTTCTCTTCTAAAGTACCAAATTACTTCCCTCATCCAATCAGTATTTTTTTTTTTGTAATTGACTTTATGGATCCTCCTTTCACTCTATTTTCTCCCTAGTATGCCTCACTTGCAAAAAGTATCATTTCACATGGAATTAATCAGGAGAAACTCATTACTTCCTATGTGAGAAATTTCCTCATGTCTCTAATCATGAGGTCTGATTCTCCTTCATGACCAACCAATTCTTTATTCCAAATTACTATGCTCAAATCAATCAGTGATGAATGTAAAAATCTTTCAGTTGGGTAAAAAAATTATGAAAGTACAAGTTGGCTAAGGTGTGGTTAAAGAGGAATTGCTTTGAAAAAAACTGAGAATTTCAGTAAGTTGTAAGCTTAATATTAGTCAGTAGTGTGGTCTGGTAGGAAAAAAAAAGTAGATAAAGTCACATTTTCTTACACTTCACTTTATTGCATTGGAAATATGTTTTTTAATTCAAGGTTTATGGTAACCCCGTGTCAAGTAGGTCTATAAGTGCAGTGCCATTTTTTTTTCTGACAGTATGTACTCATACCATGTCTCCATGCCATATTTTGACAATTCTCAATATTTCCAAATTTCTCATTATTTTCATATTTGTTATGGTGATATATGATCAATAATTTTGATGTTATGCTATTATTATAATTGTTTTGGGACACCACAAACAGTGCCCATATAGTTGAACTTAATCAATAAACACTGTGTGTGTTCTGACTGCTCCACCAACCAGCTAGCCATACTTCCATTTCTCTTCCTCTTCTCAGGCCTTTCTTCTCTCTGAGACACAACAATATTGAAAAATATTAAATAAATTTAGTTGAAGCAATGGCAGGATTCGAGAGAATTGACTCCAGTTTTGCAGATAAAATACTATTAAATAGCATCTCATTTTACAGAGAAATATTTCATGATAAAAAGAGTCAATCAATGCGACAAACATAAACGTTATCTTATTTTAAGAAATTGCCACAGCAACCCAAACTTCAGCAATTGTTATCCTGATTAGCTGGCAAACATCAGCATCTAGGTAAGATCTTCCACCAACAAAAAGTTCGTCATTTGTCAAAGGCTCAGGTGATGGTTTGACTTTTTAGTAATAAAGTATTTTAATTAAAGTATGTACATTATTTTAGATATAATACTATTGCATATTTAAGAGACTGCAGTATAGAGTATAACTTTTATTTGCACTGTGATATCAAAAAATTTTTGTAATTCATTTTATTGTGATATTCACTTCATTGTGGTGGTGTGGTATCTGATATCACTAAGGTATATACACAATTTTATACTACATTAATAAAGGCATAACTTTCAGTTTCTTCAAATAATTAAATCATTATCATGAGCAAGGAGTGATTAGAGCTTTGCTGAGCTAGAAGAAAGATGATAAGTAAATTTCAAAGTAGATTTCAAATATAGACTAGGTGTTAGGGAAATTCTTACCTCTTAAAACTGTCCAAAAAGGTTGCCATAAGATATAGTGGGTTCTCCTTTCCATGATCATCAAGCAGAGGCTTGACCATCAAACTTATTAGGTATATTATAGCCAGGATTCTTTTGTACGTGTGGACCATGGACACTGAGTCAGATCTCAAATTTTGTAATTCTGCAAATGCCCTTTGTGTAACATAAGTGATTTATAGAGAATTATAGAGAATATAAACATTATATGAAGAAATTCACCAAAGTCTGAGGATTCAAAACTATGAAGAGAGAAAAAAGTACAAAAGCTGTATATTCTAACCTAATGTTTATAAAGGCTGGGAGTTTCCTTTAAGCAATAACCACAGGTCAAGTTATATTAATTCTTTAAATCTCAGATGACCCTATAGTCATTGACCCTGAATTTTTGTTCATCGCTCTTTCACAATCTTTTGTGCTTGCCTCTCCCAGCATGAGGGAAGGGAATTGTCTGTAATAAGTGCATGCTAGGCTTGGTGCCTGGTGTGCTGGCAAATTAACTGAGTATATGGAGATCAGTTTATTGCCACCTCTATTCCTAATTGCAGGGGTTTCTTCCAACTGTTTCTTCATTGTGACTTTCCAGGGTCAAGACCCAGATTAATATAAATGCATTATTGGTCACATAGTCCCAGCTACCATTTAAAGGAAGCAGGCTTATTGTATTGGGACATACCCAAAATTTCTCTGCTCCCTAGATATTCATAATAACAATGGCATATACCTGCCTCCTCCCTTTTGTCCCAATCTTAGCTTTTAATTTCAAAGTGCCTCATCATATTTGGGGTTTATCCTCCTTCTATCACTGGTATAAGAACTACCAACTACATAAAGGTGAGCAAGGAGACTGGTAAAATGCAGAAGGAGAGGACAAAGCATTTGGTGAAGCTTCCTCAGAGAAGCTTTGAGGTAATTGTAGGTGCGATGATTGAATATACATATTCCAACATATTCAGATTCTGAGGATAAAATAGATGGTCTTGGAAACACCTCATGGTACTTAGGGCTACTCAAGTCCCAGAGGATGTACAGATTAAAATTCCACTCCCATTCATTCCCCTGGATTAAATAGTCTCTAGGAATTCTTTTCTGATATTCAAATCACCTTCACAGACTGAATTGCTTTTTTAAATTGTTTACTTTCCTGTGAGAGGTAGGATAGCTATTGGGCACTGGTCATTTCTGGATTGTGCATTTTAGGAGGAAAGGAACAGAAAAGTGAAATGTAGGAAGCTGAAACCAATTATTGTGCAGCAATGCACTATAACACTTGACTGAGGTTCAGGATTCCATAACGAAAATAAACTGCTGTGGAGCACATGAAGGAACTTTATCTTATTTTTTTTTTAAAAGGAAACTGTCATTTAAATTTTATGGAAGAAAGAAAACACTGGGTAAATCAATATATTGTTGTTCAATCACATCCAACTTTTGTGATCTCCATAGACCATAGCACTTTAGCTCCTTCTAACTTCCACCGTTCTTGAAAACTGTCCAGTCCATGTTTATTGTTTCTATGACACTATCTAATCATCTCATGCTTTGCCATCCCCTTTCCTTTTGCCTTCCATCTTCCCAACATCAGAGGTCTTTTCATAAGACATCATAATGTCTTCTCATTATGTGGCCAAAGCATTAAAGTTGAGTTTTAGTATTTTACTTTCTAGTAAATAGTTTAATTAATTTCTTTAAGCATTGACTGCTTTGATTCCCTTGATGTCTAAGGATCAAGTCTTCTCCAACATTACAATTCATAAATATCAATTGTATTACATTTTGCTTTCCTTAAAGTAGAATTCTCACAACTATAAGTTGTTACTTTACTTAAACAAACCTTTGTCAAGAAGGTGATATCTCTGCTTTTGAGTAGGCTGTCCAGATTTGCCATAGCTTTTCTTCCAAGGTGTACTTTTTTTTTTAATTTCATGACTGCACCTACCATCTGCAGTGATGTTTGAATTCAAGAATATAAAATCTGATATTGCTTCCACTTCTCCCTTAATTTATCAGGAAGTGATGGAATCAACTGCCAAGATTAAGTAAAAAAAATATAGCATAACATTATTTTAAAAGTGAAACATGAACTTGATTATTTTTTATGCTCAGAAAATACTTAACAATGATTCGTTCCAAACAAGATGAGGAGACAATGTGTCCCATCTTTTACCATAGATTTTTTTTTATCCAGTCCTCATTTTTAAGGTATTCCTAGCAGTTTGCTTAATCCTATGAAAGTAATTAATGAAAAAAAATTCAAAAGTATTTAAGTGTAATTTGAAGAATACTTTGGTCTCTACAAAACATATTCATTGCTTAGCAGTACTGTCTGTGAATCAAATCTCTTTTACTCTTGATATACCTGAATCCTTGATTTTTTTTTTTTAGGGCTAAGTTATCCAGGTCTTGCCTTTGCTGTGTAGAATGGTGGTACTTGTAGCTATCAGGAGCGAAATAGGGGCAGATGCCAGGACTTATTCCTTAGCAAAACTGAGAAAACTCATACACTTTAGAGTTAAAAGGAATCATTGAGATCACATGGCCCAAACTTCTATTTTTGAAGGTAATAAACAATTAAGAAGATTACATAGGTAGTCCAGCGACAAAACTGAGACCACAAATCAGGGACCTTGAATATCATGCTGGTGTTCTCTCTGTTCTTCTACATAACTTATTAAAATGTTCTATGCTTTTTTAATTTATGAAACTTTAAAAAATTAGCAACAGTGTGTCCATTTGTAATGATTTCAGTGGTTCCAAGTTGCTTCTAGATAAAAGAACCTAATATTTAATCAATGATAATTTCATATTGTCAGTAATTTGGCTACAAATTACAGAACACCATGATTTCAGAAGACTCCAAATTGCAGATTACTCAAGGGATAAAACAAGAATACATGATATGTGAAAGCATACTCTATTATATTGCCTATAACACATTGCTTTCAAGAAGCAGAAAATACATAAGGTCATTAGGCAATAGATAATTAATAGAGCAAAGGAGTAAAAGTAGAAGGGACTTTAGAAGCCTGCTCACCTTGTTGAATCTCAGTTTCCTCATTTATAAAATGGGACTTATCATACTTATTCTGTACATTAAAGCAGGTTATTATGGAAATTCTTTGTAAAATTTAATTGTTTTAAATTTTATGTTTATTTTTTTCTGTGGAAGGGAAGTGATAAACCTTGGAGATGTATCATGTAATGTTGTTAGAGAAATCACCTCCACAGTATAGAGAAGAATTGTATTTTGTGCAGATGAGCCTCTTTTCCCTTCTGCTTTTTCAGCTCCTTTATATGTCTTATTTCCCTTTTATAATGTAAGCTTGTTGAGGGCAGGGACGTCTTTCTTTTTGCTGTATTTATATTCTCAGTGCCTTGCACAGAATAATTATTTAATAAAAGTTCCTCTTCCACCCCCACTGTCTGCCTTACTATACCATCTTTATTTTTGACTGTATCTGTAGCTTTTTGTATATAGTTGATTTAATCTTGTTTCTCCAATTATATTGTGAATTCTTGGGAACCAGAATTCCTTTCCCTCTTTCTTTTTACTTCCAAGCTTTTAACATAGTACCTGCTACATAGTAGAAGCTTAATAAATACTTATTCTTTTGTTGTCTTCTGATCAGCTGCCTCTTACCTAATTCTCTTCCCTTCTTTCATTCCCCTCAGACCTTATATAAGAAAAAGGTTAGTAAATTTTTTAAATAGCAGTAGGAAAAAGAACAGCTTCTCCTCTACCCAGATTCTAGCATTTGAGACAAAGCATTAGACATTCTTCTCTAGTTATGGTCCTATTATTCTTTTAAAAAATAAAACTTTAGACTACCATCATTCTATTTAGAGAACACGTGTTTGCATGAATTATATCAGAATTTCATAATGCTATGATCCCCTCCCATTGAATCACAGGCTCTGTGATGGTCCATTTTGCCCTTTATCATTATCATTGGTTACCCATCTTCATGTAGAAGGGAGAGGTGAGGGGGCAGAGGAAGGCTGTGATAGAGGAGAGAAAGAAAAGAAGCTTGTCAAACCAGCTGGAATAGAGGTTAAGAAACAAGTATGAATCAAATGTCTATTTTTTCATAAAAAATTGGAGAAAAGTGCCAATTTCAGTAGCTGTAATCCTCTCAAAAACCTCCCCCTCTAAAGTCATACTTATATATTTCTACACTGAACATAGCATATAAAAATAAAATCTGGCTTTGTCAAGCCAATAGGCTTATATGCCACATCCTCCATCATTATAAAGAAAATTAGTTTTCTTAAACAACTGTTATGCTTCAGTAGACAGTCATAGGCAGCTTTCACCAGCATTTTTCTATTGTGATCCTAAGTTCTCTGTTCACAGTGAGGTAACTATTATATTATATATATAAAACTAATATTATATTTATATATTATATATATAAATATATATAATATATAAATATATATATATATTATATATAAAATATAAATATATTATATATTTATATAATAAAATATTATAAAAATATTATATATTTTATTATTATATATATAAAATTCTTCCATGAAACTAATGACACAATCCATCAACTTGAGCAATTTCTGTACAGACAGATAGCATCCTCACTGACCTGCTGTATTCTCAGGAAATTTAGTGTTTCTTTTAGTTTGCATATGAATGAAGTGGTGGGGATTTGGTGACTCCAGCTATTTCTTTAATAATTCCTAACATTTACCTTGAACATGAAGCTTTGCAAAATGCTTTACATAAGTGATTTCATTTGAACTTCACAATAACCCAGTTATGTAGAACTAGAGAAAATAGTTTTACTGTTTTTAGAGGAAGAAAAATAAGCTTATCTAGGATTAAATGACTTAACTATGGTCAAACATTGGCAAAAATCTGAGCTAGGACTTGAACTCAGGACTGTCCCAGGTCTAGGTCAAGGGCTCTATCCATTCAGCTTGGTTATTGCCAATTATTTTCTCTTCCCAGGGGAAGGGATTTTAAAGGTCAAAAATTCAATTATTTTATAGATGAGATGAAGAAAATGAGAAGAAAGAAATAAAATAAGAATAAAAAAATAGTTATCAAATGGCAGAAGCAGTGTTCAAATCTGTCTTCTGATTGTAAATCCCACTTCCTTCCCTTTGCACAATGCTGCCTGTTAATTGGCATTGATTGGCAGATGTCACAGAGAAAATAAGAGCTTTGTATCTTTCAGAGCCTGCCCCATGCTGTCTTCAGGGAAAGAAAAAAAAAAAAAAAAACAACTATGGTTGCTATTATTATTTCTTTTGCGTCTACAATCTTGGCTCAGTTCGGTATTCTGTAGAAATAAGAACACTTAAATTCAGGGCTCAGGCAGCAACCCACATGCTCATTCCTCAGGGGTTTCTGGGACTAAAGAAAATGAATGCCAACAAAAGAAACGTGATTCCAGAGGGCGAAATTATTTATATTGATAAACACAGACACACATGCACAAATCAACTAAGGATAATTATGTATTCCAGAAATTTCTAAACCTTGCTTTCTATATAACAGTAGTTTTACGTTTATTATATATAATAAAATATATCGACTATTGTCAAAATGAGTACATTTCTCTGGGACTACTTGCAGCTTAGTAGAAACTTGGAGACCATGGTAACCTGAAGGCCTAAAATTTTCCTTGTTCAGATGCCAAAGTTACTCCCAGCTTTAATCTTCGGGAGTATATCCTTTGGGCCACAGGAATTTCCAAATGTTAAACAGAAGTATTTTAAATTGGTTATGCTGTATCTTTCTTCTCATTTAGAATCAAAGGAAAATTAAACAACTAAATCCTTTTTGTGGGTATGACAGGTAGGGACTAGGGAGGATAGTCTGTCTTTGCCCAGAATAATGGCAAAATTTTGTCCCTTCTCTCAAAAGAATCAAGCTTATATTATTATACATGATTTTCCCTAAGAAACAACAAGGATGCTGTGAGAGGATGCCTGCTCCGGGAAAATAGATTTTGTATCTGTAAAGGTTGCATAGCTGAGGCCATGTAGATTTAATATTTGTGGGGAAGCTTTAAGTTCATTCAATCTTTTAAAAACAAACAAACAAATGAACAAAAAAAACATTTTTTGTTATAACACCAGTAAACATTTATTAAACAATGATTGTCTGTCAGACACTGAGCTAGAAAATAGAAATATATAAAGTGAAACAATCCATGTTCTTAAGGAAATGCCATTATTATTGCTATGTACAATAAGAGAGACATCTTAGTGTAGACAGTCCCTACTTTTCACAATCTTACATTCTAATTTAAGAAGCTAGATGGTATATTGAATTAAGTTTAGGGCCTGAACTTAAGATCTAACTTTAAATTTAGCCTTAGATATTGATTAGATAAGTAACCTTAGTTGTCACTTATTCTTATTTGCCTCGGTGTCCTTATTTGTAAAATGATCTGGAGAGGAGAGTGGTAAAATCTCTACAGTATATTTACTAAGAAAACCCTCCTGTATCCCAAAGAGATCTTAAAAGAGGGAAAATGTGCAAAACTGTTTGTGGCAGCCCTCTTTGTAGTGGCAAGAAACTGGAAACTGAGTGGATGCTCATCAATTGGAGAATGGCTGATTAAATTGTGATATATGAATGGTATGGAATATTATTTTTCTGTAAAAAAATGATCAGCAGGATGATTTCAGAGAGGCCTGGAGAGACTTACATGAACTGATGCTGAGTAAAATGAGCAAGACCAGGAGATCATTGTACATGACCACAAGATTATATGATGATTAATTCTGATGAACGTGGCTCTTTTCAACAATGAGATGATTCAGGCCAGTTCCAATGGTCTTGTGATACAGAGAACTATCTGCATCCAGAGAGACGAATATGGGGACTGAATATGGATAACAATATAGCATTTTCACTTTTTTTGTTATTTGCTTGCATTTTGTTTTTCTCATTTGTTCTTTTTGATCTGATTTTTCTTGTGAAGCATGATAATTATATAAACATGTATACATATATTGGATTTAACATATTTTAAATATGTTTAACATATATTGGATTACTTGCTGTTTAGGGGGGCTTTGGGGGGGAAAGAAGGGAGAAAAATTTTGTAACACAAGTTTTTACAAGGGTGAATGTTGAAAGCTATCCATGCATGCGTTTTGAAAAATAAAAAAGCTTTATTTAAAAAAAGAGAATAAAAAGAAAACCACAAATGAGGTCACAGAGCCAGACATAATGGAAAAATGATGAAAAGACAATAAACATATCTTATTTTCCCCTAGTGGTTTGTCTTTCTTATTAGATTGTGAGCTCCTTTGAGATCAGGTTGCTTTATTTGTTTTGTTTTGGCAACAAGTAAACAGATTACCTGAAAAATATCAGTGATCAGTATAACATGACCTTTTATGATCTTTATTATTATGATCTTTAACCACTTTGAAAAGCATATTTTGTGGAACTAGATTATTATATTCTGCTTCACTTCTGCTTAAGTCAACTCATAGCTCTTAAGAGCTGACTGTTAAATTTGCTTTGAGTATTCACACTTCCAAAACTGGAAAATGCTAAAAATCAGGGTGTGATTTACTTAAGAAAGTGATAAAGAAAATGTTAACAACAAATTTAAAAAATTGTGTGTGTGTGTGTGTGTGTGTGTGTGTGTGTGTGTGTGTGTATCTATGTATTTTCCCAAGCAGGAAGGTTGTCATTAACATTTTCTGGCATACCTTACTCAGGTCATAGTTAATGTTTTGAATTCAGTTCTGAGTGCCATTCATTGAAAAATTCCATAGAATCTAGAGGAGGCCTACCAGAATCGTAAAGGACTTTGATATCATGTTATATAAAGGTTGGTTGAAGGGATTAGAAATATTTAACCAGGAAAAAAGGAGTTTTAGGGGAGTCATGATATCTTCTAGTTTCTGAAAAAACTTGAAAGTAGAAAAATTACTTTATTTGTTTGACATCAGAAACCAGAACTAAAAGCAATGAATAGGAGTTGCAAAGAGATAAACTTAGGCCTTAATTTTGGGGAAAACATTTTTAACAATTGGAGGTATCAAAAAATACACTTCCTAGATATAATATAATTGGAATTCTTGATAAGGTATGATTTGGATCATGTAGATCTGAAGGTCTCTTACACCTCTGATATTCTTGAATTCTTATCATCCTAAAACTGCCTCTAAGGGAAGTCTCCAAAATGCCCAGACCAGGTCAATGAATCCTAGATTATAAATTGCCTGAGGTAAGATTTATTCAACTTTATATGTCTTTCAGATTCTTGCAAAAAGGCCAAGTAATAATCAGCATTTGAGGAATGAATTTTCATGATTTAGGACTGCTCTAAATGGATTTAGGACTGCAGTGTCTTAGCAATAGTTCTTAGGGTAAAACTTGGCTGTAGCTTTCTTTTCTTTTTCTTCATCTGCACATTCAATTCTAAGTTCCTGGACAAGGCTTATTTGTCCTATACATGGCATGGCAGAGTAGGCTTATAATTATAAGAGACCATGTCTCTCTTCACTAGGGCTAATGACATCCTCTCTTTTTATTACTGCTCTAATGACTTCATGTCCTGAATTTCTGTGGCATTATTAATAATAGCAAAAATAATTTTTCTTGGTCTTAGTTAGCATAAGAAGAACTTCATCATATTTTACTTTTAAGAGTCTGTAAGTTAGGTGACAGGTTAATGAAGCCACCTAACTCTGCAGCTGGAACATTAAAGTCATACAGCAATAAATGAAAGTGTGTTAGTGTGAGACATGAGTCACTTTTCTGAATTTCTATTCCAGTGAGATATTTACCTAGAAGCAGAGTAGTCTATTATGGAAAAGACATCCTATTTTTTAAATACATGACTTTTATCTCAACAATACCCTTTAAACATAAGCAGCTTTTACTTACAACTCCTGGGGTTTTAAAAGCTTTTTATTGTAAAGCTTAAAAAGAAGGGTAAAATAAACATGATCAGCCTGGAATATAAAACAGACACAATATTGCAAGGAAGCTAATAAACTTCTCCAGAAGAAGTGAAGTAGACAGGGCCCTTGAGAGAAATAATAGAGCAGGATGAAATCCTTTGTGATTGTCTTCAGGGAAGAAATTATAGATGGAGGAGTAGGTATAGAGCAGCTCTTAAATGCTAAATAAGTTTGAATTTTCTATTTTTCCTTTGGAGACATTCACTTTCTTCTCCTATTTGGTTCATAATTTAAGAGTTAATTTTGACATCATCTATGATTTCCAGTGTTACCATTTACTTGAAAATAGGTAGTCTTTAAAAACTAGTTATTTATGTTTTTTCATAGAAACTTAAAATAATGAGTCTGTTTTAGATTTGATAAACGATTGGTCTTAATGAAAAAGAAGATGACTCACAATGCATTGGGTAAAGCACAAGGTCATCAATGTAGAGCTACAAAGGATGTTGGAGGTTATCTACTACAATTTCTTCATTTTACAAATGAGGAAACTGAGGCTCTTAGAGGCAAAATGACTTATTTTCAAGCTAGTAAATGGCACAAAAGGGATTTGAACATTGATATTCTGTGATGAATTTCACAAGATGAAGAAGTGTAGAGAAGTTTCAGTACATATTGATGGAGGGAATGCCCAAATTGTTGAAACTGAAACCTTTGAAAAGTTCGAAGATAATAGACAAAAGATGTAAAAAAAACCCGTCACATAGGAATGAATTTGGCCAAGTTCCAATTTCCTAAGTGCTGAGGCTTTGTTGAATATTCCATGGAAACTGATGAAAGCATGGGGGTGAGTGGGGAAGGATGAAAGGCAAATCCTTGTAAGTCTTTCTTGTCTAAAACCAGAAGCCATTATATAATTCTTTTTTGATTCAATATGTAAATTCATTATTTTCCTCCCCACCAAAAATAAGAATGTATGTATGGGTGTGCTTGTGTGTATTTAAAACAACTAACGTCATATAATATTTTCAATTATAATCATTCTTCTTTTGCTCATGGCACTCATGTGGAAAAGTATGGCAGGGAGAACAGGACAAAGGTATACTGAAATTAGTACAAGCCCTTGGGTTCCTCTAAGATAATTTTGAACTAAGTATTACCTATTGTATTCCTTAATGGACTTCATCCTCCATATCAACATCCTTGAACATATATAATTACTTTACTATAGTATGTACAACAAATAGGAAATGATTAATTTTGCAAAAAAAAAAAAAATCATCACATTATTCTACTATGGTGGATTTAAATGTACAAGTCACATAAGGCATTCATTGGTTAGTGGCATTTGATGTAAGAAAGTAAATGGGATATTGCTATAACAATATAAATATCTGCCACATCTGGGTCTAAAAATTGCAGGTTCAGATAGCTCTCAAAAGACAAGCTGAAATGACATTTTCTCAGCTTTCTTTGATACTTGTAAAGATAGGAAGACAAATTTGGACCAATTTTTAACTAAGAATGTTATATTACCCAAAGGATACAAGAGCCAGGTTCACATTCTCACAAGCAGGAGCCTTTCCTTTTCAAAGAGAATTACCACAATGGTGAAAGTGAGTAGAAATGACTTTGCCATTACTTTTGTTAGGCCAAATTCTCAATCTTCCCAACCATTTCCACTGCTCCCAGGCAGGTATTGCAATTTCCTTTTGTAAAATGGAGGAAGAAGATAGAGTGCTTACTGAACAAATCAATTAACTTCAATTTCCTTATATACTACTACTACCACCATCATCAGCATTATCATCATCCTAACGCCTAGGGTTGTGGTAATGAAACTTCTAAAGCGCTGAGATAGTAAATGGTTTGCCCAGGGTCATAGGTATCAGAGCTAGGTGGGACTTAAAATCAAATCATTTTGTTTTGAAGCAATCCCTTTGTCCATTAGAGCATATACATGAATAGGTAATGCAAGTGTAAGTTAAGACATTATCCTTGTGATGTTGCTCCAATTCAAGAATGAAAATTAACAGTAACTTGTGTGTATGCATATGTATATATGTATAGATTTACATATATATGGCATACATATGTACACACACACATATATGTGTGTGTGTGTGTGTGTGTGTGTGTGTGTGATATATTCTTTTTGTTTCTCTTATGAAAGTGGATGGAGTGTTCAGCCTAGAGTCAGGCTCAGTTTCCTCATATCTAAGATAGTGACAATAATATTTTATCCTACCTGTATCAAAGATCTATTTTTAAGAAGGCATTTGATGAACTAGATAAAGCACTAGAAAATCAATCCCATAGTTGTTTTTTTTCCCAAATATGGCATAGGCCCACATTAAATTTTGACTCATTCAAAAAACGTTTGTTACTAAGGTCTTAACTCATTAAAAGCTGTAATATGAAACAAACATACAAACAAATATACAAAGAAACCTGACTTCTCATTCTTTTTGTATCTGTTTCTCTTGGTAAACGATTATTCTTCTTCTTAGTTCCTAGTGAGAGACAGTGCAGTAGTCTGTTGTTTATTGAAGTCTGTTGTAGAGAATGTAGAACTTTTTTATTGGTTCATAATATGTTCTCTATCTGACTTCACTCAGTCCCATCTGTCTGGATTCCCTTGATTTTATAATATTACTATTGTGATCCCTATGGATACTTGGGAAAAAAAGAAGTCTGTACTACTATGTGTGAATTACATTGAATGTAAGAGCTAACTTCAGGGACTTCAGAATTTGCTTTTCTCCCATGAGTTTGCTATATGTGAATGTGCAGTAAACTCATTTCCCTGAGCATAATGAAATATTTGTTCTTAAGGTACTTTAACTTTAGGTAAGAAAAACAAAATTATTTCTGTTCCTGAATATTAAAGTTTTTGTAAATCAGATCACATGTTATATATACATGAAATAATCTAGATAGGAGAGTTTCCAAAA
This sequence comes from Sminthopsis crassicaudata, assembly GCF_048593235.1. Taxonomy (NCBI): domain Eukaryota; kingdom Metazoa; phylum Chordata; class Mammalia; order Dasyuromorphia; family Dasyuridae; genus Sminthopsis; species Sminthopsis crassicaudata. The sequence goes on along the minus strand of NC_133617.1, from coordinate 340,828,908 downwards.
AAGCTAAATATTTTGAGTGATTTTATATGAGAGAAAAGAAATATAAAAGAAATTAGAAAATTGAAATTTAACCGACATATAAAGAACATTAACTGTTTGTAACTCAAAACTATTATGTTAACAACTGTAAGAGGGGACTGAAAGATTAAGGGGAATAATTATTCTATATGAACGAAACAGTTTATATGATTGCTGATGTTCTGAGAAGTTATTTAGCATGAATAAAACTTGTTTTGTGATTTATTTATATGAAGGAATATCACCAAATGCTTATGTAATAGTAATTCCAGTTTCTATATAATTTTAGTATTTACAAATAATATTTCTCATAATAATTATGTGAATGTTCACTATTATTTCTATTTTACACGTAAGCAAACATGCTTGAAGAAGCCACAGAATCAAAACAATTAAAATTTGGACAACTTTAACATCTATTTGAAGATCCTGTAATGAGTAGAACAAGGTATCCCATTTCATCTTTGGATTGCTCCAATTAAATGTAAGGATATCCCTTTATTACATGAATAATAATAAATGGTAGGAGACAGGTTATAAACTCAGATATCCTGCCTTCTAAGTCAACTTCTTTTCCATTTTGTCATGATGACTCTCAAATTGTACCCTACTTAATAGTAATGTTTTATGTGTAGTTGAAATGAGAAACTCAGATCTTAAAAAAGAAAGAGAAATATTTATAATGACACTCTTTATTTAAATTATTGCATTTTATATTTTCAAAAATTGACACCTTTTACCAGACTCATTAGTTTTCTAAGTTGTTAATATAGCATGTTTCTACAACTTTCATTGTGATTTTAACATCTTAACTCTCTTTTAGGAATAATTGGTCTCTATCCTCATTCCAATCTTTTGCTGAAGGAAATTCCTAAGAAGCAAATTCCATCTTACTTAGAATGTAACAGTTTGGGTTGCGATGTACATCTTCTCTCTGGTGAATTTTATATAAGCTCTTAAGTATTTGTCACATTTGGAGATACCTAGGCAAGCCCTGAGAAATAAATGGTAATAGCCTATCTTTTGACAAGCCTAAAATGGAGAAAATCCACAATAATATTTATTCAAATTTTACAAATTTTTACTTTTAATGATAATAAATTATGAAAAGCAGCATATATCTTTAACATATTAATTCTTTTGTGAAATGAATTAACTCAGTTTATCCTTCTCTGATAATTATAAAATTGGCTCATCCCATTCCCCAAAAATTTATTTTTTAAGTTTAAAGTTGTATTCAGATAATATTCTGAGGCCAATGTATCCACAAATATTATAAAACTAGTCAATTTTCTTGTTATTCTTGAGTTTAGAATGTATGTTGCTCTATAGCAAATGCTTTATAAATGCTTCTTAGCTTGCTTTGCTTTATTTTACATTAGGAATTCAGTATCACAAAACATAATCCGAGAATGTTTTCTGAGTAAGGGTGAGCATGGGAGCATGCAAATTTCCATATACACTGTATGTTTATACAAGCACAACCTCTGTTATTTGATAAATTGATAGAAATTACAGAAGTAAAGACAACACGCCTAGAGGAGAAAAATAAGAGGAAGGTTAATATGCATTTATTCTAGCCTTCTGTTGAGGTTAACTGTCATATTGCCACCTGTCTTACAAGGATTGATAAACTCATTTTGCACATTGTTTTCAGTTCTTAGGTTAAACATGGCATGGGAATACCAAATGGAACTATTGAGAGTGGTTACTGCGGACCTAAGGGCTTAAAGTCTACTAAGTTGAAGGAAATAAATCTTCAGTCCAGTAGGTTCCCATGTCTAAACAGTACTAATCTTGGTAAATCCACAACAGATGCAAGCTGTTCATTCATATGATTTTACTTCATTCTGTACAAAATTAGGTTACTTTGGGCTTGCACCCACTACTATAACCATATCCTTCATCTATATGTTTTGTAAATTGTACTTTATGTTCACTATTGGTGTTTAATATGGAGAACAAAATTTCTGCAATGATTAATTATTCCTGCCAGAAACCCCCTCTACTTGCCTTTTTGAAGGTAAAAAAAGTGCTCAACTATGCTTTTTCTGCAGTCTGATGCTCTGTGCAGAGTATGTGAATGAAATGAAGCAAGGAATTTTGCCTGATGATTAATGAGATTATTTTTTGTGATGGTCTGGGAGTTGTAGTTGGTTTGATTAGTGATACTTCTTGGAATAAACTGCAAAATCCAGTGTTTTGTTTATTTTGTGGCATATGAAAAAATTAGCACAGGGATCAATTATTTATTTATTTTTTACTTTACTTTTCCAGAGAACAGGGCTTTTTTCTGGGGGAAAGGGAGAATCAGAATTTCAAATCTTTTCTCAGTTCAAACACCTTTCTTGGTTTTGGGGAAAAGTCATTTTTTTATGAATTTGCAATATAAAATGCAGCTTAAGAGACACAAAGCAATTTGCTGTGAAGGATAAATGTGAATGAGAGAGATTAAAGTGAGTGAAATTTCTCTCTCTCTCTCTCTCTCTCTCTGTGTGTGTGTGTGTGTGTGTGTGTGTGTGTGTGTGTGTTTGTCTGAGATTGTGGTGGCCTATATGTAGTGTTGAAGGAAAGTATTCTTAGAAAGATTGTTATGCTTGGAGCCAGTTGTGCTGGATTTGAATTTTGGCAATATGAAGGCAGTGAGGCTTATTCCATAGAAAAAAATCCTTTGAGTTAGGAAAAACTGAATTCAAGTTCTATCACTGATACATATGACTATGTAGTATTAGCTTTTTAATGGGCAGGTTACTTTTTAACTCACAAAAATAGAGCATATGTAGTCTGAGAGAAACTCTCTTATTGAACATTCTCTATTCGAATAAAATTGAAGTCTCATCTCAAACCAACAAAATTACATCTCTAATTTTTATGACCTTTGAGATCACTTAAACCTAGATTTCCTGATAAATTGGCCAACTTGAAAGACAACTACTGACTGAGTTTGTGATGAAGGCAAAGTTTGTAATCATAATGACATCCCTTCCTAGTGTAGCTATTTAAAATACTAATATCACAATTAATATCAATTAATATTATTATAATAAATAAATAAAACTTCTGCTGCACTTCAAATAATTTAAGGAGAGATAATATAAGATGATGTACATCAGGGAACCTTCCTATGAACAAATTTCAGAGAAACTGATGAGTTGGCTAATTCTAGAGAAGTTATTTGGACAGAAATAGTAACTAAAAGTGTAATTGAGAGTGCTTTGACACTTGAAAATAAATCACTTAATCTTTTAGGATTTCAATTCATCCTTTGCAAGATAAAGAGATTAGCCCAGATCCTGCTAAATTTTCTCAGACCCATGATATTCTATGACTCTAAATATTAACTATATCAAATAATGGGCAGCAGTCTAATAGGGATTAACAGTCTCAAAGAACAGAGGAAGTGCTACTTGAGAAGTCCAGTTCTGGAAAGACTTTCACCTCTCTGTTCCATAAAAGCAAAAGTGGACCCTTAGCTTAGGAAAAAAAGAAAGGTAAATATATGGCTTATGGTTATTATTTTTTGATGAGGTAGTTGGGATTAAGTGGCTTGTCTGGTCTCACAGATAATAAGTGTAAATATGAGTCTAGATTTAAATTCATGTCCTCCTGATTTCAGGGCCAGTGGTCTATCTACTGCACCATGTATCCATGCCTAGTTCATAGGTATTTTTGCAAGACTAGAATGGAATAAGTAACTTATGTGGTTCCAGGAAATAGATCTAATAGCAATGGGTAGGTTATGAGAAGATAGATTTAAGCTCTAGGTATTGCAGTAATTCATGGATATGATTTCTAAATTATTTATCTTTGACAATAGAAGTCATCCTGGAAAATGGGAGATGAGCTGTGGAACTAGAGATGAACAAATGTTCTTTCCTTATTCATCAAAGAAGAAAATTTTTTTTGATCAAATTTACCAAAGGTTTATCTATTTTATTGGCTTTTTCATAAAACCAACTCTTGGTTTTATTTATTAATTCAATAGTTTTTTTTTTTACTTTCAATATTATTGATTTCTCCTTTTAATTTTTTGTATTTCAAGTTTAATTTTTGGTTGGGGGTTTATAATTTGGTCTTTTTCTAGCCTTTTAAGTTGTAAGCCCAATTCGTTAATCTTCTCTTTCTCTATTTTCTTCAAATGAGCCTCTAAAGATATAAAATTTCCCCTTATTACTGCTTTAGCTGCATCCCAAAGATTTTGATATGATGTCTCATCATTGTCATTATCTTGGGTGAAATTGTTAATTGTTTCTATAATTTGCTCTTTCACCCAGTCATTCTTTAAGATGAGATTATTCAGTAATTACTTTTTGGTCTATTTACCCCTAACTTTTTACTGAATGTAGCTTTTATTGCATTGTGATCTGAGAAGAAGGCATTTATTATTTCTGCCTTCCTACATTTAATTTTGAGATCTTTATGTCCTAATATATGGTCTATTTTGGTATAGGATCCATGAACTGCTGAGAAGAAAGTATATTCCTTTCTATTGCCATTCAGTTTTCTCCAAAGGTCTATCATACCTAGTTTTTCTAATGTTCTATTTACTTTTTAAATTTCTTTCTTGTTTGTTTTGTGGTTTGATTTGTCTAAATCTGAGAGTGCAAGGTTGAGATCTCCCACTATTACAATTTTACTGTCTATTTCTTCTTGCAATTCTCTTAACTTTTCCTTTAGAAAGTTAGATGCTATACCACTTGGTGCATATATGTTTAGTATTGATATGACTTCATTATTTATGCTACCATTCAGCAGGATATAGTTTCCTTCCTTATCTTTTTTAACGAGATCTACTTCTGCTTTTGCTTGATCTGAGATAAGGATAGCTACCCCTGCTTTTTTGGCTTTACCTAAAGCATAATAGGTTCTGATCCAACCTTTTACCTTTACTCTGTATGTATCTCCCTGCTTTAAGTGTGTTTCCTGTAGGCAACATATTGTAGGGTTCTGCTTTTTGATCCAATCTGCTATCCGTCTCCGTTTGATGGGATCGTTCATCCCATTTACATTTACAGTTAAAATTACTAATTCTGTATTTCCTGCCATCGTATTATCCCCAGATTATGCTTTTTTCCCTTGACCCCCCTGATCCCCCTCCCCGATATTTAATTTACAGACCCCCCTTGTGACACGCAACCCTCCCTCTTTTTTTTTTTTTTTTTTTTTTTTTTTTTTAGGATCCTTCCCCCCTCCCTCCAAGTCCCTTCACTTATTCTCCTTTTCCTTTTCCCTTTTCCTCTCCCCCCTTTTAATGAGGTGAGAGAAAATTCTCTGAAAAACAAATATGTTAATTATTTACTCTTTGAGCCTCTCCTGATGAGAGTAAGATTCACACAATGATTCTCCCCCTCACTAAGTTCCCTCAGATATGGTGTATTTTCTATGCCTCTTTCTGGGATGTAGTTTTCCTCTTTTTATCATTCCTTCCCCTTTTTCTGAACCGACCTCCTTCCCTTTACTACACCCCCCCTTTTTTTTTTATTATATATATATATATATTTTATAATATTATCCCTTGTATTCATTTTTCCAAATTACCCCCCCTCCCTCTATTCCCTCCCCCCGACGACAGGCAATACCATACATTTTACATGTGTTACAATATAGTCTAGATACAATACATGTGTGTGAATATCATTTTCTTGTTGCACAATAAACATTAGAATCCGAAGGTACATGCAACCTGGGCAGACAGATATTAGTGCTAACAATTTTCATTCCCCTCCCAGTGTTTCTTCTCTGGGTGTAGCTACCTCTGTCCATCATTGATCAACTGGAAGTGAGTTGGATCTTCTTTATGTTGAAGATTTCCACTTCCATCAGAATACATCCTCATACAGTATTGTTGTTGAAGTGTACAGTGATCTTCTGGTTCTGCTCATTTCACTCAGCGTCAGTTGATTTAAGTCTCTCCAGGCCTCTCTGTATTCCTCCTGCTGGTCATTTCTTACAGAGCAATAATATTCCATAACCTTCATATACCACAATTTACCCAACCATTCTCCAACTGATGGACATCCATTCATCTTCCATTTTCTAGCTACAACAAAAAGAGCTGCCACAAACATTTTGGCACATATATGTCTCTTTCCGCTCTTTAGTATTTCTTTGGGATATAATCCCAGTAGTAGCGCTGCTGGGTCAAAGGGTATGCACAGTTTGATAACTTTTTGGGCATAATTCCAGATTGCTCTCCAGAATGGCTGGATTCTTTCACAACTCCACCAGCAATGTATTAGTGTCCCAATTTCCCCACATCCCCTCCAACATTTGTCATTATTTGTTCCTGTCATCTTAGCCAATCTGACAGGTGTGTAGTGGTATCTCAGAGTGGTCTTAATTTGCATTTCTCTGATCAGTAGTGATTTGGAACACTCTTTCATGTGAGTGGATATAGTTTCAATTTCTTCCTCTGAGAATTGTCTGTTCATATCCTTTGACCATTTATCAATTGGAGAATGGTTCGGTTTCTTATAAATTATGGTCAGTTCTCTATATATTTTGGAAATGAGACCTTTGTCAGAACCTTTGTTTTTAAAAATATTTTCCCAATTTGTTACTTCCCTTCTAATCTTGTTTGCATTAGTATTATTTGTACAGAAACTTTTTAGTTTGATGTAATCAAAATCTTCTATTTTGTGATCAATAATGATCTCTAGTTCTCCTCTGGTCATAAATTCCTTCCTCCTCCACAAGTCTGAGAGGTAGATTATCCTCTGTTCCTCTAATCTATTTATTATCTCCCTCTTTATGCCTAAATCATGGACCCATTTTGATCTTATCTTGGTATATGGTGTTAAGTGTGGATCCATATCTAATTTCTGCCATACTAATTTCCAGTTTTCCCAACAGTTTTTTCCGAATAATGAATTTTTATCCCTAATGTTGGAATCTTTGGGTTTGTCAAAGATTAGATTGCTATAGATGTACCCTTTTTTGACCTTTGTATCTAATCTGTTCCACTGATCTACCGGTCTATTTCTTAGCCAATACCAAATGGTTTTGGTGACTGCTGCTATATAATATAGCTTTAGATCAGGTACACTTAGACCACCTTCCTCTGAGTTTTTTTTCATTAGTTCCCTTGCAATTCTTGACCTTTTATTCTTCCATATGAATTTTGTTGTTATTTTTTCTAGGTCATTGAAATAGTTTACTTTTTAAATTTCTTTCTTGTTTGTTTTGCGGTTTGATTTGTCTAAATCTGAGAGTGCAAGGTTGAGATCTCGCACTATTATAGTTTTACTGTCTATTTCTTCTTGCAGTTCTCTTAACTTTTCCTTTAGAAAGTTAGATGCTATACCACTTGGTGCATATATGTTTAGTATTGATATGGCTTCATTATTTATGCTACCTTTCAGCAGGATATAGTTTCCTTCCTTATCTTTTTAAACAAGATCTACTTCTGCTTTTGCTTGATCTGAGATAAGGATAGCTACCCCTGCTTTTTTGGCTTTACCTGAAGCATAATAGGCTCTGTTCCAACCTTTTACCTTTATTCTGTATGTATCTCCCTGCTTTAAGTGTGTTTCCTGTAGGCAACATATTGTAGGGTTCTGCTTTTTTGATCCAATCTACTATCCGTCTCCGTTTGATGGGATCGTTCATCCCATTTACATTTACAGTTAAAATTACTAATTCTGTATTTCCTGCCATCGTATTATCCCCAGATTATGCTTTTTTCCCTTGACCCCCCTGATCCCCCTCCCCGATATTTAATTTACAGACCCCCCTTGTGACATGCAACCCTCCCTCTTTTTTTTTTTTTTTTTTTTTTTTAGGATCCCTCCCCCCACCCTCCAAGTCCCTTCACTTATTCTCCTTTTCCTTTTCCCTTTTCCTCTCCCCCCTTTTAATGAGGTGAGAGAAAATTCTCTGAAAAACAAATATGTTAATTATTTACTCTTTGAGCCTCTTCTGATGAGAGTAAGATTCACACAATGATTCTCCCCCTCACTAAGTTCCCTCAGATATGGTGTATTTTCTATGTCTCTTCCTGGGATGTAGTTTCCCTCTTTTTATCACTCCTTCCCCTTTTTCTGAACCGACCTCCTTCCCTTTACTACACCCCCCCTTTTTTTCTTTTATATCAGTAAAATCAAATTATCCTTGAGTATTTTTTATATACCCACAACAGAGTTACAGTTCTCAAGGGTTCTGTGTACCTTTTTCTCTTTCTCTTCAGTCTTGTGGATGTAGATCAAATTTTTTGTTTAAGTCTGGTTTTTTTCTTAGAAACATATAGAATTCCTCTGTTTCATTGAATGACCATCTTCTTCCATGGAAAAAGATGCTAAACTTAGCTGGGTAGTTCATTCTTGGTTGCAGTCCTTGATCTTTCGCCTTACGGAATATCAGGTTCCAGGCCCTTCTATCTTTTAATGTGGAGGCAGCCAGATCTTGGGTGACCCTTATTGTGGCACCTTGGTATTTAAATTGTTTTTTTCTAGCTGCTTGCAGGATTTTCTCCTTTGTGTGGTAATTCTGCAGCTTAGCCACTATATTCCGTGGTGTTCTTTTTTTAGGGTCTATTTCAGAAGGAGTTTGATGAATTCTTTCAACATCTACTTTCCCTTCTGTTTCTATTATCTCTGGACAGTTCTCTTTGATAATTTCCTGTAAAATAGAATCTAGGCTCTTTTTTTGGTCATACTTTTCTGGAAGTCCAATGATCCGCAGATTATCTCTCCTAGATCTATTTTCCAGGTCTATAGATTTTCCCAGTAAGTATTTGACGTTATTCTCCAGCTTCTCATTTTTTTTGTTTTGTTTGACTGATTCTTGGGTTCTCTGTGAATCATTCATTTCTATTTGTTCCATCCTGACTTTTAAGGAGTTATTTTCTTCTTTCACAGTTTTTAGTTCTTTTTGTAAATGCCCAATTTCGTTTTTAAATGAATTATTTTGCTCTATTGAATTTTTTTCCATTTCCCTAATTTTTTTTTTTGAGAATTATTTTCTTTTTCCAATTCAGAAATCCTATTTTCTTGAGACTTTTTTATCTTTTCCAATTCAGAAATCCTGCTTTCCTGTGTTTTTTTAACCTTTTCTAATTCATAAATTTTGTTTCCCTGCATCTCCTGTGAATTCTTTATTTTTTCCAACTCCAATTTCAGGACGTTGTTATTCTCTATCATAGCTTCCCTTTCCTTTCCCCATTTTTCTTCAAACTCCCTTAATTTTTTAAGAGTCTCTTCTAGGAGAGAGTTATGTGATGGGGGGGGCAGGAATCGTTCCCCTTTAGGTTGTTATCTGCTGTCTCTCTGCTGTTAACTTCCTCGGGGTTGGATACCCGCTCTTTCTCTGTATAGAAGGAATCTATAGTTTTTCTGGCTTTTTTGCTCATATTTAAAAAATCTTTTGGGGTCTGTCCCTGGAGTAGGAAATTATTTATTTGCTTCTTTACCAGCTTCCTCCCAGACCGGATGGATGCAGCGGCTCCTGCGCCTGAGCTAAGAGAGAGCTCTGGGAGAGAGTTCCCCACCCCCTCCCTGGAAGTGCCTCAGAGGTGATTTGCACTGCTGTGCCCAAGGGTGCTGAAAAGTAAAGACAGCACAAAGCCCAGCCTATGTGTCCGGGTGGGGAATGGATGTCTGCAGCAGGTGACATGAAAAGCCCCTGCGCTCAAACTGGAAGTGTCTGCCAGAAACCGCGGTCCCTAGTTCAAAGGTTCTGCTTCTCTGGGACTTCCTGGAGCTGAGTTCCACTCCCTCCAGCTAAACTAGGCAGTGTGTGTTGCCTTGGGCCGTATCCACCCACTTGTCAATCTCTTAACTATTCTCAGGTGGGAGCTGAGGCCACACCCCCTGGTGCCGAGATCTGCTGAGTCACCTCCAGGATCCGGGGAAAATCTAATCTGAGTTTTTAAAGTATTTTGGCTTTCTCTTCTGAACTGCTAAATAATTAGCAGAGAATAGCTAACAGCCTGTGCCAGATTCCTTTATCTCAGTGGCTTCTCTGATCCCAGAGCCCCTCCCAGCGCGATGGGCAGAGTATGCTAGCACCCAGCCGTCTGTGCTGGCCTCTCTTCTTCCTCCCTTGGGGACTGACCTTTTCTGTTGAAACTCCAGATTCTCTTCAGCTGGTAAGTCGTGCTTCCAGTCCTTGTGGTATCTATCAGTCCTGGGCTTATTTTGAGACTTAATTTATCTAATTGGTTGTGAGGGAGTGAGGACGTTCACAGAGTCATGTGTTTCTTCTCCGCCATCTTGGCTCCATCCCCCCAAAGAAGAAAAATTTTAAGTTTTGTTCCTGACAATATAAATTATTGCTAATTAAAAGGGCTGGATTGTGTCTACTGAAAAATAGAAGTAGTGATGATTACTAATCAGATTGACTAATGTTTCAAGGACCTATGATTTCATCAGATATAGATCCATTCTTTACCAGTGCAAATATAAGTCTTCTATACCTTATGTGACATAATAATAACAAAAATTTGTATCAAGTAGATAATCTTATATGAGGGAGATTTCTTTTAAAAAAACATTTTTGTAATTTTTAAAATATATGCATGAATAATTTTTCAACATTAACCTTTGCAAAAGTTTGTGTTCCAATTTCTCCCCCTTCTCCCCACCCCCACCACTAAATACTAAGTAATCCAATATATGTTAAACATAGGAAAATATATATGTTAAGTCCAATACATGCATATGTATTTATACAATTATCTTACTGCACAAGAAAAATCAAATCAAAAAGGAAAAAATAAGAAAAAATAAAATTCAATCAAACAATAACAAAAAAGTGAGAAAGCTATATTGTGATCCATACTCAGTTCTCATAGTGCTCTCTCTGGGTACAACTGGTTCTCTTCATTACAAGGTCATTGCAAGTGGCCTGAATCATCTCATTTTTGAGAAGTGCCACATCCATCAGAATTGATCATCACATAATCTTGTTGTTGCTGTGTACAATGATCTCCTGGTTCTGCTCATTTCACTTAGCATCGTTTCATGTAAGTCTCTTCAGACCTCTCAGAAATCACATCCTGATCATTTCTTATAGAACAATAATATTCCATATCATTCATATACCATAACTTATTCAGCCATTCTCTTACTGATGGACATCCACCCAGTTTTCAGTTTCTTGGACACTACAAAAAGGGCTGCCACAAATATTTTTTGCATATGTGGGTCCCTTTCCCTCCTTTATGATCTCTTTGTAATACAGATCCAGTAGAAACACTGCTGGATCAAAGGGTATTCATATATTGAACATAGTTCCAAATTGCTCTCCAGAATGTTTGGATCAGTTCACAACTCCACCAAAAATGTATCAGTGTCCCAGTTTTCCTAAATCTCTCAAAACATTCATCATTGTCCTTTCATGTCATCTTAACCAATCTGAAAGGTAGTATAGTAGTGGTACCTCAGTATTGTCTTAATTTTCAAGTCTCTGATCAATAATGATTTAGATCACCTTTTCATATGACTACAAATAATTTCAATTTCTTCATCTGAAAATTGTCTGCTCATTTCCTTTGTCCATTTATCAATTGGAGAATGTCTTGAACTATTATAAATTTAAGTCAATTCTCTATATATTTTAGAAATGAGGCCTTTATCATTTAAATGAATTTAAATGAAATTGAATCCCAATTTATTGTTTCCCTTCTAATCTTGTCTGCATTAGTTTTATACAGTACAAAAACTTTTTAACTTAATATAATTTTAAAAATCTATTTTTTGTTCAATAATGATTTCTAGTTCTTCTTTTGTCACAAATCTAATCACAGATCCACAGATCTGAGAGGCAAACTATACTTTATTCTTTTGATTTGTTTATAATATCATTCTTTATGTCTAAATCATGAACCCACTTTGACCTTATCTTGGTATGTAGTGTTAGGTATAGGTCAACGCCTAGTTTTTCCACACTAGTTTCCATTTTTCCCAGCAGTTTTTGTCAAATAATGAGTTTTTATCTCACAAGCTGGGGTTTTGGGATTTGTCAAAAAACTAGATTACTATAGTCATTGACATTTTTGTCTTGTAAATCTAACCTGTTCCACTGATTGACTATTCTGTTTCTTAGCCAGTAGCAAATGATTTTGATGATGGCTTCTTTGTAATATAGTTTTACATCTGGCACAGCTAAGTCAACTTCATTTGCATTTTTCCTTAATTCCCTTGAAATTCTTGACCTTTTGTTATTCCAGATGAATTTTGTTATTATTTTTTTTGATCAGTAAAATAATTTCTTTGGAGTTTGATTGGTATAACACTGAATAACTAGAGTAGTTTAGGTAGTATTGTCATGTTTATTATAATTGCTCAATCTAACCAAAAGCATTTGATATTTTTTGATATATTGATATTTTGATATATTTTGATATTTTTATTTCTGTGGAAAGTGTTTTGTAGTTATGTTCATACAATTCATGACTTTACCTTGTCAGGTAGACTCCCAAATATTTTACAATATCATTAGTTATTTTAAATTGAATTACCCTGTATATCTATTGGGTTGGATTTTTTTGGTACTATACAAAAATGCTAATGATTTTTATGGCTTTATTTTGTATCCTGCAAGTTTGCTAAAATTGTGAATTGTTTCTAGTGCAATCTCTCAAGTTGTCTAAATATACCATCATATCATCTGCAAAGAGTGATAATTTGGTTTCCTCATTACCTACTCTTAGTTCCTTTAATCTCTTTTTCTTTTCTTATTGCCGAAGCTAACATTTCTAATACAATATTGAATAGTAATAGTGATAGTGCAGGGATATTTCTTTAAAATTACCGATGCCTTTAAAATTGGCATTTCTTCATTGGGTTCAAGGCAACCACAAACCTCTCATTCCTCTTTGGGTCCTTCTCATGACTCTCTAAACTTCTTTCTTTCTTCTGCCTGTTCCCTTTTTAGTTTCCTTTTATTTGTTGTCTTCTCCCATTAGAGTATAAACTCCTTGAGAGCAGATGTTTGCCTTTTGTACTTGTACCTATTTCTAGTGTTTATTTTTTTTTTGTATCCAGTAAAGGCTTAATAAACATATCTTGACTTGTTCATTCACAAGTTCATAGAACTTGTTATAAGTATATTCTCTCGGCATCACTTGAGATTCTACAGTTACCTTCATTCCAAAAGTAGGAATCAAAATAGGTAGGATATTCCAGGAATATACATTGAGAAGAAGTAGATCATTTTCTTTTTCAATGTTGTTCCCAAAGCACAAAGTACTAAACTGATAGACCAGGAGGATGCTTTAGCATAGTATACTTTCATTGTAATAAAGAATTTGACAAAGGCTGTTATGAAAGGTTACATAAAAGGTAGAGTGAAGTTTACTGAATACATTTGGATAGATTTAGAACTGACTGAATGACTGAATCCAAAAGGTGAACTTTAAGAGATCAATATCAATTCAATTTAATTCTCCAAATATTTGTCCAGTACCCTTTATCAAGAGAGACACTCTGAACATTTAGACAAAGAGATGGCCTTGGAGTCATGAGGACTTTGCTCCAGTCATTCCTCTGACCTGTGCTGGCAGCATTATTATCCTGAGCAAATAATTTAAGACTCCAATATCACAGACAATTTTCTAAAATTCAGTTCAAAAGTAAATATACTTCTGTACTAGTACAGGGAAGTTTCCTCACTGGGAATTATCTCTATTAAATCTCCACTGTCATCTTATATTTATTCTATCAATTTTATTCTATTACCTATTTGGTCCTGCCACCCCCACAAGTACTAGAGACTATGCTAAGTCAATACAAAGAGTCACTTTCATAAAAATCAAATCAAAATTGTCATTTATGTCATTGGTGAATTCTCTGAGCAATCTGAGGAGGAAAATATTTTATATGGAATTGTGGTGGGGAAGGGAAAGATGATTTAATAGTGATTTGTCTTCAGAATTATCATTCAAGATTAGGAGAGCACTATAAGATAAGGTCATTCAAATAATCTCCATGATAGCTTTGCAGTTGATATGAACAAGAGACAGAAGAAGACTTGAAGTCATCTAGTTTGAACAAATTACATAGTAACATCAATATTATGAAGATAATCAATTTTGAATGAGTTAATAACTTTGAGTCAGAGACCCATCACAATTCAAAAAGAGTCATGAAACGTGTTATCTACCTTCAAATAGAAAACTGATAAGTTCAGGGTACCAGTGGAAGTTTTATTTTTCTATTTTTTCTTTTTCTTGTTTCTTTTTTTTTTTTTAACATGACTAGTATAGATATTTGTTTTACATGACTGTACGTGTAATGGGCTTTTGTTTTCTTGCCTATTTATTTATTTATTTATTTATGGTGGGAGGAAAAGAAAATTTGAAACTGAAAAAAAAATCTCTGTTTTTTTAAAAAAAATAAATGAAAATAAAGTTTGCAGGTAAAATAGGGTCATCCAGTTTAGTTGTATGACATTTTAAACAAGAAATAGGCTATAATAAGGCTAGAGAATAGATTAGAGAGAGTTGATGGGAGAAGCCTTTGAATGCAAGAAGGATTTGGCAATTTTTTGGCAGATATTAGGAGTTGTTAGAGATTTCTGAGCAAAAATATTACATAATCAAAGATGTATATGAGGAGGATTACTTAGCCATTGACATTAAAAAAAAAATTAGAAAGGAGTTATGATGTAGGAAAGAAGGTAAATACAACAACAATGGGGAAAGATAACAACCTCTAGAAGTTGTTTGCCATGAGAGTGGAAAGGAGGAGAATTGTAGAGACATTTTCGACATATTTGTTAACAAGATTTGGCTTCTAGTTGGATGTATATGACTTACTTCTAGTAATTCATATGGACATGGAGCAATCTAGAAAGCTTTTCTAGGGATTATAAAGTCCTCAGCAAGAAAAAAAAGAGATATTAGAGAAACAATTTTAATCACTGTTACCTGTTGAAGTCAAAGGTTTCTTAGAGTTGAGAAGTAAATTGGTTACTGATAATACAATAGTTGAATATGGGATTTGCATTTTTAAACAGCTTAAGATATATAGGCTCTTGTCCAGAGTTACAGCATACCTCATCATTGCTGATAGAAGCATTTATTAAGAATACTACAAATCTAAATTATAAAAGCTTTAAACAAAAAAGGAAGAAGGAGAAAAGTACCATAAATTCTCATTAAATTAGACAGCAATAGGAGCCCTCAGAAAGCTACAGAATTAAAATATAAGAAATAAAAATATAAGAATTAAATTAAAAATATAAGAATTAAAAATATAAGAAAAGTAGTAAACAGTAAAAGCCACGTCTATCAAATTCATAAAATATGAATGATAAGCAAGTGAGCTAGGTTCTCACATAAAGAGATAAATTATGTTGCATTACATAGATAGGCTAGGTAGAATAAAATTCAATACTGGGATATCTAGGATATTGGAAACTATATTAAAGTATATATTTTAAAAGTCTAGAGAAAAATATAGGGAAAAAATGAAGAATCATAGTTAGGAGTATTTGGGTAAAGATCAATGGAAGAAGAAAAAATAATTGTATCACCATGTTATTCTGTAAATTATCTTAAAGAAAAAAGGAAATAGATAAGAATATAGTCAACAAATAGGAATTTTGAGCAAAAAAAAAAAAATAACATAATACTGATGAGGACTTTCAGCTATTCCTATGTCTGTTAAGAGTATGTTCTCTCTGTCCCTCTCTCTGTCTGTGTCTGTCTGTCTGTCTCTCTCTTTCTCTTACTCTTTTCCTTCTAAATGTAGAGGAGCAGTTAATAATTTCTCAATTTGCCATGACAGTTTCCATTTTAAAAAGGAGAAATAATTTAATACAAAAATTTCTATTTTATAGATGATTCTAATCAACAAGGAGAAATTGATTGCTGAAATAGAAAGAAGGGGATTTTTAGCAGGGCGAAAGGAGAGCATGAATTTATTTATATTAGAATAAAGAAGAAAGAAGAAGAAATGTAAGCATCATTTAGCATGCACCTTTGAATTTTGGAAAGCATATTTCAAAAGACTAAATGAAAAAACAGGTGGTTTCCATGTCCTAAAGTTTTATAGCAAAATATCCCAAGAGGAATGGGAAGTACTTAAGAATAAAATTCTAACTAAACAAAAAAAATAATTTCAATGAGAAGAAAATAATGAATTAGCTAAAGACACAAATATGAATGCACAGGGAACTCAATAACTAACTTATATTTTAGAGATATATCCAGATGGTGGAAGCAAGGACAAATGATGGAAAATTGATACAAAGTACTAATAATGTTGTGAAATTTTGTTAAATGCTACAAAAAACTATTTCATGTTAGCAAACACATGCTAGAGAAAGTAATGATTTTTTAAAAGGTAATATTGGGAACAAGAGGAGGATCTGTTTGAAACAGAGAGAATGATATGAAGATTTTTGAAAAGACAAATTTTCAATTCTTATGTTTCTTCTGTTTGCTTTATTAAGAAAAACAAAATCTTTGGATGAGAAAGGAAAGAAAAAATGGATCATAGTAGGTGAAATGCAAGATGAGCAGAGGAAAGGACAACATATTTGATCCTGAAGAGCTTACATCACCAGACATAAATGAATTATGTTTCTAGAAACCAAAAAAAAAAGATGTGATTTCTAAGCAATTGTCAATAAATTAGAAATATACTAGAGAATGGAAAAAGTGCTATAAGATTGTCAAAGGACAAATATTAGCATAGCTTTCAAGATAGTAAAATAGAGACAAGGGAATTTACCTTTAATTTCTGAAAAAAATTCTAGAATATGATATAAAAAGGATAATTAGTAAATCTCTAACAATAGAAGTGATCATCACAAAGAGTTATTGTATTGTACTTTCATACAAGAGCACTACGTTCACAAAACTTTAAATCCTGTCTAATTGATGACTATTCTTGAGGAGTTTTTCTATCACTTTTCATCCAAATATTTTGTTAGTTAAAGAGAATATTTTATTATTTATAATTTAAGTCACCTAACTATGTCTCTAAAGCTCATCTTTTGTGATAGAAAAGAGTGAGTTTGAAAGTACATATTTAGATGGATTCTGGATTGTTTGAATGGCTAAACTAAAGTCACTAATGGTTCAAGAGATTTCATATATAGTATATTTAAAGATCTCTGCTCAGTTCTATGCTGTATTTTTTAACATTGTTATCAACAATTCAGATCAAGAAACAGATGGAATGTTTGCCAATGTTTTCAGGTAATAAAAAGCTAGAAGTGATAGCTAATATATTTAATAAATATCAATATGCCCAAAAATTTGAACAAAAAGGAATGGAATTTTGAAGTTATGGGGAAGCAGCAGCAGCAGCAGTAACAAATATTAATAGCAAATAATATCTAACATTTATATAAAAAGTTTGAGTTTGCAAAGGGCTTTACAATATTATTTAAATCTTAAAATACTATAATTATCTCTATTTTTATAAATTAGGAAACTAAAACAGACAGAAATTAATTATTTACTTTGAAAGGTAACTAGAATTACTTACTATAGTGTTCTGGTTGGTTTTCTGGAGGTCTCTGGACCAGCCTTCATTTCAGTTTAGTAATCACCACGAGAATACACAGAGATAAAGTCCCAATTTATATTGTCTCCTTGTGTGGTGCTTGGCTAGCTTTCTAGAGGCCCTTTAGACTTGCCTTGGTCTCAGTGTGGGAAGCAGGAGGACAGGCCAGCCACCATGGTTCTGTGAGATGGAGTGAATCTGGCTTAGTTTGTCCCAGTTTATATGCTCTGTTACACTTAAATCCATTCATTATTCTGAGTATAAGACAATCATTACATCACTAGGGAACCATTATTTGTTTTTTGTTTTTTACATTTTTATTAATTTTATAATTATAACTTTTTTTGACGGTACATTTGCATGGGTAATTTTTTTGCAACATTATCCCTTGCACTAACTTCAATGCCGAATTTTCCCTCCTTCCCTCCACCCCCTCCCCTAAATGGCAGGCAGTCCCATACAAGTTAATTGTGTTATAGTATATTCTAGATACAATATGAGTGTACAGAACCGAATTTCTTGTTGCACAGGAAGAATTGGATTCAGAAGGTAAAATTAACCTGGGATGAAAAACAAAAATGCAAACAGTTTACATTCATTTCCCAGTGTTCCTTCTCTGGGTGTAGCTGATTCTGTCCATCATTTATCAATTGGGTCTGAATTTGATCTCTTTGTTGAAGATATCCACTTCCATCAGAATACGTCCTCATACTTTATTGTTGTTGAAGAGGATAATGATCTCCTAGTTCTGCTCATTTCACTCAGCATCAGTTCATGTAAGTCTTTCCAAGCCTCTCTGTATTCATGCTGCTGGTCATTTATTACAGAGAAATAATATTCCATAACATTCATATACTATAATTTACCCAGCCATTCTCCAATTGATGGGCATCCATTCATTTTCTAGTTTCTAGCCACTACAAAAAGTGCAGCCACAAAGATTTTGGCACATACAGATCCCTTTTCCTTCTTTAGTATTTCTTTGGGATATAAGCCCAGTAGTAACACTGCTGAATCAAAGTGTATGCACAGTTTGATAAATTTTGGGGCATAATTCCAGATTGCTCTCCAGAATGGTTGGATTCTTTCAGAACTCCACAAACAATGCATCAGTGTCCCAGTTTTTCCACATCCCCTCCAACATTCAGCATTATTTTTTCCTGTCACCTTAGCCAATATGACAGGTGTGTAATAGTATCTCAGAGATATCTTAATTTGCATTTCTCTGATCAATTGTGATTTAGAACACTCCTTCCTATGAGTGGAAACAGTTTCAATTTCATCATCTGAAAATTGTCTGTTCATATACTTTGACCATTTATCAACTGGAGAATGGCTTGATTTCTTATAAATTAGAGTCAGTTCTCTATATATTTTGGAAATGAGACCTTTATCAGAACCTTTAACTGTACAAATATTTTTTTTTCCAGTTTGTTACTTGCCTTCTAACCTTATATGCATTAGTTTTGTTTGTACAAAAGGTTTTTGATTTGATGTAATTAAAATTTTCTATTTTGTGATCAATAATAATCTTTAGTTTTCCTTTAGTCGCAAATTCCTTCCTCCTCCACAAGTCTAAGAGTTAAACTAGCCTATGTTCCTATAATTTATTTATGTTCTCGTTCTTTATGCCTAAATCATGGCTCCATTTTGATCTTATCTTGCTATGTGGTGTTAAGTGTGGGTCCATGCCTAGTTTCTGCCATACTAATTTCCAGTTTTCCCAGCAGTTTTTGTCAAATAATCAATTCTTATCCCAAAAGTTGGGATCTTTGGATTTGTCAAACACTAGATTGCTACAGTTGTTCACTATTTTGTCCTGTGAATCTAATCTATACCACTGATCAACTAGTCTATTTCTTAGCCAATATCAAATGGTTTTGGTGACTACTACTTTATAATATAGATTTAGATCAGGTACAGCTAGGCCACCTTCATTTGATTTTTTTTTTTCATTAATTCCCTTGAAATTTTCAAACTTTTGTTCTTCGTTATGAATTTTGTTGTTATTTTTCTAGGTCATTAAAATAGTTTCTTGGGAGTCTGATTGGTATAGCACTAAATAAATAGATTAGTTTAGGGAGTGTTGTCATTTTTATTATATTCACTCAGCCTATCCAAGAACACTTAATGTATTTCCAATTATTTAAATCTGACTTAATTCTTGTGACAAGTGGTTTTTTTTTTTTTTTTTTTTTTTTTTTTTAATTTGCTCATATAATTCCTGACTTTCCTTTGGTAGATAGATTCCCAAATATTTTATACTATCAACAGTTATTTTGAATGGAATTTTTCTTTGTATCTTTTGCTGTTAGATTTTGTTGGTGATGTATAAAAATGCTGAGGATTTATGTGGATTTATTTTGTATCCTGCAACTTCACTAAAGTTGTGGATTATTTCTAATAGCTTTTTATTAGACTCTCCAGGGTTCTTTAAGTATACCATCATATCATCTGCAAAGAATGATACTTTGGTTTCCTCCTTACCTACTCTAATGCCTTTAATCTCTTTTTTAACTCTTATTGCCGAGGCTAGCATTTTTAATACAATATTGAGTAGTAATGGTAATAGTGGGCAACCTTGTTTCACTCCTGATCTTACTGGAAAAGGTTCCAGTTTATCCCTATTACATATGATACTTACTGATGGTTTTAAATATATGCTCCTGACTATTTTAAGGAACAGTCCATTTATTTTTATACTCTCAAGTGTTTTTAATAGCAATGGATGTTGGACTTTATCAAATGCTTTTTCTGCATCTATTGAGATGATCATGTGGTTTTTGTTAATGTGGTTATTGATATGGTCGATTACACTAATAATTTTCCTAATATTAAAAACATTAAGATTTTACAGTCAATATTCATTAAGAAGATTGGTTTATACTTTTCTTTCTTAGTTTTCAACCTACCTGATTTAGATTTCAGTATCATGTCTGTGTCATAAAAGGAATTTGCTTGGAGTCCTTCATTCCCTATTTTTTCAAATAGTTTAAATAACATTGGAGTTAATTGTTCTTTCAATGTTTGGTAGAATTCACATGTAAATACATCTGGCCCTAGGGAGTTTTTCTTAGGGAGTTGATTAATAGCTTGTTCTATTTCTTTTTTCTGAAATGGGACTATTTAAGCAATTTACTTCCCCCTCTGTTAATCTGAGAAGCCTATATTTTTGTAGGTAGTCATCTATTTCACTTAGGTTATCAAATTTATTGCCATAAAGTTGCAAAGTAACTCATTTCCTCTTCATTTTGTAGAAAATTCCTCCTTTTCATTTTTAAACTAACAATTTGATTTTCCTCATTCCTTTTTCTGATCAGATTTACCACAGGTTTATCTATTTTACTAGTTTTATCATAGAACCAACTCTTAGTTTTATTTATTAATTCAATAGTTTTTTTAACATTCAATATTATTAATTGCTCTTTTTAATTTTAGAATTTCAAGTTTAGTATTTGATTGGGGTTTTTTAATTTGGTCTTTTTCTAGCATTTTAAGTTGCAAGCCCAATTCATTGATCTTCTCTTTTTCTATTTTATTCAAGGAAGCCTGTAAAGATATAAAATTTCCCCTTATTACCACTTTAGCTGCATCCCACAAAGTTTGCTATCATGTCTCATCATTGTCATTATCTTGTGTGAAATTATTAATTGTGTCTATAATTTGCTGTTTCACCCAATCATTCTTTAAGATGAGATTAGTTAGTTTCCAATTACTTTTTAGTCTATTTACCCCTAACATTTTGTTGAATGTAGTTTTTATTGCATTGTGATCTGAAAAGGAAGCACTTAGTATTTCTGCCTTCCTACATTTAATTTTGAGATCCTTATGTCCTAATATATGGTCAATTTTTGTAAATATTCTATGAACTGCTGAGAAGAAAACATACTCTTTTTTATCACCATTCAATTTTCTTCAAAGATCTACCATACCTAATTTTTTCTAATATTCTATTTATCTCTTTAATTTCTTTGTTTTTTTGCGTGTGTAATTTGATTTATCTAATTCTGAGAGTGCAAGGTTGAGATCTCCCACTATTATAGTTTTGCTGTCTATTTCTTCTCTTAACTTTTCCTTTAGAAAGTTAGTTGCTATACCACTTGGTGCATATATGTTTAGTTTTGATATGGCTTCATTATCTATGCTACCCTGTAGCAGGACATAGTTTCCTTCCTTATCTCTTTTAATTAGATCAATTTTTGCTTTTGCTTGATCTGAGATAAGGATGGCTACCCCTGTTGTTTTTTTTTTGTTTGTTTGTTTGTTTGTTCGTTTGTTTTTACTTCACCTGAAGCATAATACATTATGCTCCAGCCTTTTACCTTTTTTCTGCATGTATCTCCCTGCTTTAAATGTGTTTCCTGCAAACAACATATTGTAGGGTTCTGACTTTTGATCTAGTCTGCTATCCATCTCCACTTAATGGGAGAGTTCATCCCATTCACATTTACAGTTAAAATGACTAATTCTGTATTTCCTGCCATTATAATATCCCCGGATTATGCTTTTTTTTTTCCTTTGCCCCCCATGAACTCCTTCCCTAATATTAAACTTATGGGCCCCACTTGTTTCACACAGCCCTCCCTCTTTAATATCCCTCTCTCCTCCCTTTAAGTCCCTTCCCCTTTTTTGCATCTTTCCCTTATTACTCTTTTCCTTTTCCCTTTTTCTCTCCCACTTTTTAATGAGGTGAGAGAGAATTCTCTGTAAAACAAATATTTCAAATATTTCCTCTTTGAGACAACTCTGATGAGAGTAAGATTCACACAATGTTTCTTCCCCTCTCTAACTTCCCTCAGATATGATAGGTTTTCTTTTCCTCTTCGTAGGATGTAGTATCCCTCTTTTTATCTCCCATTTTCTGATACTACCCCCTTTCCATTTCTATTTCCTATTTTTTTAGTTATATCAGTAAAACAAATTATACATGTGGACTTTAGGTATATCCATAACAGAAATACAGTTCTCAAGAGTTCCTTTTATCTTTTTCTGCTTATCTTGATTGTTTAGATCTGTTTTTTTTTTTTCCTTAGAAACAAAAGGAATTCATCTGTTTCATTAAATGTCCATCTTCTTCCATGGAAGAAAATGCTCAGCTTATCTTGGTTGTTTATTCTTGGTTGCATTCCAAGTTCTTTTGACTTTCGGAGTATCTGATAGTTCTGAAATTTGGCCACAATATTCAATGGAGGTTTTTTTTTTTTTTTTTTTTTTTTTGTTTTTTTGTTTTTTTTTTTTTTGTTTTGTTTTTTGTTTGTTTTGTTTTGTTTTTAGATTCTTTTTCAGAAGGTGTTTGATGAATTCTTTCAATGCCTATTTTCCTTTCTAGTTCTGTTACCTCTGGGAAGTTCTCTTTGAACCTCTTCCTGTAGTATCTAGGCTTTTTTTTTTTATCATAATTTTCTGGAAGTCCAATAATCCTCAGATTATTTCTCCTAGATCTATTTTCTAGGTCTATTGTTTTTCCAAGTAGATATGTAATATTCCTTTCTATTTTTTTTTTCATTTTTTTGGTTTTGCTTGACTGATTCTTGATGTCTCAGGGAATCATTCATTTCTATTTGTTTAGTTCTGATGTTTAATGAGTTATTTTCTTCATTAGCTTTTTTTTTTACTTCTTTTTGCATATGTCCAATTAAGTTTTTAAATGTTTTGCTCTATAGAATTTTTTCCATTTCACTAACTTTTTTTTTTTTAGTGAGTTATTTATTATTATTATTTTTCCCAATTCTTTATCTTTTCAATTTCACAAATTCTGTTTCCCTGCACTTCCTGGGAATTTTTTAACCTTTTTAAATTTATGTTTCAGGAAGTTGTTTACCTTTTCCAGTTCACCTTTCAGGAAGTTGTTACTCTCTTGCATAGCTTCTCTTTCCTTTCCCCATTTTTCTTCTAGCTCTCTTTTAAGATTGTTAATAGTCTCTTCTAGGAGAGCCTTTTGTGTTGGGGACCAACAATTGTCTGGAGACTGTCTGCTATTAGTCTCCTCGGTTGAAAACCTGCTCTCTTTCTGTATAGAAGCTATCAATCATCCTTTTAATTTTTTTTACTAATATTTTAAAGCCTGTAGGATCTGCCTTCAGGGCCAGGAGTTACCAGCTTCCTCTGCAGAACAGGGATAGCTATATGGACAGCCTGTCAACCAGCTACAAAGTCTGACCAGGTACAGAAGTGCTCTGGGAAATAGTTCCCCAATGGAAGTGACTCAGCTCTGTATGGTCTGGCTGCCTGGGATGTCCTGCTAAGAACCCCACTGTGTGGATTAACAACTGTTGGGAGGTAAGAGTCTGAGCAGTGAAAGTGTCACTACCCCAATCCAAAACAGGCTGCTCCAGAAGCACAGTTGTGTTGGGGAAGTTATGTTGCCCCAGGCTGAGACCCCCACTGTGCAGATTAAATATTGCCCTGGGCTGCAACCCCCTGCAGTGTAGATTTGTAGCTGCCCTGGCCATGCTTCAGCATGCAGCTGCACAGTTGCACTGCTCTATGCTGAGTCACTTATGGTTGGGGGGGTACAGTTCTGGCGTTTTTAGAGTACCCTGTACTTCTGGCTCTAATATCTGTGCTGGTCCCCTGCTTTACAATCAAGGCAAAGCAGTCAGCCTATGGCAGGGTCGTTTCCACTGCTCTTCTAGCCACAGAGGCTACCCCCATCCCTGGTCCACACAGGATGCTAGACTTTCCTATCTCCCTGCCTGCTGCTGGTCTGTTCCTGCCCCTCAGGACAAACCTGCTCTATTGGTGTTCCAGATTATCTTCAGCTAGTAAGTTGTTGCACCTTTAATCTTCATTAATTTAACCAGTCAAGCACTATTTTTGAGGCTAAATTCAAAGATTGGTAGAGAGGGCATGAGAGGAGCTTAAAAAGTGTATCCCTTCTCCGTCATCTTGACTCTGTCCCTGGGAACCATTATTTGTTGTAAGTTTAAATCATATTGAACTTAGAGTACTATTTATCACCATGCTAAACTAGATAACCATTGTATTATCAATTCCACCTAGTTAGTCCTTTGTAAGAATTCTTGTTTCAAGTACAGAGTTCTAGCCCATAACAGCTTAGGATCATGTTTGGCATACAGAGGCTAGTAACTTCAAGCTGCAACTGAATGTAGTTTGTATATATTGTAAATTATAATGCACTTGATGTACCTTAATTTTAACTTTTGCCTTCAATCAAAGAAAAAGAGAAAAAGTAAAACATAAAAGCAAAAGGAAAATGAATATTCTTCTTGACCTTCACCATTATAATTTATGATATTTAGTTTATTTAATTGAACCATCCCTATTGCAGTTTTTTTCTCTCTTATATTCTATTTTCCATTCTTATCCTATCCTCCATCATTTCTATCCTTTTGTTTTGCTGTACCTACATCTAGAATGGATTGAATCATTAACTGTTTGTTAAAGAACTTCCCATCTTTCATGTTTTTATTTTTTAAATGGTATTTATTTTTCCAAATATATGCAAAGATAGTTTTCAACATTAACCTTTGTAAAACATTGTCTTCCAAATATTTTCTTATTCTCTCCCATCCCAGTTCGCCAAGACAGAAAGCAACCCAATACAGGTTAAACCTGTGCAGTTCTTCTAAACTTATTTCCATATTCATAATTCTGTACAAGGAAAAATCAGATCACAAAGAAAGAAAAAAAAAACACTAGAAAGAAAAAAAAATCAAGCAAATAAACAACAACAAGAAGATGAAAATACTATCCTTTTATCCACATTCAGTCTCTATAGTTTTCTGTCTGGATGAAGATAGAACTTTCCATCACAAGTCTGTCTGAATTACTTTGAATAATCTCATTGTGGAAAAATGCCAAGAACATTACAGATGATCATTACAACATCTTGTTTCTGTGTACAGTAATCTCTTGGTTCCATGAATTTCACTTACAATCAGTTCATGTAAATCTTTTTTCTCTAGTGAATTTATTTATTTTCAATATACATTGCTTTATGAATTTTGTTGGGAGAGAAAAATCACAGCAAAAGGGAAAAAACATTGGAGAGATAAAAAAAAAAGTGAACATAGAATGTGTTGATTTATATTCAATCTCCATAGTTCTTTTTCTGAATGCAGATGGTATTTTGTTATCTCAAAGTCTATTGAGAAGGCTTTGGATCACTGCACCACTGAGAAGAACCAAGTCTTTTATAGTTTCATTGAACATTCTTGCTGATATTATGTACAATATATTCCTGGTTCTCCTTGTTTTGTTCAACATCAGTTCATGTAAATCTTTCAAGGCCTTTCCAAAATCAGCTTGTGCATCTTTTTTTAATAGAACAATAATATTTCATTACCTTTACATACTACAACTTGGTCAGACATTCTCCAGTTGATGTGCATCTACTCATTTTCCAGTTCTTTGCAACTACAAAAAGGGCTGCTACAAATATTTTTGCACATATGGGTCCTTTTCCCTCCTTTTTGATTTCCTTGGGTTACGGATGTAGTGGTGACACTATTGGGTTAAAGGGTATGCACAGTTTTTAGTTCTTTTGGCATAGTTCCAAATTGTTCTTCAAAATGGTTGGATCATTTCACAACTCTATCAACAATGCATTAATGTACCAGTTTTCCCACATCTCCTACAACATTTATCATTATCTTTTACCATCAGCTTGTCCAATCTGAGAAGTTTGAGGCAGTACTTCAGAGTTGTTTTAATTAGCATTTCTCTAATCAATAATGATTTAGAAGTTTTTTCCCCATAACTTTATAGGTGGCTTTAATTTCATCATTTAAAAATTGTCTATTCTAATCATTTATTAATTGGGGAGTGACTTGTATTCTTATAAATTTGACATAGTTCTTTATATATTTTAGAAATGCGACCTTTATCAGAAATACTGGCTGGTTTTCCAGAATTTTACTTCCATTTTAATCTTGTTTTGTTGGTTTTGTTTGTGCAAAAACTTTTTTTTTTAATTTAAAGTAATGAAAGTGTTCTATTTTGCCTTTCATAATATTCTCTAATTTTTCTTTGGTCACAAATTTCTCTCTTCTCCAACGATCTGAGAGGTAAATTATCATTTGTTTTCCCAATCTGTTTATTATATAATCCTTTATCCTCAACTCATGTACCCATTTTGATATATTTTGATACAGGGTGTGAGATATAAGTCTAGGTTTCATTTCTGACATAATATTTTCCAGGTTTCTCTGCTATTTTTATCAAATAGTGAATTCTTATCTGAGAATATGAAGTTTGAGGGTTTATCCAATACCGGATTGCTATAGGTCGTGATTATTGTGTTGTGTGTATCTAATCTATTCCATTGATACACCTTCTTAGCCAGTACCAAATGGCTTTGATGATTGTTGCTTTTTAATGTAGTTTGAGGTTTGCTACTGCTAAGCTACCATCTTTTGTATTTTTTCCCTTAATTTCCTTGATATTCTTGACCTTTTGAAATTCCAGATGAATTTTGTTATTATATTTTCTAATCTATAAAATAATTGTTGGTCATTTTGAATGGTATGGCTCTCAATAAGTAGACTAATTTTAGGCAAAATTATCATTTTTATTATATTAGCTCAGTCTACTCATGAACAGTTGATATTTTCCCAATTCTTTAGATCTGACTTTGTGTGAGGAATATTTTATTATTATGTTCATATAGTTCTTGGGTTTGTCTTGGCAGATAGATTCCCAAGCATTTTATTTTGTCTATATTAATTTTAAATGGAATTTCTCTTTCTATCTATTGGTGATGATATTTATCAGTAATATATAGAAATACTGATTATTTATGTGCAGAATGTAAACTTATTTTATATTCTGCAACATTGCTAAAGCTGTGAATTGTTTCCAGTAGGTTTTTGGATGATTTTCTAGGACTCACTAAGCATATTATCATATCATATGCAAAGAGTGATAATTTTAGTTCTTCATTACCTATTCTAATTCCTTTAATTTCTTTTACTTTTCTTATTGCTAAAGCCAACATTTCTATTACAATGTAAAATAATAGTGGTGATAATGGGCATCCTTGTTTACCCCAATCTTATTGGGAATGCATCCAGCTTTTCTCCATTACAAATAATGCTTGTTGTTAGTTTTAGATGCTGCTTATTATTTTAAGGAAAGCTCCATTTATTCCTGTGCTCTTTGGTGTTCTTAATAGGAATATTTTTTTTCTGTACATATTGAGATTATTATATGATTTCTATTGATTTTGTTCTGAATATAGCTGATTATGGTAATAGTTTTCCTAATATTGTACCAGCCCTACATACCTAGTATAAAACTTACATGGTTAAAATGTATTATTCTGATGATAAATTATTTCTATGTTAATACTATATTTAAAACCTTTGCATAACTCATTAGGGAGGTTGGTCTGTAATTTTCTTTCTCCTAATCTTCCTAAATTAGGTATCAGTTCCATATTTGTGGCAATTTAGTAATTTAGTAGTATTCCTATTGATCTATTTTTTTCAAATAGTTTACATAGTTTTGTTCTTGAAATGTTTGGCTCTGGAGATTTTTTTTAGGGAGCTCATTAATGACTTGTTCAATACCTTTTTTTTTAAAAAAAGTTAAACTATTTGACTAATTGATTTCCTTTTCTGTTAACGTGGGCAATTTATATTTTTATAAATATTCATTCATTTTTGTTAGATTTTCAGACTTGTTGCCATATAGTTGAGAGAAAAAAGCTCTTCCTTATTACTTCAATTTCCTTTTTATCAGTGATAAGTTCATGCTTTTTATTTTTGATGCTTGTGAAGTGACTTTTTCCTTTCTTTTTTCTGATCAAATTAACCAAATATTTATCTATTTTGTTTTTGTTTTTTTTCATAAAAACAACTCTTAGTTGTATTTATTAGATAAATAGTTTTCTTAGGATCAATTTTGTTAATCTATACTTTGAATTTAAAAATCTGATTTGGTATTTAATTTTGGGTTTTTAATTTTTTTTATTTCTAACATTTTTAGTTTCATGTCCAATTCATTGATCTCCTGTTTCTCTATTTTGTTAATGCAACTATTTAGAGATATAAAAATTCCCCTAAGAACTGCTTTGGCTGCATCCCATATATTTTGGCATGTTTTCTTATCATTGCCATTTTATTGGATAAAATTATGGATTGTTTCTGTGATTTGTTGTTTGACTCATTCATTTTTAGAAGGAGATCATTTAATTTGTAATTGGTTTTTAATTTATCTTTCCCTGCCTCTTTATTGAATATAATTTTGATTGTATCATGGTCTGAAAAGAAAACATTTATTATTTCTGTTTTTCTGCACTTAGTGGTGAGGTTTTTATGCCCTAATACATGGTCAGTTTTATGTAGGTATCATGTACTACTGAGAAAAAGATATATTGCTTTCTATTATTTAGAATTTTTCTCCAGAGGTTTATCATATCTAGATTTTCCAGGATTCTCATTAATACCCATAGTTTCTTTCTTGTTTATTTTGTGATTAGATTTGTCTGATTCTTAAGAGGGGAAGGTTGAGGTCCCCCAGTAGTACAGTTTTGCTGTCTGTTTCTTCCAGTAACTGCTTTAAAATCTCTAGAAATTTGGCTGTTCTACCACTTAGTGCTTATATGTACTACTTCATTATTTATGATACTCTTTATCAGGATGTACTTTCCTTTCTTATTCCTTCTTTCTTTTATTAACACATATTTTTAGTTTTGCTTTTTCTAGGCAGATCAGAATTGCTACCTCTGCTTTTTTTTTTTTTTTACTTCAACTGAAACATAAAAATTCTGTTCCAGCCACTAACCTTCACTCTGTATGTGCCTCTCTGTGTCAAATGTGTTTTTTTGAAAACAATATATTGTAGGATTCTATTTTTTTTTTAATCTACTCAGCTATTAGTTTCTGTTTTATGGGAGAGTTCATCTCAT
Organism: Sminthopsis crassicaudata; assembly: GCF_048593235.1. Classification (NCBI taxonomy): domain Eukaryota; kingdom Metazoa; phylum Chordata; class Mammalia; order Dasyuromorphia; family Dasyuridae; genus Sminthopsis; species Sminthopsis crassicaudata. Next base: position 340,799,562 of record NC_133617.1, on the reverse strand, counting down.
TCACATTCACAGTTAAGATCACCTGTTTTGTATTTCCTCCATCCTATTTTCTCTCCTGTAAATACTTTTATTCTGTCTTTCCACCCTGTCCTTAGTGATGTTTTTTTTTTTACCCACCCCATATATAACTCCTCCCCCTTCTCTTAATAGTATTTTCCCATCATTCAAAGACACAGATGCCACCTTCTATGAAGTTCTTATCCCTTCCTTTCTCTACCCACTATGCCATTTGAAATTGATCTGTTCTGTTTTTTTAGATTTCTGAGCACTTTGCCTAGAACTCCTCTTGTACTTGAAATATGACATGCAATGCGAAAGAATTGAAGAAAAAGTTCCAAGTCTTTGAAATTGCTAGCTTTTATTCCTTATCTGTAGTAGCAATTGAATGGATATTCGTTGATTTGATTTTGTGGAAGAAAAAAATGAATAACAGTCTTCTGGTGAGGCAGGCCACTGACATGATATGCATAAGGAATGTCCTATTTTTCTTAAAGATAAAAAAATCACTTGTCAGTCTCATGATCCTTCTTAGACTTTTTTTGTTTTACTTTCCCTTTTCCTCACCTGCTCTCCATAAACACATGATTAGAGATTAAAAAAAAGTTTCAGTAATTTTTATGGGTTGGAGGTGGAAAGAATCTAAATGTGTCTGTGTATAGCTAATATGGCTTTGAATGGTCTCCCAGTATAGTGCTGCAAATGCCTTGACCAATCTCACCAGGTGTGAAGATCCAGGAGGAAGTGTGGTAAAGATGGAACAAGCAACTAAATATAAATAGTCTTGGTACACTTTATTTGTGCCAGAAAGTATGGTGTGTATTTTTGAGCAAGAAGGATGCTCAATGTCTCTAAGCTTTTACTTTTTAGATTGATGTGACTAAAATTTATTTTAGGAGACAAAGGGGATTCAGAAGTCACATAATTTTTTTTATTCTGTAGAGGAATTTTGGTTCACTGAATCAACTCTCAATCATCTTATAGGTGAAATAAAAACTATGGCTGAGAAAATTGGAAATGACATATTCAAGGACACACATTACAAAGATGAGAACATGTCAGCTCTATCAGTTAATCAGACCATGAAGTGAATACATTGATTTATTATAGTTCTCTAACTATTGTCACATTGGGTGATCAATGAAATAAAGAAAAGGTCCAACCATGGGCAATGGATGCCTTATTATTGTAAAGAAAAAATAATATACTATCAAAAGGGGATGAGGCTTATCTAAAACTTTTAACATTTTTCTTCAATGTGGATCCCCCTTCCCTACTTTAAAATTTTAATTTTGAAATGTAAAGGAGGTATATAATTGGGGAATGCAATATCATATCTACTCTCAGTGAAGATCTATGATAATAATCTAAGCAACAGAAAAAATGGTAAAGTAATGAAAATTCATTGGTCATTCTTTTCTTCCTTTACTTTCCTTAGGTTTCAAGTATACCATTCCTGTACTCAAGAAGCTTTAATTGTTGCCTCTTCTCTCTGAATGTCAAACACACACACACACACACACACACACACACACAGAGACACACACAGACACACACAGACACACACACATACATATTTTTTCTTTCATACACTGTATATTCTATCCAAAATAATCTGTATGATATTCCAGTGCCTAACATTCAATTTCCTGTAGCTGTTCTTTTTTTTTTTTTTACCTTTCATTTATTAGTTCATGCATTTATTTGTTTATTTGCTTTGCTGAGGCAAGTGAGGTTAAGTTACTTGCCCAGGGCCACACAGCCAGGAGGTATTAAATGTCTGAGGTCAAATTTAAACTCAGGTCTTTCTGAATTCAGGGCTGGTACTCTATCCACTGTGCCACCTAGCTGTCCCTTGTCTTAGTTCTTTTGCAAGAGTTGTTCTGCATTCCTGAAATGTATTGTTGCCTCACTTCAGCACCTTAAAATGCCGAGCTTCTTTCAAAGCTCAGCTCATGTATTCCCTTCTACAGGAAGCCTATCTTGATCATCCCAGTTGCTGATGCCTGATCTCTGGAAATTATTTTTTGTGTATATACACACACACACACACACACACACACACACACACACACACACACACACACATATATATATATATATATATATATATATATATATATATATATATATATATATATATATATAATATTTTCTATTTTATGAAAATGCAACATGAGACCTTGAAACAAGAATTTTTTTTTCTTTTTAAAAATTTTTATATCCCATATATTCAGAATAGGGCTTGGATTATTATAAGATCTTAATAAGTGCTTGGTAAGGAAACAAATGAGCTATCTTCAAGGATAAATCTGGGAAGAGAGTATTGGGAGAGAATGAGAAGTAAATAGAAATAAAGTAATACATGAAATTAGTCAAATTTGTATAAAAGTTTACATGTTCAGATGACTATCAAAACATTTCTGTACTTCTAAGACTAGGTCTCTTAGGTTACAGTGAATGAATTCATTGTCATAGCTCCCTTACTTTACCCCAATACTAGAATCAATAATGCACTCTATAAAGCAATAATGCTTAGCCTGGAATCTTTGAATTTGTGTGTGAGAGGGTCTGTGTACGTATACATATGTGTGTGTATTTTAATATCTTGGTAATTGCATTTCAATCCAATTGGTTTCCTTTTTAACATATGGTTAAACCTTACCTGTGGATTTTGTTTTTAATATTTAAAATCACTTTTCAAGGGGGAAAAATTTAACCTTTACCAGGATGTCAAGAGAGTCCATGATTCCAAAGAAGTTAAGAACTCCAGGAAGAGATTACTGAAATAACTAGTCATTATGAATGAGCTCTATATAAATAAATTTCTGGAACACATGCAAAAATAACAATGCCACATTATATGTAGGTAGTTTTGTTCTATGCTTTTCATAGTGTTTTTTTTTCATGTGCCATAAGAAAATTAAATGTAAACTCTATTATTCCCACATTGCTGATGAATAAATTAAAATTCAACTAAATAATGTCAAAAGCAAGAGTAGATTATATCCAAGATAAAAAAAAATGAAGGCAAAAAACTGTTATAAAAACAAATGACCTCAATTCCCAGATGCTTAATAAAAATTGCAGAGCTTCAGATGAAAAGTACTGGAGCTTTTCCAATTGCCTATTTTGTCTCTAGGAAAGTATTCATGTGAAAAATAAAATTTGCTTTTATTCACTTTTCTGGCTTAGTTACCTTTTGGTATTCAGTGTATGACAGCATCAGTTTTTGATGAGGCTACTGAATGAAATTGTTTTCTCAGTCCAACTGGTAACTATATCTTGCAAATTGTTTCCTTAACTTCAAATTTTTGGAAGAATAAGAGTAGATATTCTGTTAAAGACCTGAAAGGTTTGCTATTCCAGGGTGAATTCATTTTTTGAAACCAAGGGAATTAATTGGTGTGAACTACTAACTTGAAATGGGTAGCTGACTTAAAGGAATCAATTTGGGATCACAAAGATAGATAATTTAGAATTAGGGGAGAACTTGGCAATAGTTAATTTAACCTTTTAATTTTACAAATGAAGAAAATGAGCCCCAGAGATGTTAAATAACTCATCCAAGAGCACAAAACATGCTAGAATTAGATTTGAATGATTAAAACCCAAGAAATTTGACCTTCACTTAGATGAGAACCCTTTCCACTACACCATATTGCTTATTACATCACACCAACATGACAGCAAGCAAATATTTTGGGAAGGAATTACCTAAATATATGGGTAAAAACCAAATTTCCATTCCAAATGTCTCCCTAAAATATTATATTCAAAATGTTTATTACTAGTGTGTTAGGAGTTCATAAGCAAACTGAAACATCAATGGACCCAACTATCTTTTCTTAGCAAGGCATGTCTTAAAATTCCTAAAATTTAGTTCTAGGTAAATAAATAAATAAATAAAAGTATATATATATATATATATATATATCTTTATATATCTTTATATATAGATACATATATGTATACATATATATATATAGATATAGACATATATTTGTGTGTATACACACATATATGTATATAATATTTTCTATTTTGTGAAATGTATATACATATTTACATACATTACATACATATGTAATGGAAAAAAAACAAATGAAATAATTCTATTGAAATTCTTATTCCATGTAAATATCACTAAAGTAGAAATAGGGAACTTGACTAAGATACAGAGAAGTAAATACATTAGAGAGGCTGTAATGGTACAATTAATTGGAATTTTGGAATATTGGAGGAGTACAGGATCTAATTATAGGTAACAGTCCTGTTTCTGTGACTAATTATTTATGTGTCCTTAGAGAAGTCATTTTTGGGGTCTTCAACTCTCTTATTCTCAAAATGATGAAAATTTATGTGTAGATCTGACAATCGAGACACAATAGAAAATAGGTATAATATAATTCAATTCAACTCAACAAATACTTATTAAGTAAAATGTATTCATTAAATGTGATAGAATGCAGTTTATCTAAGACAAGATTTAAAAATAATAATTTAACTAAGGAACTTATAACTTCTGCAGAAAGACCATCTATAACTGTGGTTAATAATTTACAGCACACAATATTAAAGAAAAGAAAAGAAATAATTTGGCATTATATTTCTCTATACAAATGTATAAAATAGGAATAAAAAGCTATGTGACTATATCCTAATACAAGGGGAAATTTTTTTTCTGCATTGGGATCATTGAGAATTGAGTGGAATATGTTTCTGGAAGATATAGGAATATGGACTGACCCTATAATTTTATTTGCAGAAGTAACTTTTAGTGAGAAACTTTCTCTAATTGACACTTTCTCTGAAAACATTTAGTATTAGAACATGGAAAGTTTAAATGATTTACCTAGAATCACAATGCTGTTAGGAGAGACTTAAAGTTGTTTTTCTTAGCCCCAAGATTGTTACTCTATACCAAACCATGGTGTTTCTCCTTAAAAAGTAAAACTTTATTCAAATGCTTCAGAGATCAAAAAGGAGTGATAGGGAAGTATCATATACTATTTAAAGAAATTACAAAATCAAATTCTGACTGCATGCTAGAGAGCATTTGTGTGAAGACCAATGGTAAGATAAACAGGTAATAATGTAGGAAAATATAGATATTTAAATATACCAAAAGGGGAAATAGATATGGAATTGAGGACAATTTGATCAGGTAGGCAGGCAGGATATAATAGTGACAAGATACTTCAGGAATTCAGACATCTGCTGAAGGCTTCTATATGGCAAAACCAAAGTAGTTGATAAGTTTCTGATCTGCAGTAATGATTATTCCATCTTTCAGAAGCTCAGCAAGTGACAGGGGTATTTGATTTCTTGACTTGATTCTCGACAAAAAAGAGGAGATTGTTACTAAAGTTGAAGACAAGTGACCTTTTCATTTTAAAAGTAATGTTAGACAAGGAGAAGAAAACTGGTCATATTTTGAAACATAGCAAAGATTTTTGAGGAAGAAAATTTGATTCAGAATTTGAATAGAAATTGTTTCAAAAATAAAATTCTAACTATGAAAAGAAGAATTATTCCAATCAGGAATAAAAAGTATAAAAAAAACTATCAAGAGATGTTTTGGATAACAGGAACTTCAACCAATAAAGATTGTGTGTCTGTATGTACACATATATAAATACATATATAATATATATATGTATATATACTATAAATACACACATGTGTACATATATGTGTATATGTATATACAGTATATGACAAAAGCAAAAGTAAGTAATAGAATAGGAATACAAAAAAGGATGATGTCTTATTTAAAAATGTAGCTGTAAATTCTTAATCTCAAAAAGGTTGGCCTAAGGATTAGCATTTTAATATACACAAATTTTATTTGTATGTATATATGTTTATGCACATGCACATACACCAATACAGACACATATATGTATTCACACATACATACACACTTACATGTTTTACTTATATCTTATCAAAAGAAAGATCAAAAAATAAATTCAGAATTATTCAACAAAAATTGTTAAGTACTTGTTATTTATAAAAAATTTGATACTCAGGCTGGATGGAATGATTAAAAACATCCGTGAAAAGAAGCAGAAATACTATATTCTTATTTTTTTTTCTGTTTTTTGTTTCGTCTCTCAAAATGAATACTCTTTGGATTGGCAAGGGTGAAATAAAAATGATTAATTGTGAGTCAATTACCAATGATAAGTGAAAAGACCATGGTAGAACACCTCAATGAATTTAAGTCACCAGGAATAGACTGCCCAAAGCTACTGAAAAACAGCATAGATACCATATTATATTTATGTTCTGTACCACCACAAGATTGAGAAGAATTGGAGAAGTGTCTTTCAATGTTTGCAAGTAAAGAAGTCTAAACTGTAGGGTAATTACCTTGACTTCCATTCCAAGAAATACTAGGAAAAAATTTTAAAAGGGATAAATAGCATTAGAAAAAAAAAAAAATCGGTGATCATTATAAGCCTTCAACATCTTATCAAGAGAATGTCATGCTAGACTAAGCTTATTTTCTTTTTTGACAGAGTCACCAGACAGATAGATTAGGAGAGTGCCATTAATGTAATATACTTTAATTTGTACAAAGTAGGAGGAGAAATGTGGGCTAGATAATAATACAGTAAAGTTGATTCAGAACAGGCTAAATGACTGCACCTCAAAAAAAATCACTAAAAACCAGTCATACAAATTTGTCTTGAACTGGAATTGATGGAGTACTCATGGATATATATATATATATATATATATATATATATATATATATATATATATATATATATGTATATGTATATATATATATATATATACATATATAAATTGTATCTGTGGTACAGAAGAATGATCTGCTCTAAGAATAAGATCTGCTTACCGAAGGCCCTGGATATGTAGAAAAGTATATTCTTATACAACATAGGATTGACATAATGACTATAGCAAAATAAAAATGATCAGATTAATAAAAAAATAAATTAGAAATCTTAACTCAATATTTAAAGGAGAAATAGATGAATGCTATAAATGAATAAATAAAACTCTGGGTCAGACAGATTTATAAGTCTAGTAAAATTTTTAAAAATACTAATAATTACATTATGTAAATATTAGAAATAATATATTCAATTCATGAGATCTTTTATTTATATAAATGTAGTCATGATACCTCAATTATGGAAAGCTTAATCAGAGGGAAAATCATTTTGATAATGAATATCAATTTAAAAATTTTAAATCAATACCTTACCAAAATATCTACAACAATCTAAATTTAAAAAAAAAAATCAGTATGACCAAATGTATTTATACCAGAAATTCAATTTAGTTCAATATTAGGTAAACAATATGCAAACAAAAATCAATGTAATCACATAAAGATTTATAATATAACTCTTTAGTAAAATATAGTATTTATAATTAAACCTCTAAAATCATGGGCATATTTAGATAATATAATCAAAAATATTTATCTCAATTAGTTAGCATTATCTATAGAGTTGAATCACTGGAAGATACTAAATAAGTACAGGAACATAGTCTACACTATTATTGAGTAGTGTTCTAAAAGTGCTACATACAGCAATAAACCAAGATACAAATCACAGTTACAAGCACTAGGAAAGCAAAATAAAATTATTCTTCTTTTAAAAAATTATGATGGTTTGTTTACAAAATCTTGGTAAATTAACACTGAATTAAATAAAGGAAAAACATTTCTAAAATTTTACCCCCCCCAAACAAAGAAACAAACAAACAAAACAGAAGCAGAAACACAAATACTATCTGGTACTTAATTCACAAAGACATTAACATATTATCTGGGTGGTAACTAAATAAGACATACTAATACAATATAAGAAAAAATCTTTATAGAAATAAAGAAAAACAAATAAAAAACTAATATTTGGAAACTTCCATTATTCATGATTAAATCAGAACTCTGATGAAAATGATTACAGTATCCATATCAACTTACACATTTAGTGGTATCCTAGTTAAATTATTAAGTTGCTATTTAATAGAATGATATAAAAGTTTTTAAAAAGTCATTTGAAGGAAGAAAACACTTAGGAGTTCATGAGAAATAATAAAAGTAGGTCTAAAGGTGACATCTACCAGCTTTCCTCAAATTATATAATAAAGAAGTAATCATCAAAATTATTTTCAATTGTTCCCAAAACAGAATCTCTCTCTCTCTCTCTCTCTCTCTCTCTCTCTCTCTCTCTCTCTCTCTCTCTCTCTCTCTCTCTCTCTGTATGTGTGTGTGTGTGTGTGTGTCTGTGTATCAGTGGAATACACTTAAACTTAAACAATCAAGCTCAGAAACAATAGACTCCAATTAACTAGTAACAAGATAAATGTAATTTAAAATAATTCTGGAGTTTTACCTCAAAGACAGTAAATTGATAAAGATAACAAAAAGGTAAGAGATACTGTAGATATACAAGGAGACAAATATACTGTTGGCATAGAGCTTAGAAATGATCCAACCTATGATGCAAAGCAATTCAGAATTACATATGCGAAAAAGGGATGACTAAAAGCACCATACCCTTTGACACAGAGAGTTTATCATGTCTTTATACTCAAAAGATTACTAGAACAGAAAGGTTTCATTTATGTTAAAAGAGGAATACCAACATTTTTTGTAATATCAGAACAAACGATTTAAGGAAAAACAAAACATAACACAACAAAACAAAACAAACAAATAAACAAAACAACAACAACAAAAAAAAAAAAAAACAGGAGAGAAAGTGGGTATTTGTTGGGGTCTGGAATTGTTGATACAATGGATAGAAACAATAGGTGTGTAAGACCAGAATTCAAATTCAGCCTTAGACATTAACTATCGATATAAACCTGGTTAAGTCACTTATCCTGTTTCCTCAGTTTCCTCATCTTTAAAATGAGCCTGAGAAGAAAATGACAAGCTACTCCAGTATCTTTGTCAAGAAATGGCAAATATGATCTCAAATGGGTTATGAAGAGTCTGAAAGCAGTTGTGATATAAGAATACGAAGAAATAGTATTATTCCCTTAAGAAATCATGAATATGAGAAATCTACATGGGAATATTCATATGAAGTGATATAAAGAGATTAGTAAAAAGAAGAATATACACAAAGATTAAATAATGTAATTTATTACAACCCCAAGAGGCCATCAAATTATTTTTGCAATTGTAATGATCAAACTTTCTCCTGAGACAACTGGTTACAAAACAAGCTATTCCTCTTAGTAGAAAAGTAGTTGATTAGATTTTAAGCATCTAATCTAGGCTTTATTCAGTCACGTGTAACAGTTTTCTTAATTTTTTTTTGGTGTTGTAACAAGGGAGTGTTTAATGTGAGGTGAGTGATTTCAAGAAGTATTACTGTGGAATAAAAACAAATTTAAAACAAACAAACAAATAAATACAAAACAACAACAAATAAACAGGAATAATTTCAGAGAGGATGATAATTTTCCATTCTATTCTCAAAGAAAATTCCTATAATGTTTAAGCTGTGGAATGGAAGGGTCAGAGTGAGAATGGGTTTTTATTTCCCTACATGGTTCTACTTCTGCTTTTCTATTTCTACATTACTGAGCATTAATAATTACAGAACATCCTTCTTACCTTCCTTTCTCACTTTTCCCTCCATTGTCTCTGTTATCTCTTTTATAACTTTTTTTTTAAGGAAGATTTTTATTTTTATTTTATTTATTTATTTTTTCCTGAGGCTGCGGTTAAGTGACTTGCCCAGGGTCACATAGCTAGGAAGTGTTAAGTGTCTGAGACCAGATTTGAACTCGGGTCCTCCTGAATTCAAGGCTGGTGCTCTATCCACTGCACCACCTAACTGCCCCTCTGTTATTACTTCTACTTCTAAAGGTGAAGACCTTGGGCACTTAGGGGTGAAAAGAACAGAAGACTGACAGGTATTTTTGATAGAGGTAACTTGGCTTTAAGGGAATAAGTCAAGGAAAAAAAAAAAAGTAATGTTTATTTCCACACATCCATGATTTGAGGAAATGAAATAATGATGTTCTCAAAGCTTCTGAACCAAAAGCCAAATATATGAAATATTTATTCTGAATTTAGTAAGTTTCACTTTATTATAGAACTTTTTCTCTTCAGAATAGAGTTAACGAGAATAAAGGAACTTTATATATACATATATATATATATATATATATATAATAGCACTACTATTATTTATAAATACAGGTTTTCAATAAAACAAAACAAACAAACAAAAATACACTTACAATCCATTTTTTGAGGGCTTTTGTGCATTACTTTTTCTGTGGCTCAGGATGGGAGACTGGATTCTATCTTTCTCCATATCCTAGTTCTCAACAGCCTCTTAAGGTTTGTACTTTTGTAGTATTTTAAGGTGGGCATGGTGACAAATATGTATTTTCCAAGAAAAGAATGTTGAAACTAATTCCAATCAGGGACAGGTATTAAATTTCCTGGGCATGAATTCTCTAACCTTTGTTAACTTGATAAAGGATAGAATTACAACTGATTTCTAAAAAAGCACACAGTTGTCCACAATTCAATCAGAATATATTTGAAAAAGTAAGGCAATATAATTTTTAATGGTTTAACTAAGCAGCAATAAAAATAGAAAGCACAGAAGGAATATTTTCCAATCACTGTATTACCATAGCACTAAGAAACTATTTTATCCCTTTCTTGGAGAGTTTCAAATATCAGGTTATTGTTTATACTGATAAGTATACAGCAGTCTTTAAAAATGAACTCTTTAACACAGCAAGTATATACAATAAGATTTGGTTGTTTTATCTTGAACATAGCTTGTAGAAGAAAAAAAATGTAGCTTTAAGTAAGGATTCTGGATTAAAGAACAATGAAATAACATAGATGGAGATAAAATAATAATGGTCCTCCTTAGATGAAAAGTTTGACCTCTTACATAATGGAACCTATACAAAAATTGACCATGTATTAGGGCATAAAACCTCAAAATCAAATGCAGAAGGCAGAAGTAGTAAATGCATTTTTTCAGATTATGATGGAATAAAAATCGCATGCAATTTAAGTACAGGAGAAAATAGACCAAAAATTAATTGGAAATTAAATAATTTAATTCTGTTTTTCTTTCATTTTATTTTCTTTTATTTTAATATTTTTTTAAAATTTTATATGTGTGTAAATCCAATTTTCTTGTTGCACGTTAAGTATTGGATTCCGAAGGTATAAGTAACCTGGGTAGATAGACAGTAGTGCTAATATTTTACATTCAATTCCCAGTGTTCCTTCTCTGGGGTAGTTGTTTCTGTCCATCATTGATCAACTGGAAGTGAGTTGGATCTTCTTTATGTTGAAGATATCCACTTCCATCAGAATACATCTTCATACAGCATTGTTGTTGAAGTGTATAGTGATCTTCTGGTTCTGCTCATTTCACTCAGCATCAGTTCATGTAAGTCTTTCCAAACCTTTCTGAATTCATCCTGCTGGTCATTTCTTACAGAGCAATAATATTCCATAACTTTCATATACCATAATTTATCCAACCATTCTCCAATTGATGGACATCCATTCATCATCCAGTTTCTAGCCACTACAAAAAGGGCTGCCACAAACATTTTGGCACATACAGGTCCCTTTCCCCTCTTTAGTATGTCTTTGGGATACAAGCCCAATACCAGCACTGCTGGATCAAAGGGTATGCACAGTTTCATAAGTTTTTGGGCATAGTTCCAAATTGCTCTCCAGAATGGCTGGATTCTTTCACAACTCCACCAACAATGTATTAGTGTCCCAGTTTACCCACATCACCTCCAACATTCATCATTATTTTTTCCTGTCATTTTAGCCAATCTGACAGGTGTGTAATGGTATCGCAGAGTTGTCTTAATTTGCATTTCTCTGATCAGTAATGATTTGGAACACTCTCTTATATGAGTGGATATAATTTCAATTTCATCATCTGAGAATTGTCTGTTAATATCCTTTGACCATTTATCAATTGGAGAATGGTTTGATTTCTTATAAATTAGGATCAATTCTCTCTATATTTTGGAAATGAGGCCTTTATATGAACCTTTAACTATAAAAATATTTCCCCAATTTGTTACTTCCCTTCGATTCTTGTTTGCATTAGTATTGTTTGTACAGAAACTTTTTAGTTTGATGTAATCAAAATCTTCTATTTTGTGATCGATAATGATCTCTAGTTCTCCTCTGGTCATACATTCCTTCCTCCTCCACAGGTCTGAGAGGTAGACTATTTTCTGTTCCTCTAATTTATTTATGATCTCATTCTTTATGCCTAAATCATGGTCCCATTTTGATATTAACTTGGTTTATGGTATTAAGTGTGGATCCATATCTAATTTCTGCCATACTAATTTCCAGTTTTCCCAACAGTTTTTTTTCAAATAATGAATTTTTATCCCAAATGTTGGTATCTTTGGGTTTGTCAAACACTAGATTGCTATAGATGTACCCTTTTTTTTGTCCTTTGTACCTAATCTGTTCCACTGATCAACTGGACTATTTCTTAGCCAATACCAAATGGTTTTGGTGACTGCTGCTATATAATATAGTTTTACATCAGGTACACCTAGACCACCTTCATCATACTTTTTTTTCATTAGTTCCCTTGAAATTCTCTACCGTTTATTCATCCATGTGAATTTTGTTGTTATTTTTTTTAGGTCATTAAAATAGTTTCTTGGGAGTCTGATTGGTATAGCACTAAATAAATAGATTAGTTTGGGGAGTATTGTCATCTTTATTATATTCACTCGGCCTATCCAAGAGCACTGAATGTCTTTCCAATTATTTAAATCTGATTTAATTTTTGTGGCAAATATTTTGTAATTTTGCTCTTATACTTCCTGACTTTTCTTTGGTAGATGGATTCCCAAATATTTTATACTCTCAACATTTGTTTGGAATGGAATTTCTCTTTCTATCTCTTGCTTTTGCATTTTGTTGGTGATGTATAAAAATGCTGAGGATTTATGTGGATTTATTTTGTATCTTGCCACTTTGCTAAAATTCTGAATTATTTCTAATAGCTTTTTAGCAGAGTCTTTGGGGTTCTCTAAGTATAACATCATGTCATCCACAAAGAATGATGGTTTGATTTCCTCATTACCTGCTCTAATTCCTTGAATCTTTTTCTCGGCTCTTATTGCCGAGGCTAGGGTTTCTAGTACAATATTGAATAGTAATGGTGATAGTGGGCAAACTAGTTTCAGTCCTGATCTTACTGGGAAAGGTTCCAATTTATCTCCATTACATATTATGCTTACTGACGGTCATTAAATATATGCTCCTGATTATTCTAAGGAATATTCCATTTATTCCTATACTCTCAAACGTTTTTAGTAGGAATGGATGTTGGATTTTATCAAATGCTTTTTCTGCATCTATTGAGATGATCATATGGTTTTTATTAATTTGATTATTAATATGGTCATTTATACTAATAGTTTTCCTAATATTAAACCAGCCCTGCCTTCCTGGTATGAATCCTACTTGATCATAGTGTATTATCCTGGGGATGATTTTCTGAAGTCTTTTTGCTAATATCTTAGTTAAGATTTTAGCATCAATATTCATTAAGGAAATTGGTCTATAGTTTTCTTTCTCAGTTTTCGATCGACCTGGTTTAGGTATCAGTGCCATGTCTGTGTCATAAAAGGAGTTTGGTAGGACTCCTTCATCCCCTATTTTTTCAAATAGTTTATATAACATTGGGGCTAATTGTTCTTTAAATGTTTGCTAGAATTCACATGTAAATACATCTGGTCCTGGGGATTTTTTTCCTGGGGAATTGATTAATAGCTTGTTCTATTTCTTTTTCTGAATTGGGATGATTTAAGCAAATTATCTCCTCCTCTGTTAATCTAGGAAGCCTATATTTTTGGAGGAAGTCATCCATTTCTCTTAAGTTATCAAATTTATTGGCATAAAGTTGGGCAAAGTAACTCCTTATTATTTCTCTAATTTCCTCTTCATTGGTGGAAAGATCGCCTTTTTCATTTGTAAGACTAACAATTTGATTTTCCTCTTTCCTTTTTTCTGATCACATTTACCAAAGGTTTATCTATTTTATTGGCTTTTTCGTAAAACCAACTCTTGGTTTTATTTTTTAATATAATAGGTTTTTACTTTCAATATTATTATTAATTCAATAGGTTTTTACTTTCTATATTATTAATTTCTCTTTTTAATTTTAGTATTTCAAGTTTGATTTTTGGTTGGGGGTTTTTAATTTGATCTTTTTCTAGCTTTTTTCAGTTGCAGGCCCAATTCATTAATCTTCTCTTTCTCTATTTCATTCAAATAAGCCTCTAAAGATATAAAATTTCCCCTCATTACCGCATTAGCTGCATCCCACAGATTTTGATATGATGTCTCATCATTGTCATTATCTTGGGTGAAATTATTAATTGTTTCTATAATTTTCTGTTTCACTCCTGATCTTACTGGGAAAGGTTCCAGTTTATTTCTATTGCATATTATGCTTACTGACGGTCGTAAATATATGCTCCTGATTATTCTAAGGAATAGTCCATGTATTCCTATACTCTCAAATGTTTTTAGTAGAATGGATGTTGGATTTTATCAAATGCTTTTTCTGCATCTATTGAGATGATCATATGGTTTTTATTAATTTGATTATTAATATGGTCAATTATACTAATAGTTTTCCTAATATTAAACCAGCCCTGCATTCCTGGTATGAATCCTACTTGATCATAGTGTATTATCCTGGGGATGATTTTCTGAAGTCTTTTTGCTAATATCTTAGTTAAGATTTTAGCATCAATATTCATTAAGAAAATTGGCCTATAATTTTCTTTCTCAGTTTTTGATCGACCTGGTTTAGGTATCAGTACCATGTCTGTGTCATAAAAGGAGTTTGGTAGGCCTTCTTCATCCCCTAATTTTTTTTCAAATAGTTAATATAACATTGGGGCTAATTGTTCTTTAAATGTTTGGTAGAATTCACATGTAAATACATCTGGTCCTGGGGATTTTTTTCCTGGGGAATTGATTAATAGCTTGTTCTATGTCTTTTTCTGAAATGGGACTATTTAAGCAATTTATCTCCTCCACTGTTAATCTAGGAAACCTATATTTTGGGAGGAAGTCATCCATTTCTCTTAAGTTATCAAATTTATTGGCATAAAGTTGGGCAAAGTAACTCTTTATTATTTCTCTAATTTCCTCTTCATTGGTGGAAAGATCACCCTTTTCATTTGTAAGACTAACAATTTGATTTTCCTCTTTCCTTTTTTCTGATCACATTTACCAAAGGTTTATCTATTTTATTGGCTTTTTCATAAAACCAACTCTTGGTTTTATTTATTAATTCAATAGTTTTTTTACTTTCAATTTTATTGATTTCTCCTTTTAATTTTTGTATTTCAAGTTTAATTTTTGGTTGCGGGTTTATAATTTGGTCTTTTTCTAGCTTTTTAAGTTGCAGGCCCAATTCGTTAATCTATTCTTTCTCTATTTTCTTCAAATAAGCCTCTAAAGATATAAAATTTCCCCTCATTACCGCTTTAGCTGTGTCCCACAGATTTTGGTATGATGTCTCATCATTGTCATTATCTTGGGTGAAATTATTAATTGTTTCTATAATTTGCTATTTCACCCAGTCATTCTTTAAGATGAGATTATTCAATTTCCAATTACTTTTTGGTCTGTTTACCCCTCACTTCTTACTGAATGTAGCTTTTATTGCATTGTGGTCTGAGAAGAAGGCATTTATTATTTCTGCCTTCCTACATTTAATTTTGAGATCTTTATGTCCTAGTATATGGTCAATTTTTGTATAGGATCCATGAACTGCTGAGAAGAAAGTATATTCCTTCCTATTGCCATTCAGTTTTCTCCAAAGGTCTATCATACCTAGTTTTTCTAATGTTCTATTTACCTTTTTAATTTCTTTCTTATTTGTTTTGTGGTTTGATTTGTCTAAATCTGAGAGTGCAAGGTTGAGAACTCCCACTATTATAGTTTTACTGTCTATTTCTTCTTGCAACTCTCTTAACTTTTCCTTTAGAAAGTTAGATGCTAGACCACTTGGTGCATATATGTTTAGTATTGATATGGCTTCATTATTTATGCTTCCTTTTAGCAGGATATTATTTCCTTCCTTATCTTTTTTTTAATTAGATCAATTTCTGCTTTTGCTTGATCTGAGATAAAGATGGCAACCCCTGCTTTTTTGGCATTGCCTGAACAGAATCTATTATGTTCCAACCTTTTACATTGAGTCCGTATGTATCTCCCTGCTTTAAGTGTGTTTCCTGTAAACAACATATTGTAGCCTTCTGACTTTTGATCCAGTCAGCTATCTGTCTCCGTTTGATGGGAGAGTTCAACCCATTTACATTTACAGTTAAAATTACTAATCCTGTATTTCCTGCCATTGTATTATCCCCAGAGTATTCTTTTTTCCCTTGTCCCCCTGAACCCCTTCCCCAATATTTAATTTATAGACCCCACTTGTGACATGTAGCCCTCCCATTTTAGTATCCCTCACCCATCCTTTTAAGTCCCTTCCCTATTCTTGTAGCCTTCTGTTATTCCCCTTTTCCTTTTTTCTTTCCCTCTCTCCCCTTTTAATGAAGTGAGAGAGAATTCTCTGAAAAACAAATATGTCAATTATTTACTCTTTGAGCCTACTCTGATGAGAGTAAGATTCACACAATGTTTCATCCCCTCTCTAAATTCCCTCAGATGTGGTATATTTTTCTATGCCTCTTCCTGGGATGTAGTTTCCCTCTTTTTATCACTCCTTCCCCTTTTTCTAATACTACCTCCTTCCCTTTACTACTCCCCTTTTTTATATCAGTAAAATCAAATTATCCATGTAAACTTTATGTATATCCACTACAGAGATATAGTTCTCAAGAGTTCTTTTTACCTTTTTCTGCTTCTCTTCAGTCTTGTGGATGTAGATCAAATTTTTTGTTTAAGTCTGTTTTTTTTTTTTTTTCTTAGAAGCAAATGGAATTCCTCTGTTTCATTAAATGACCATCTTCTTTCATGGAAGAAAATGCTATCTTAGCTGGGTAGTTTATTCTTGTTTTTCATCCTTGATCTTTTGCTTTTCGGAATATCAGGTTCCACGTCCTTTGATCTTTTAATGTGGAGACAGCCAGATCCTGAGTGACCCTTATTATGAATTGTTTTTTTCTAGCTTCTTGCAATATTTTTTCCTTTATTTGGTAGTTGTGCAGCTTAGCCACAATGTTCCCTGGAATTATTTTTTCAGGGTCCTTTTCAGAATGTGTGTGATGGATTCTTTCAACGCCTATTTTCCCTTTTGTTTCTATTATCTCTAGACAGTTCCCTTTGATGATTTCCTGTAAAATAGAATCTAGGCTCTTTTTTTATCATAGTTTTCGGGAAGTCCAATGATCCTCAGATTATCTCTCCTAGATCTATTTTCCAGGTCTATAGATTTTCTCAGTAAGTATTTGATGTTATTCTCCAGCTTTTCATTTTTTTTTTGACTGATTCTTGGGTACTCAATGAATCATTCATTTCTATTTGTTCCATCCTGAATTTTAATGAGTTATTTTCTTCATTCACATTTTTTAGTTCTTTGTGTATATGCCCAATTGAGTTTTTAAATGAATTATTTTGCTCTATTGAATTTTTTTCCATTTCCCTAATTTTTTTAGAGTTATTTTCTTTTTCCAATTCAGAAATCCTACTTTCTTGAAACTTTTTTACCTTTTCCAATTCAGAAATCCTACTTTCCTGTGTTTTTTTTAACCTTTTCTAATTCACAAATTTTGTTCCCCTGCACCTCCTGTGAATTCTTTATTTTTTCCAACTCAAATTTCAGGACGTTGTTATTCTCTATCATAGCTTCTCTTTCTTTTTCCCATTTTTCTTCAAACTCTCTTAACTTTTTAATAGTTTCTTTTAGGAGAGAGTCATGTGATAGGAGGCAGGTATCATTCCACTTTAAGCTGTTATCTGCTTACTCTCTGCTGTTAACTTCCTTGGGGTTGGATACCTGATCTTTCTCTGTATAGAAAGTATCAATCGTTCTCTTCTTACTCATTGTTAACAATCATTGTGGTCCGCCCTTGTGGTAAGAAGCTTATTTATTTATTTATTTATTTATTTATTTATTTACCAGCACCCTCCCAGACCAGATGGATGCAATGGGTCCTGTGCCTGAGCTATGAGAGACTCTGGGAGAGAGTTCCCCTCCCCTCTCCCAGAAAATGCCTCAGAAGTGTTTAGCACTGCTGCACTGGGAGGAGTGCCCAGTGAAGTACCCTGCTGTGTGGCCTAGCAACTGCCCTGAGGTTTAAGGCTGAACAGTGAAAGCATCACTAACCCCAGCCAATGCTTCCTGTAGGGCATGGATATCAGCAGATGATGTGCACTCAAACTGGAAGTGTCTGCCTGGAAACTGTGGTTCAAAGGTTCTGCTTCTCTGGGAATTCCACTGCTAGAAGAGATCCACTGCCTCAGGCTGAGCCCTGCACTATGTGGATTAGATGTTGCCTCAGGCTGTGTCTCTGCTGTTCAGGCTCTTAAGTACCATAAGGAGAAGCCCCAGGCAGCAGATGTTGGCTTCACAGTTGTGGAAAGATCTATTAGGTCACTTCTGGATTGGGGTGGATTAAGGATCTGGCTTTATATTTTAAAGTGGCTTGATTTCTCTTATGAACTGCTGTTTATAAGCAGAGAAGAGCTATCAGCCTGTGTCAGATTCCTCTATCTCAGTGGCTTCTCTGATTCCAGAGTTCTCCCCAGCCTGATCGGCAAAGTGTGTTTGCACCTAACCTTGTCTATGCTGGCCTTTTTTTTTTTTTTTTTTCCTCCCCTCAGAACCAACCTTTTCTGTTGAAATTCCAGATTCTCTTCAGCTGGTAAGTTGTGCTTGTAATCCTTGTGGTTTTTATCAGTCCAGTGTTATTTTTGAGGCTGATTTAACTAATTTGTAATGAGGGAAGAAGGGAGCTTACAAATTCACGTGTATCTTCTCCACCATCTTGGCTCCACCCTCAACAATCTAATTGTAAAGAATGAATGGGTGAAATAACAAATCATAGACACAATGAACAACTTCATCCAAAAGAATGAAAAAATGAGACAACATACCAGAATTGGTGGGATGCTGCCAAACAGTTATTAGGGGAAATTTTTTAGTCTCTAGATGCTTACTTGCACAAAATAGAAAAAGAGAAGATCAATGAATTGGGCTTATAACTAACAAAGGCAGAAAAAGAACAAATTTAAAAAACTCAGTTACCAAATTTGAAAATCTCAAAATAAAGGGGAGATTAATAAAATTGAAAATAAGAAAAATATTGAATTAACAAATGAAACTAAGAATGGGTTTTATGAAAAAATAACAAAAAAAATAAACCTCTAATTAAATTTGATTAGAAAAAGAAAGAAGAAAACCAAATTCTTAGTCTCAAAAAAGAAAAGGGGAAACTTTCCACTAAAGAAAAGAAAATTAGAGCAATAAATAGAAGTTATTTTGTCCAACTATATGCCAATAAATTTGATAATCTAAGTGAAATCTAGGAATATCTTCAAAAATATAGATTTCCCAGATTAACAGAAGAGGAAATAAATTATTTAAATAGTCACATTTTAGAAAAAGAAATAGAATAATATATTTATCAGCTCCCTAAGAAAAAATCTCTAGGGCTAGATAGATTTACATGTGAATTCTACCAGACATTTAAAGAACAATTAATTCCAATACTATATAAACTATTTGAAAAAAGTAGCAAAAGAAGGACTCCTACCAAATTCTTAGTATGTCATAGATGAGGTGCTGATTGCTAAACCAGGTAGGATGAAAACAGAGAAAAAAAATTATAAACCAATCTCCCTAATGAATATTTATGCAAAAATCTTAAAAAATATATTAGCAATGAGTTTACAGAAAATCATCCCCAGGAAAATACACTATGACCAAGTAAGATTTATACTGGGAATGCAAAGCTGGTTCAATATTAGGGGAACTATTAGCATAATTGATTATATCAGTAACCAAACTAACAAAAATCATATGATTATCTCAATATATGCAGAAAAAAGCATTTGATAAAAGTCAACATCCATTTCTATTAAAAACACTAGAGAATATAGAAAAAAATGGGCTTTTCCTTAAAATGATCAGTAGCATCAATTTAAAACCTTCCGCAAGCATCATATGTAATGGGGACAAACTAGAACCATTCCAATAAGATCAAGAATGAAACAAGGTTGCACACTATCACTATTTCTATTCAATATTGTATTAGAAATGTTAGCTTTGGCAATAAGAAAAGAAAAATAGAATAAAGGAATCAAAGTAGGTAATGAGGAAACCAAATTATCACTCTTTGCAGATGATATGATGGTATACTTAGAGAATCCTAGAGATTCAACTAAAAAAACTACTAGAAACAATTCACAACTTTAGCAAAGTTGAAAGATACACAACATATCCACATAAATCATCAGCATTTTTATATATTACCAACAAAGTCCAGTAACAAGAGATACAAAAAAGAAATTTCATTCAAAATAACTATTGATAGTATAAAATATTTGGGAATCTATCTGCCAAGGGAAAATCCGGAACTATATGAACACAACTATAAAATACTTTCCACACAAATAAAGTGAGATCTAATCAGTTGGAAAACTATCAACTGTTCATGAATAGGCCAAGTGAATAGAATAAAAATTACAATACTACATAAATTAATATACTTCAGTGCCATGCAAATCAAACACCCAAGGAACCATTTTACAAACCTAGAAAAAATAATAACAAAGTTCATGTGGAAGAACAAAAGATCAAGAATTTCAAGGGAATTAATGACAAAAATGCAAATGAATGGCCTAGCTGTGCTGGATCTAAAACTATATTATAAAATAGAGAGCATCATTTGATACTGGCTAAGAAATAAAATAGTTAATCAGTGGAATAGGTTAGTATCACAGAACAAAATAATCAATAACTATAGCAATCTAGTGTTTGCCAGTGTTTGGGAAATCCAAACAACCCAGCTTTTGGGATAAGAACTCACTATTTGACAAAAAACTGCTGGGAAAATTGGAAACTATCATGGAAGTAACTAGGCATTGACCCATACCTAACACCACATTCCAAGATAAGGTCAAAATGGGTTCATGATTTGGACATAAAAAGTGATATTATAAGCAAATTAGAAGAACATAGGATTGTTTACCTTTCAAATCTATGGAGAAGGATGGAATTTGCATCCAAAGAAGAACAGAAACTCATAATTGAACACCAAATAGATAATTTTGATTATATTAAGTTAAAAAAGGTTTGGTACAAACAAAACTAATGCAGACAAAATTAGAAGGGAAGCAATAAATTGGGAAAACATTTTTATATCTAAGTGTTCTCAATTTCAATAGTTCAGTGATGAAAAAAGCCATATATCTCCAGGGAGAGGCCTATGGGAACTAAGTATGGACTACAACATAGCATCTTCATGGTGTCTGTTGATGTTTGCTTGCATTTTGTTTTCCTTCTCAGATTTTTTGTTTCTTTCTAGATCCAATTTTTCTTGTGCAATAAGATTACTGTATAAATATGCATTCAGATTTAACATATATTTTAAAATTTTAAACATGTATTGGACTACCTGTCATCTGGGGGAGAAGGTAGAGGGGAAGGAAGGAAAAACTTAGAACAGAAGGTTTTGCAAGGTTCAATATTGAAAAATCACCCATGCATGTGTTTTGTAAATAAAAAGCTTTAATGGAAAAAAAAAGCAAAAATACAAACAAAAACAAAATATATCTAAAGGTTCTGATAAAGGCCTCATTTCTGAAATATATGGAGAATTGACTCAAATTTATAAAAAAATTCAAGCTATTCTCCAATTGCTAAATGGTCAAAGGATATAAACGGGGTCACTTGCATTTTGTTTTCTTCCTTATTTTCTTTCCTGTTTGATCTGATTTTTCTTGTGGAGCAAGAGAATTGTATAAATATGTTTACATGTACTGGTTTTAACATATATTTTAAGATGTATAACATACATTAGCTTATTTGACATCTAGGGGAGGGAATGGGGGAAGGAGAGGAAAATCTGAAACAAGGGTCAATGTTGAAAAATTATCTGTACAAGCATAAAAAAGAGTTTGGCCTATTCTCAACTAATGAGCAAAATCATTATTAATGTTTGTCATTATACAAATAAGCACTAATTACTGCCTTAAGTAGATTCTTATTGGCCACCTCACATGGTCAAGAGACTAGAAACTCATATTTGATGATTATTATTGTTACCTAATGAAATAGACTATCATAACAGATGTATTTTCTGTTTGAAATAAAAACAACACTATTGGGAACTTCAAAATAGTATTTTATCTGAAATAAATGCTAGGAAGCAATGAAAGAATGGCTGCTATGGTGATGGTGGCTGACCACAAGCTAACTAGTTGTCTATTCAACTGTGCTAATATATAATTAAGTGGTAAGAATAATCTTATTTGTAGTCAGAGGACCCATGTTTAATTCCTTCTGATACTTATTAAGTGTACAATTTGGGGCAAATCATATTTCCTTTTGCCTCAGTTTCCCTATCTGTAAAATAAAGAAAGTCAAGTAGATATCCTAAATATTTGATCTCAATTCTATGATAAAGAAGTATGAAGAAAGAGAAAAATAATGGCCATACTAGCTTTCAGAGAAGAAGCATCCCTTCTTTCAACAACTTCACCACTACTTTTCAAATGACACCTATTGAAATAGTGACTTTGTGACCAGGGTTTTGTCAAAGCTTTTAGACTCCACAAAGTGCAAAGGTACCTTAAGGGTCACCTAGTTCTATCTTTATCCAAGGATCTCTGACAAGTAGATATCTGGCTTCCATTTGCAGATCATCAGTGAAGGGGAACTCATGAGCTTTTTAGGTAACCAGTACTGTGCTCAAGCCAATTTGTGAGAATTGGTTGTCAAAATTTTAGTGTGAGCATTTATTTCTTGGATACTGTCAGATGCTACAAATAAGGGCCTGATTTGTTAGTTGAGACTAAAGAGAGGGATGAAGAAAATGTCAATAACCTTAAGATAACATGAAACCCACTTTTTTTTTTCCCTTCCAAGAAACAGGTCATTAAGCAGCCCATTCCACTTTTGAGCAGTGGCAACCAAAATTATATTTTCCTTATGTTAAGCTAAAATCTACCTCTATACTAATTTCTGGTTTTGGAATGCTTCAAAGAAAAATACAGAAGAAGATATTATCAGATATATTTAAAAGATCTATCTGAGAAATTATCACCTATTTTATAAGTATACAGATTTACATTATTTTCGAAAGTATTCAAAACCATAGGAGAAAACTTTATCAAAATGAATTACAGATACTAGTTACTTTTTTCAATATTGGCAAAAACATCATAAATGCATACATAAATACACCTATGTATGTATATGTATATATGTTATATATATGTGTGTATATATATATATATATAGTTTATATGTGCATATACATATGCACACACACACATACACACACACACACAAGGTGTCAGGCAACAAGCATTAATTAAGCACTTACTAAGCCAGGCTCAGTGCTAAACACTGAGGTATGATTACTAGTATAAAAGACATTATCTAGATTCAAAGAGCTTACATTCTAAGGATTGGGTGGGGTAATACACAAAAGGAAAAACTTAGAAAAGGCTGAAAAACTGGGGTGGGAAGTTATAAAAGTAGGTATCTTAACAAAAGACAGAATGTCAGAAACACAGCTGGGAGGAAAGCTATTATGAGTTCTTGTCCAAAATGAAAGCCCAGAAAGAACTCAACAATAGCAGAAAGGGATTGAAGGGGGAGAGGAATCTTCTAAAGTGAGATAAACAAGATGCTAAGGGAAATTCAAGGGTGAGAAAGCAACTGAGGAAAAGGAAGTAAAGTCCAAAGAATCAGAAGCAGAGGGAGCTATTTTTAAATGTTGTTTAAAATTATTGGAATACATTTAAAAATTGAGAATACTTGGACAAATACAACCTGGCTTTTCTCTGAACTTGTGTACATTTGGAGTGCTGCCAGCAAAAAATGAAGAGTCAGACCCATTTATTTCATTATCATGTAGCAGGGTTCACAAATATGATGGTCAGCTTCCTCCTGAACTTCCTGGCTCCTAAGGGCCTGTTCCTGTCAGCCACTACTCTTCATGTGGTTTTTACCATCCTTCTTTCAGCTTAACCACTTGGAAAGTGTATAGTTTACTAATTGACACTGTAATGCCCACAAAGCATTAGCTTGGCCATTAGAGGTAAGCAATATAATCTAGGGAGCAACTGATCCACTCTAGGCAATAGCATTAAAAAGTCAATGCAATTTTAAAATGCTAATTTTAAGTTCCTTCTATACATTTATTTTTATGACTTTAATATTCATGCATTTTTCCCCTACTGGAAGCTTTCATTGCTATGTTCCAATATGCAGTGAAAGTACTTCTAGAGTGAAATTAAATAAGGCAATTCAAAGGCTTGAATTTACTGTTTCACAATCCCTTGTGATTTAAAAATTCCATTTCTGCTTCCTGAAAGGTTTTTGAAAATTTTCAACTTTTGTTAATAGAAAACAAATAGAGCTAGTCTGATCTTGGACAATGGTGTAACACCCAGTCTATATTTGATGCATTTCCAACTTGTGCTAGTGGGAGATATAGCCATTGAAACACTTGGCTTAAATTCACATGGTGATATGACATCAGAGTATGATTTGAGTAAGGGTTGGATATATTCAATATGAGACAATTGAAAAAGAAAGCCAAGGGACATTTATTCAAGCATATTTGTTAGTATATAGTTGGTTTAATAATCATCAAAGCAGCTAATGTCTTACGTAAATTCTCTATTTTTTTTTATGTACTTGACAGAGAAAGAGGCTCACTGGGGATATTAAGAGCTTAGAAAGTTCAATCCAATGTTCAGAATGTATTCAATATAGACAAGAAGGAGGAGGGCTATTGAATAAATTGAATTCCTGAGAATAGAAATAATTGCTCATGACTGACTGCTTTTATAAAACACACCATTTTATTTTCTGGTTTAAAATTAAAAATTTATGGAAATGCCCATCATTCAAAGAGAAAGAATAAAATTGGGATGAAAAGATAAAGGGGAAAGAAGGGTTGGGAAAATCCAATTATATGGTGATATAAATATTGATCAACTTATTTTCAGGGATCTGGAAAATTTATTTTCATCCCAAACTTTCTGTATTTGAGTTCTATATTTGCTAGTTGCTACCAATGAAATGCTTAATTAGCTTTTAGTCATAATTTTCTCCTAGTAATTTCTATGTATGTCAAACAAAACATAGTGTCGTGACTACATCCTATTATTCCCTGTTCCAAATTAATAAGAATCAACTCACACTCCATACTCAACCTTTCTCACTATATGTTCTGTAGGCAAGCATTGTAGAATAAAATAATATTCAATACCCAGCAAGGAAGGTGTTAGTGGAACTGAAATTTTAATTCATATCTATCACAAGTTAAGTTCCAGGCTCAGCCAAAGTTAAGACTAAAATGAACATTCAGAATATATAAAGACTCTACTATCAATCCCTCTTATCATTCCAATACAGAATTCACAATAGTAGAAAACATGTCACTGAGAATCTTTACTTTGGTTATAGATGAGAAAAAGAAGGTTAAAAAAAATTCAATGACTACTATGTTCAACTGATTTTGCTTATTTATAGAAAGTGTGTCAAATTTCTATAACAGTATACATATTCTACATAGAGAGGCTGGATAGATTATTTACTACCTCCTACACAGAGAGGCTGTTGGATTATCTACTAATTCCTCTGTATAGGAATCTCATAAATCCTCCATCATAATATGATTGAATTGCCATTGTAGTAGTCAACATCATCATCATCATCATCATAGGAGTATTAATAGTACTACTAGTAGAAAGATTTATATCAAAACAATGCATTAATCATTTAATATACATATATTAGAGTAAGTTTTATGTTTTCACTTATAAACAAATAAAATAATTACTTTATCTCAATGGAAACTTTTTTTGTTGACAACAAAATGTCATTTGAATTCTCTTAGTGAAAAATTCTAAATGTGACTCAAGGAAAAGCAAGGACTGAAGACTTTGATCTTGAATCCAGAGACTATATTGAAAAAGTCAAAGACCATTTTCACTAATAGAAATCATAGATCTCAATATTATAGATCTCAATAGATGCCAAAAAAAGCACTTAACAAAATATAACGCTCATTCCTAATAAAAAAAATATAACACTCATTCCTAATAAAAATTACCAGAAAACATAGGAATAAAAGGAATTTTCCTTAAAATGATGAATAATATATGTCTAAAACCACTAGCAAGCATTACATGCAATGAGGATAAGCTAGAAGCATTTTCAATAAAATTAGGGGTGAAACAAAGTTGTCTGCTATTATTCAATATTGCACTACAAATTTAAGTTTTAGCAATAAGAGAAGAAAAAAGAATTAAAGGAATTAGAATGGGTAGGTAATAAGGAAACAAAACCAAACATCTTTGCAGATGATATAATGGTATACTTAGAGAATCCTAAAAAAATCAGTTAAACTACTAAAAACAACAACTTTAGAAAGTTGCAAGATATAAAATAAATCCACATAAATCATCAGCATTTCTATAGTTTAGCAACAAAGTACAACAACAAGAGATGCAAAGAAAAATTCATTTTAAAATAACTGTAGATAATAAAAATATGTGGGAGTCTACCTGCCAAGACAAAATCAAGAACTATATAAACACAATTACAAAACACTTTCTACACACAGTTAGATTTTTTTTTAATTTTTTTATTCATTTTTCCAAATAATCCCCTCCCTCCCTCCACTCCCTCCCCACGATGGCAGGTAATCCCATACATTTTACATGTGTTACAATATAACCTAGATACAATATATGTGTGTAACTACCATTTTCTTGTTGCACATTAATTATTAGCTTCCGAAGGTATAAGTAACCTGGGTAGATAGACAGTAGTGCTAACAATTTACATTCGCTTCCCAGTGTTCTTTCTCTGGGTATAGTTATTTCTGTCCATCATTGATCAACTGGAAGTGAGTTGGATCTTCTTTATGTTGAAGATTTCCACTTCCATCAGAATACATCCTCATACAGTATTGTTGTTGAAGTGTATAGTGATCTGGTTCTGCTCATTTCACTCAGCAACAGTTGATTTAAGTCTCTCCAAGCCTCTCTGTATTTCTCCTGCTGGTCATTTCTTACAGAGCAATAATATTCCATAACCTTCATATACCACAATTTACATAACCATTCTCCAATTGATGGACATCCATTCAACTTCCAGTTTCTAGCTACAACAAAAAGAGCTGCCACAAACATTTTGGCACATATAGGTCCCTTTCCCTTCTTTAGTATTTCTTTGGGATATAATCCCAATAACAGCAATGCTGGGTCAAAGGGTATGCACAGTTTGACAACTTTTTGGGGATAGTTCCAAATTGCTCTCCAGAATGGCTGGATTCTTTCACAACTCCACCAACAATGTATCAGTGTCCCAGTTTTCCCACATCCCCTCCAACATTCATCATTATTTGTTCCTGTCATCTTAGCCAATCTGACAGGTGTATAGTGGTATCTCAGAGTTGTCTTAATTTGCATTTCTTTGATCAGTAGTGATTTGGAACATTCTTTCATATGAGTAGAAATAGTTTCAATTTCATCATCTGAGAATTATCTGTTCATATCCCTTGACCATTTATCAATTGGAGATGGTTTGGTTTCCTATAAATCAGGGTCAGTTCTCTATATATTTTGGAAATGAGACCTTTGTCAGAACGTTTACTTTTAAAAATATTTTCCCAATTTGTTACTTCCATTCTAATCTTGTTTGCATTAGTATTGTTTGTACAGAAACTTTTTAGTTTGATGTAATCAAAACCTTCTATTTTGTGATCAACAATGACCTCTAATTCTCCTCTGGTCATAAATTCCTTCCTCCTCCACAGGTCTGAGAGGTAAACTATTCTTTGTTCCTCTAATCTATTTATGATCTCATTCTTTATACCTAAATCATGGACCCATTTTGATCTTATCTTGGTATATGGTGTTAAGTGTGGGTCCATATCTAATTTCTGCCATACTAATTTCCTGTTTTCCCAACAGTTTCTTCTGAATAATGAATTTTTGTCCCTAATGTTGGTATCTTTGGGTTTGTCAAAGATTAGATTGCTATAGATGTACCCTTTTTTGTCCTTTGTATCTAATCTGTTCCACTGATCTACCGTTCTATTTCTTAGCCAGTACCAAATGGTTTTGGTGACTGCTGCTATATAATATAGCTTTAGATCAGGTACACTTAGACCACCTTCCTCTGACTTTTTTTTCATTAGTTCCCTTGCAATTCTTGACCTTTTATTCTTCCATATGAATTTTGTTGTTATTTTTTCTAGGTCATTAAAATAGTTTCTTGGGAGTCAGATTGGTATAGCACTAAATAAATAGATTAGTTTGGGGAGTATTGTCATCTTTATTATATTCGCTCAGCCTATCCAAGAGCACTGAATGTCTTTCCAATTATTTAAATCTGACTTTATTTTTGTGGCAAGTGTTTTGTAATTTTTCTCATATAATTCCTGACTTTTCTTTGGTAGATGGATTCCCAAATACTTTATACTCTCAACATTTGTTTGGAATGGAATTTCTCTTTGTATCTCTTGCTGTTGCATTTTGTTGGTGATATATAAGAATGCTGAGGATATATGTGGATTTATTTTGTATCCTGCCACTTTGCTAAAATTCTGAATTATTTCTAATAGCTTTTTAGCAGAGTCTTTGGGGTTCTCTAAGTATACCATCATGTCATCTGCAAAGAGTGATAGTTTGATTTCCTCATTTCCTACTCTAATTCCTTGAATCTCTTTCTCGGCTCTTATTGCCGAGGCTAGCGTTTCTAGTACAATATTGAATAGTAATGGTGATAGTGGGCAAACTAGTTTCAGTCCTGATCTTACTGGGAAAGGTTGAAGTTTATGTCCATTGCATATTATGCTTACTGAAGGTCTTAAATGTATGCTCCTGATTATTCTAAGGAATAATCCATTTATTCCTATACTCTCAAAGAGTTTTTAGTAGGAATGGATGTTGGATTTTGTCAAATGCTTTTTCTGCATCTATTGAGATGATCATATGGTTTTTATTAATTTGATTATTAATATGGTCAATTATAATAATAGTTTTCCTAATATTAAACCAGCCCTGCCTTCCTGGTATGAATCCTACTTGATCATAGTGTATTATCCTGGGGATGATTTTCTGAAGTCTTTTTGCTAATATCTTAGTTAAGATTTTAGCATCAATATTCATTAAGGAAATTGGTCTATAGTTTTCTTTCTCAGTTTTCGATCGACCTGGTTTAGGTATCAGTACCATGTCTGTGTCATAAAAGGAGTTTGGTAGGACTCCTTCATCCCATATTTTTTCAAATACTTTACATAGCATTGGGGCTAATTGTTCTTCAAATGTTTGGTAGAATTCACATGTAAATCCATCTGGTCCAGGGGATTTTTTTCCTGGGGAGTTGATTAATAGCTTGTTCTATTTCTTTTTCTGAAATGGGACTATTTAAGCAATTTAGTTCCTCCTCTGTTAATCTAGAAAGCCTATATTTTTGGAGGAAGTAATCCATTTCACTTAAGTTATCAAATTTATTGGCAAAAAGTTGGGCAAAGTAACTCCTTATTATTTCTCTAATTTCCTCTACATTGGTGGAAAGATCACCCTTTTCATTTGTAAGACTAACAATTTGATTTTGCTCTTTCTTTTTTCTGATCAGATTTATGAAAAGTTTATCTATTTTATTGGCTTTTTCATAAAACCAACTCTTGGTTTTATTTATTAATTCAATAGTTATTTTACTTTCAATATTATTGATTTCTCCTTTTAATTTTTGTATTTCAAGTTTAATTTTTGGTTGGGTGTTTTTAATTTGGTCTTTTTCTAGCCTTTTAAATTGCAAGCCCAATTTGTTAATCTTCTCTTTCTCTATTTTCTTCAAATAAGCCTCTAAAGATATAAAATTTCCCCTTATTACAGCTTTAGCTGCATCCCACAGATTTTGGTATGATGTCTCATCATTGTCATTATCTTGGGTGAAATTATTAATTTTTTCTCTAATTTGCTCTTTCACCCAGTCATTCTTTAAGATGAGATTATTCAGTTTCCAATTACTTTTTGGTCTATTTATCCCTAACTTTTTACTGAATGTAGCTTTTATTGCATTGTGGTCTGAGAAGAAGGCATTTATTATTTCTGCCTTCCTACATTTAATTTTGAGATCTTTATGTCCGAATATATGGTAAATTTTTGTATAGGATCCATGAACTGCTGAGAAGAAAGTATATTCCTTTCTATTGCCCTTCAGTTTTCTCCAGAAGTCTATCATACCTAGTTTTTCTAATGTTCTATTTACTTTTTAAATTTCTTTCTTATTTGTTTTGTGGTTTGATTTGTATAAATCTGAGAGTGCAAGGTTGAGATCTCCCACTATTATAGTTTTACTGTCTATTTCTTCTTGCAACTCTCTTAACTTTTCCTTTAGAAAGTTAGATGTTATACCACTTGGTGCATATATGTTTAGTATTGATATGGCTTCATTATTTATGCTACCTTTCAGCAGGATATAGTTTCCTTCCTTATCTCTTTTAATTAGATCAACTTCTGCTTTTGCTTGATCTGAGATAAGGATAGCTACCCCTGCTTTTTTGGCTTTACCTGAAGCATAATAGATTCTGCTCCAACCTTTTACCTTTACTCTATATGTATCTCCCTGCTTTAAGTGTGTTTCCTGTAAACAACATATTGTAGTGTTCTAATTTTTGATCCAGTCTGCTATCCGTCTCCTTTTGATGGGAGTGTTCATCCCATTCACATTTACAGTTAAAATTACTAATTCTATATTTCCTGCCATCATATTATCTCCAGATTATGCTTTTTCCCTTGACCCCCCTGAACCCCTTCCCCAATATTCAATTTATAGACCCCCTTTGTGACGCGCAGCCCTCCCTTTTTTTTTTTTAGTATCCCTCCCCCCTCCTTCCACGTCCCTTCCCTTATTCTCCTTTTCTTTTTCCCTTTTCCTCTCCCCCCTTTTAATGAGGTGAGAGAGAATTCTCTGAAAAACAAATATGACAATTATTTACTCTTTGAGCCTCTTCTGATGAGAGTAAGATTTACACAATGATTCTCCCCCTCTCTAAATTCCCTCAGATATGGTGTATTTTCTATGCCTCTTCCTGGAATGTAGTTTCCCTCTTTTTATCACTCCCTCCCCTTTTTCTGATACTACCCGCTTCCCTTTACTACACCCCCTCCTTTTTTTTTCTTTTATATCAGTAAAACCAAATTATCCATGCATACTTTATATATACCCACAACAGAGATATAGTTCTCAAGGGTTCTGTGTACCTTTTTCTCTTTCTCTTCAGTCTTGTGGATGTAGATCAAATTTTTTGTTTAAGTCTGGTTTTTTTCTTAGAAACATATGGAATTCCTCTATTTCATTGAATAACCATCTTCTTCCATGGAAAAAGATGCTAAACTTAGCTGGGTAGTTTATTCTTGGTTGCAATCCTTGATCTTTTGCCTTATGGAATATCAGGTTCCAGGCCCTTCTATCTTTTAATGTGGAGGCAGCCACATCTTGTGTGACCCTTATTGTGGCACCTTGGTATTTAATTTTTTTTCAAGCTGCTTGCAGGATTTTCTCCTTTGTGTGGCAATTCTGCAGCTTAGCCACAATATTCCGTGGTGTTCTTTTTTTAGGGTCTATTTCAGAAGGAGTTCGATGAATTCTTTCAACATCTACTTTCCCCTCTGTTTCTATTTTCTCGGGACAGTTCTCTTTGATAATTTCCTGTAAAATAGAATCTAGCCTCTTTTTTTGGTCGTAGTTTTTGGGAAGTCCAATGATCCGCAGATTATCTCTCCTAGATCTATTTTCCAAGTCTATAGATTTTCCCAGTAAGTATTTGACGTTATTCTCCAGCTTTTAATTTTTTTTTGTTTGTTTTGTTTGACTGATTCTTGGGTTCTCTGTGAATCATTCATTTCTATTTGTTCCATCCTGACTTTTAAGGAGTTATTTTCTTTTTTCACAGTTTTTAGTTCTTTTTGTAAATGCCCAATTTCGTTTTTAAATGAATTATTTTGCTCTATTGAATTTTTTTCCATTTCCCTAATTTTTTTTTTGAGAATTATTTTCTTTTTCCAATTCAGAAATCCTATTTTCTTGGGACTTTTTTTATCTTCTCCAATTCAGAAATCCTATTTTCTTGAGACTTTTTTATCTTCTCCAATTCAGAAATCCTACTTTCCTGTGATTTTTTTTACCTTTTCCAATTCACTAATTTTGTTTCCCTGCATCTCCTGTGAATTCTTTATTTTTTCCAACTCCAATTTCATAGCTTCTCTTTCCTTTCCCCATTTTTCTTCAAACTCTCTTAACTTTTTAATAGTCTCTTCAAGGAGAGAGTTATGTGATGGGGATCAGGAATCGTTCCCCTTTAGGTTGTTATCTGCTGACTCTCTGCTGTTAACTTCCTCGGGGTTGGATACCCAATCTTTCTCTGTGTAGAAGTAATCTATGGTTTTTTTGGGCTTCTTGCTCATACTTAAAAAATCTTTTGGGGTCTGTCCCTGGGGTAGGAAATTATTTATTTATTTCTTTACCAGCTTCCTCCCAGACAGGATGGATGCAGGGGCCCCTGTGCCTGAGCTAAAAGAGAGCTCTGGGAGAGAGTTCCCCACCCCCTCCCTGGAAGTGCCTCAGAGGTGATCAGCACTGCTTTGCCCTGAGGGTGCCTTGTTTTAGTGGCTTCCCTGAGGTTGAGACTGAACAGTAAAGGCGACTCAAGGCCTAGCCTATGCGTCCTGGTGGGGCGTGGATGTCTGCAGCAGGTGATGTGAAAAGCCCCTGCGCTCAAATTGGAAGTGTCTGCCAGGAACCGCGGTCCCTAGTTCAAAGGTTCCCCTTCTCTGGGACTTCCGTTCCACAGCCTCCAGCCAGCCGAGCCAGGCACTATGAGTTACCACCCCGCCCACTCTTCAATCTCTTAACTACTCAGAGGTAAAAGCCTGGATTGCCTATGTTGGCCACTCCCCCGGTGCCGAGATCTGCTGAGTCACACCCCTGGGATCCAGGAAGATCCAATCTAGTTTTAAATTTTAAAGTGGCTTATATGTCTCCTCTGAACTGCTGTTTTATAAGCAGAGAAGAGCTAACAGCCTGTGCCAGATTCTTTTATCTCGGTGGATTCTCTGATCCCAGAGCCCTCCCCAGCGCCACTGGCGAAGTGTGCCACTACCCCACCGTCTGTGCTGGCCTCTCTTCTTCCTCCCCTGGGAGCTGACCTTTCCTGCTGAAACTCCAGATTGTCTTCAGCTGGTAAGTCGTGCTTCCAGTCGTTGTGGATTCTATCAGTCCAACGCTATTTCTGAGGCTGATTAAATCTAGTTGGTTGTAAGGGAAGAAAGGAGCTTACACAGTGGCGTGTATCGTCTCCACCATCTTGGCTCCACCACCCCAATAAAGTTAGATTTAAACAATTGGAAAAATATCAATTGCAAAAATGAAAATTCTATCTAAATTAGTCTACTTTTTCAGTGTCATACTAACAAAACTGCCAAAATTCATTTATACCGATAGATAAAATAAAAACAATTCATTTGGAAGAACAAAAAACCAAGAATATCAAGAGAATTGATGAAAAAAATGCAAATAAAGGTAGCTTGGCCATGACAGATCTAATACTATATTATAAAGAAGTGATCATCAAAACCATTTGATACTGGATAAGAAATAGATAGTGGATAGGTTTAGGTACACATGACACAATTATCAATATCTATAATAATCTAGTGTTTGATAAATTCCTAAACACCTGTTTCTGGGATAAGAACTCACAATTTCACAAAAATTGCTGGGAAAACTGGAAAATGATATGTCAGAAACTTGGCATAGACCAACATCTCATACCTCATATCAAAGTAAGATCAAAATGGATACATGATTTCAGTGCAAAGAGTGATACTATAAGCAAATTAGGAAAGCAAGTAATAGTCTATCTGTCAGACCTTTGGAGAAGGGAGGATTTTATGTCCAAAGAATAACAAGAGAACATTCTGAAATGCAAAATGGATAATTTTTATTACATTAAAATTAAAGTTTTTGTACAAATAAAACCAATGCAACCAAGATTAGATGGGAAGCAGAAAGCTAGGCTTAATTTCTGTAGTCAATGTTTCTGATAAGGCTTCATTTCTAAAATATAGAGAACTGACTCAAATTTATAAGACTACAAGTCATTCCCCAATTGATAAATGGTCAAAGAACATGAACAGACACTTTTCAGATAAAGAAATGAAAGGTACTTCTAGGCATGTGAAAAAAAAAAAAAAAAAAAGCTCTAAATCTCTATTAACCAGAGAAATGCAAATTAAGATAACTCTGAGATTCCAACTCATATTTCTCAGATTGGCTAATATTACAAGAAAAGATAATGTTAAATGTTGGAGTAGATGTGGGAAAATGGGACACTAATGCATTATTAGTGTTGTGAACTGATTCAATCCTGGAGAGCAATTTGCAACTATGCCCAAAGAACTATAAAACTGTGCATACCCTTTGATTCAGGAATGTCACTCCTAGATCTATATCCCAAAGAGATCATAAAAGAGGGAAAATGTTTGCAGTAAACCTCTTTGTAGTGGCAAAGAACTGGAAATTGAGTGGATGTCTGAGTTTTGGGGAATAACTGAATAAGGTGTGACATATGAATGCAACAAAATATCATTGTTCTATAAGAAATGATGAGCAGACTGGCTTCAGAAAAGCCTGGAAAGATTTACATGAACTGATGCTAAATGAAATGTGCAGAACTAAGAGAACATCAGATAGTAACAACAATACTACATGATGATCAACTGTGATGAATTAAGTTCTTTTCAATAATGGAGTGATTCAAAGCAATTCCAATAGATGTGATGAAAAGTGTCATCTGGATTCTGAGAAAACTATGAAGACTGAATGTGGATCAAAGCATAATATTTTCATCTTTATTGTTGTTTTTATTTGCTTGCTAATATTTTTCCCTTTTTGTGTTCTTTCAAAATTTAAAACTGATTTTTTTCTTGGACAGAATGATGGAAATATGTTTGCAGATATGGCACATATTTAGTATTTACCAGATTGGTTGCAATCTTGGGGAGGGGGACAGAAAAAGATAAAATGTTGGAGCAAAGAGTATTGCAGAGGTAAATGGTTAAAACTGTCTTTGCATATATTGGAAATTATTTTAAAAATAAATGAATTTCTTTTAAATCATGAGCAGGCTAATTTCAGAAAAGCCTGGAAAGACTTACTTGAACTCAGGCTAAGTGAAGTGAACATAAGTATGAGAACATTGTACATAGTAAAAATAAGAATATGTGATGCTTAATTGTGATGGACTTGATTCTTTTCAACAATGAGATAATGCCATCTTCATCTAGATAGAGAACTTTGAAGACTGAATATTGATTGAAGCAGGATCTTTACCTAGTTATTTGCTTATTTATCTTGATATTTTTCCCCTTTGGTCTGATTTCTTTTATAACATGACAAATATAGAAATATATTAAAAAGAACTGAACATATTTAATGTATATCAAATTGCTTGTTGTCTTGAGGAGTGGGAATATGAGGAAGAAAAATTTGGAACACAAGGTTTTACAAAGATAAATGTTGAAAACTATCATTACATGTATTTGGAAAATAATTTTTATTAAAATATTAAAATAAAATAATTCAGCAAAAATAATAAAGCTACCTTTTTCTTCATTTAGTAAAACATACAGTGCAAGATGAACTAGGAGAAAACTAAATTAGGAGACTGAGTAGCATGCTGAAATCAATGCTGAGAAGAATACATTTAAAAAAAATGACTTCTATATCATATCAATTTATCTGTATTTTTGGTATGATAAAATGAACAATAATGTCCCCTGAAAGTGTTTAAACAAAACCAGTTAAACATTAAAGAAGCCTTGAGCCCTACAAATCCAGGTATCTTTAGAAGGATGAATTTTTTTTTAATCAAAAAGGATTTAGAGAATTGATAGCTATTCTCAGAACTTATGAGAATTCACATAATAAAGCAGTAGTAAGATCTGACAACAAAATATATCACTGGATGTTAAAATATAACTAAAAGTGTTTTGGTTTTTTTTCTGTAGACAGAGTCTATCAAGTAGAAAAAAATACAAGAGTAGAAATAAAAGTGGTCCATGGGTATCATCAAAATGAATTCAACTAATAGTATCCTATCAAGGAAATCCTGAAAAAAAATGGTTCAGTCATACGGATTTATTTATGGAAGTAAATTATAATATATTTATTGCCACTAGAAATTGTATAAACATTATCCTTTGGGAGCCTAGAGTCATTGATTGAGGTATATTTTACAGAAAATGTTGGAAAATATACACTGTGTGACTTCAGATTTCTAAATTTCAGTATTTATCAAATACCTAGAATGATGTGAGATGACTAGAATTTGACTGAGGAGTTCATATTCTTTAAAAATTAACAAGCATATGAACACATGTACTTCTCCCATATAATATCTCTCCAGTACTTGAAGACAGCTCTCCTGTACTACCCAGAATTTCTTATCTTCAGGTTAAACATGTTCATTGCCTAGAATTGCCATACTCTCAAAGACTTTCATCATTATAGTTTATTTTCCTCTGGATACTACATATTATTAATGTTTTTTCCCAAAATATAACAATTAGATTTGAACACAGTAATCCAAATGTTATCTGACATGGGCAGAGTATAGCAGAATTATTATTAGATGGTCTGATATCTAATCAAATATCCTCAGTGTGTTTTAGTGAAGTTGATGTCTGAAACTAAATCTAAGACATTAGGCTTGTCCCCATTAAATGCTATCTTATTTGATATAGTTCAACTACCTAGGATTTTTTGGATCCTAACTCTGTTAACCAACATGTAAACCATCCCTTCCAGCTTTGTTATCTTCAGATTTTATAATCCTATCTTGATGTAAACCCTCATCTTCTCTCACTCTGAGATCATTACAACAGTGTTTGGTTTATTTGTCAGAATTCTCTCCCTATTCCAGCCTATCCTCCAATCAGTTGCCAAAGTAATTTTCCAAAAGTGGAGCTACTACCATGCCATTCTCTGACTCAATAAATTCTAGTTACAAGTAAGTCCTTATCACCTCCAGAATCATTTATAAAATCTGGTGTTCAAAACTATTTATAATGTATCTGCTCTACTTTCTCTCCATATACTCTTTAATCAAGTATATATCCTATTTATACATATTGGTTGCCCCCCTCCCCCATTAGACTAGGATCTCCTCAAAGGAAGGGACTTTGTATTTCTAGTCTTAGTCCTATGTCTGGGACATAGTAGGAAGTTAATAAATGTTCATTGATTGACTAGGTCTTTATACAAATCATTGGTGAGAAACTATTAAACAATAGAGAACCAAATATAGTTGGAGACCCTCTTGACAAGGCTATCAAACCATTAAAGGCTCACCTGTAAGTTTATTCAGTTAATCATTTACAATGCTAATGATCATCCAACATCATTCCATATTTTTTCACCAAATAGCATGAAATATGTGTTTTTTTCTGTAAGATATCCCTGCTCTATCAGTGTTAAAATTCTGTCAAAAGAACTTAATTATGACCTGTTTTTGATTTCATCACACAGACTTTTTTTTAAAACCTCCATTTTCTTTTCTAGGTATTCATTAATCAGCTCTTTAATATTATCAGCAACATTTTTTCCATCAATCTAGATCAAGTTTACTGAGTCATGGGTTGCCGAATTTGTTCTTCCTTTTAAAAATAATTAAGGGGGGGTGGAGCCAAGATGAGGGAGAAGATACATGTGAATCTGTAAGCTCCCTTCTTCCCTCATTACCAATTAGTTAAATCAGCCTCAAAAATAATGCTGGACTGATAGAAACCACAAGGATTGGAAGCACAACGTACCAGCTGAAGAGAATCTGGAATTTCAACAGAAAAGGTCGGTTCCGAGGAGAGGAAGAAAAAAGGCCAGTACAGACAGGGTTAGGTGCTACCACACTGTGCCGATCGGGCTGGGGAGAACTCTGGGATCAGAGAAGCCACTGAGATAGAGGAATCTGGCATAGGCTGTTAGCTCTTCTCTGCTTATAGAACAGTAGCTCAGAAGAGAAATCAAGCCACTTTAAAATATAAAGCCAGATACTAGGACCACCCCAATCCAGAAGTGAGCTAACAGACCTCGGCACAGCTGTGCAGCCACTTTCTACTGTCAGGGCTTCACCTTGGGGTAGTTAAGAGCCTGAATAGCAGGAACACAGCCTGAGACAATATCTAATCCACATAGTGCCGGGCTTGGCCAGAGGCTGTAGAACTCAGCTGCAGAAGTCCCAGAGAAGAAGAACCTTTGAAATAGGGACCCTGGTTTCCTGGAAGACACTTCCAGTTTGAGCACAGGGGTTTTTCACGTTAGCTGCTGATATCCATGCCCCATGGGACTCATTGGCTGGACTTTGTGTCGCCTTTACTGTTCAGTCTTAAACCTCAGGGAAGTTGCTAGGACACACAGAGGGGTCCTTCACTGGGCAACCCTCACAGTGCAGTCATACTAATCACCTCTGAGGCACTTCCAGGAGGGGGAGGGGAAATCTCTCCCAGAGATCATTATTGATCACAAAATAGAAAAGTTTGATTACATCAAATTAAAAAGCTTTTGTACAAACAAAACTAATGCAAACAAGATTAGAAGGGAAGTAACAAATTGGGAAAACATTTTTACTTTAAAGGTTCTGATAAAGGCCTCATCTCCAAAATATACAGAGTATTGACTTTAATTTATAAGAAATCAAGTCATTCCCCAATTTAAAAATTGTCAAATGATATGAACAGACAATTCTCAGATGATGAAATTGAAACTCTTTCCACTCAATTGAAAGAGTGTTCCACACATGTAAAATACATGGGATTGCCTGTCATCAAGGGAAGGGAGTAGAGGGAGGGAGGGAATAATTTAGAAAAATGAATACAAGGGATAATGTTATAAAAAAATTACTCATGCATATATAATGTCAAAAATTATAAATAAAATTAAAAAAAAAAGAAAGAGTGTTCCAAATCAGTATTGATCAGGGAAATGCAAATTAAGACAACTCTGAGATACCACTACATACTTGTCAGATTGGCTAAGATGACAGGAAC
The DNA here is from genome assembly GCF_048593235.1 of Sminthopsis crassicaudata. Lineage (NCBI taxonomy): Eukaryota > Metazoa > Chordata > Mammalia > Dasyuromorphia > Dasyuridae > Sminthopsis > Sminthopsis crassicaudata. The sequence goes on along the minus strand of NC_133617.1, from coordinate 340,760,243 downwards.
AAATAATGATGAATGTTGGAGGGGATGTGGGAAAAATGGGACACTGATGCTTTGTTGGTGGAGTTGTGAAAGAATCCAACCATTCTGAAGAGCAATCTGGAATTATGCCCAAAAAGTTATCAAACTGTGCATACCCTTTGATCTAGCAGTGCTACTACTGGGCTTATATCCCAAGGAAATACTAAAGAAGGGAAAGAGACCTGTATGTGCCAAAATGTTTGTGGCAGCCCTTTTTGTAGTGGCTAGAAACTGGAAAATGAACGAATGCTCATCAATTGGAGAATGGTTGGGTAAATTATGGTATATGAATGTTATGGAATATTATTGCTCTGTAAGAAATGACTAGCAGGATGAATACAGAGAGGTTTGGAGAGATATCAACTGATGCTGAGTGAAATGAGCAGAACTAGGAGATCATTATACACTTCCACAATGGTATTGTATGAGGATGTATTCTGATGGAAGTGGTTATCTTCAACATAGAGAAGTGCTAATCCAATTCCAATTGATCAATGATGGACAGAATCAGCTACACCAAGAAAAGGAACACTGGGAAATGTGTGTAAACTGTTAGCATTTTTTTGTTTTTCCCCCCGGATTATTTTTACTTTCCAAATCCAATTCTTCTTTTGCAACAATAACAACAATAAAATTTTGTTCTGCACACATATATTGCACCTAGGATATACTATAACATATTTAATCTGTATGGGACTCCCTGCCATCCAGGGCAGGAGGTGGAGGGAAGGAGGGGAAAAATTTGGAAAAGAAGGGAGTACAAAGGATAATGTTGTAAAAAATTACCTATGCATATGCACTGTCAAAAAATGTTATAATTATAAAATTAATAAAAACAAATTTCTTTCTGAATTACATAAGACTAAGGGTTACAGTACTCTGGATTTACCCAATTAAGTTTGCTCTAAATCCTCTTCTCCCAATATTGGCCTCAGCCTCTTTGGACTCTTATATCCCACTGAATCCTCGTAATGTAAAATTGGCATATTGGACATGACTCCCCTTCTCTTTGATGAATAGAATATGATTAAAAATATAAAACATTTTAATCTTATTTTAAAAGCAATAAAATCAATAAAATAACATACAATAAAATAAATAGTGTAAAGTACCACACCTGAATCTTTTTCTAGAATCATGGATCCTTTAGATAGTTGAT